>NC_136145.1:10920668-11474214 GCF_965212315.1 Lampetra planeri | reverse complement strand
CACGTTTTTGCCCAAAAATCACGTTTTTGCCCCCAAATCACGTTTTTTGGTCCCAAAGCACGTTTTTGCCCAAAAATCACGTTTTTTTGCCCAAAAATCACGTTTTTGCCCCCCAAATCACGTTTTTGCCCCCCAAATCACGTTTTTGCTCCCAAATCACGTTTTTGCCCCCAAATCACGGTTTTGCCCCCAAATCACGTTTTTGCCCAAAAATCACGTTTTTGCCCCCCAAATCACGTTTTTTGCCCCCAAATCACGTTTTTGCCCCAAAATCACGTTTTTGCCCCCAAATCACGTTTTTGCCCCCAAATCACGTTTTTGCCCCCAAATCACGTTTTTGCCCCCAAATCACGTTTTGCCCAAAAATCACGTTTTTGGCCCCCAAATCACGTTTTTGCCCCAAAAATCACGTTTTGCCCAAAAATCACGTTTTTGGCCCCAAATCACGTTTTTGCCCAAAAATCACGTTTTTTGCCCAAAAATCACGTTTTTAGCCCCAAATCACGTTTTTGCACAAAAATCACGTTTTTGCCCCCAAATCACGTTTTTTGCCCCCCAAATCAAGTTTTTGCCCCCAAATCACGTTTTTGCCCAAAAATCACGTTTTTGCCCCCAAATTCACGTTTTTGCCCCCAAATCACGTTTTTGCCCAAAAATCACATTTTTGCACCCAAAATCACGTTTTTGCCTCAAATCACGTTTTTGCCCCCCAAATCACGTTTTTGGCCCAAATCACGTTTTTAGCCCAAAAATCACGTTTTTGCCCAAAAATCACGTTTTTGCCCAAAAATCACGTTTTTGGCCCCAAATCACGTTTTTGCACAAAAATCATGTTTTTGCCCCCAAATCACGTTTTTGCCCAAAAATCACGTTTTTGCCCCCAAATCACGTTTTTGCCCCCAAATCACGTTTTTGCCCCCAAATCACGTTTTTGCCCCCAAATCACGTTTTTGCCCCCAAATCACGTTTTGCCCAAAAATCACGTTTTTAACCCCAAATCACGTTTTTGCCCAAAAATCACGTTTTTGCCCAAAAATCACGTTTTTGGCCCCAAATCACGTTTTTGCCCAAAAATCACGTTTTTGCCCAAAAATCACGTTTTTCGCCCCAAATCACGTTTTTGCACAAAAATCACGCTTTTGCCCCCAAATCACGTTTTTGCCCCCAAATCATGTTTTTGCCCCCAAATCACGTTTTTGCCCAAAAATCACGTTTTTGCCACCAAATCACGTTTTTGCCCCCAAATCACGTTTTTGCCCAAAAATCTCATTTTTGCACCCAAATCACGTTTTTGCCTCCAAATCACGTTTTTGCCCCCAAATCACGTTTTTGGCCCCAAATCACGTTTTTGCCCAAAAATCACGTTTTTGCCCAAAAATCACGTTTTTGCACAAAAATCACGTTTTTGGCCCCAAATCACGTTTTTGCCCCAAAAATCACGTTTTTGCCCAAAAATCACGTTTTTCGCCCCAAATCACGTTTTTGCACAAAAATCACGTTTTTGCCCCCAAATCACGTTTTTGCCCAAAAATCACGTTTTTTGCCCCCAAATCACGTTTTTGCCCCCAAATCACGTTTTTGCCCAAAAAATCACATTTTTGCCCCCAAATCACGTTTTTGCCCCAAAAATCACGTTTTTGCCCCCAAATCACGTTTTTGCCCCCAAATCACGTTTTTGCCCAAAAATCACATTTTTGCACCCAAATCACGTTTTTGCCCAAAAATCACGTTTTTCGCCCCAAATCCACGTTTTGCACAAAAATCATGTTTTTGCCCCCAAATCACGTTTTTGCCCCAAAAATCACGTTTTTGCCCCCAAATCACGTTTTTGCCCCCAAATCACGTTTTTGCCCAAAAATCACGTTTTTCGCCCCAAATCACGTTTTTGCCACAAAAATCACGTTTTTGCCCCCAAATCACGTTTTTGCCCCTAAATCATGTTTTTGCCCCCAAATCACGTTTTTGCCCAAAAATCACGTTTTTGCCCCCAAATCACGTTTTTGGCCCCAAATCACGTTTTTGCCCAAAAATCACGTTTTTGGCCCCAAATCACGTTTTTTGCCCAAAAATCACGTTTTTGCCCAAAAATCACGTTTTTGCCCCTAAATCATGTTTTTGCCCCCAAATCACGTTTTTGCCCAAAAATCACGTTTTTGCCCCCAAATCACGTTTTTGGCCCCAAATCACGTTTTGCCCAAAATCACGTTTTTGCCCAAAAATCACGTTTTTGGCCCCAAATCACGTTTTTGCCCAAAAATCACGTTTTTGCCCAAAAATCACGTTTTTTGCCCAAAAATCACGTTTTTCGCCCCAAATCACGTTTTTGCACAAAAATAACGTTTTTGCCCCCAAATCACGTTTTTGTCCAAAAATCACGTTTTTGCCCCCAAATCACGTTTTTGCTCCCAAATCACGTTTTTGCCCCCAAATCACGTTTTTGCCCCCCAAATCACGTTTTTGCCCCCAAATCACGTTTTTGGTCCCAAAGCACGTTTTTGCCCAAAAATCACGTTTTTGCCCAAAAATCACGTTTTTGCCCCCACGTTTTTGCCCAAAAATCACGTTTTTGCCCAAAAATCACGTTTTTGCCCCAAATCACGTTTTTGCCCCCAAATCACGTTTTTGCCCCCAAATCACGTTTTTGCCCCCCAAATCACGTTTTTGCCCCCAAATCACGTTTTTGCCCAAAAATCACGTTTTTGGCCCCAAATCACGTTCTTGCCCAAAAATCACGTTTTTGCCCAAAAATCACGTTTTTTCACCCCAAATCACGTTTTTTGCACAAAATCACGTTTTTGCCCCAAATCACGTTTTTGCCCCCAAATCACGTTTTTGCCCCCAAATCACGTTTTTCCCAAAAATCACGTTTTTGCCCCCAAATCACGTTTTTGCCCCCAAATCACGTTTTTGCCCCCAAATCACGTTTTTGCCCCCAAATCACGTTTTTGCCCCCAAATCACGTTTTGCCCAAAAATCACGTTTTTGGCCCCAAATCACGTTTTTGCCCAAAAATCACGTTTTTGCCCAAAAATCACGTTTTTGGCCCCAAATCACGTTTTTGCCCAAAAATCACGTTTTTGCCCAAAAATCACGTTTTTCGCCCCAAATCACGTTTTTGCACAAAAATCACGTTTTTGCCCCCAAATCACGTTTTTGCCCCCAAATCATGTTTTTGCCCCCCAAATCACGTTTTTGCCCAAAAATCACGTTTTTGCCCCCAAATCACGTTTTTGCCCCCAAATCACGTGTTTGCCCAAAAATCACATTTTTGCACCCAAATCACGTTTTTGCCTCCAAATCACGTTTTTGTCTCCAAATCACGTTATTGCCCAAAAATCACGTTTTTGCCCAAAAATCACGTTTTTGGCCCCAAATCACGTTTTTGCCCAAAAATCACGTTTTTGCCCAAAAATCACGTTTTTCGCCCCCAAATCACGTTTTTGCCCAAAAATCACGTTTTTTGCCCCCAAATCACGTTTTTGCCCCCAAATCATGTTTATGCCCCCAAATCACGTTTTTGCCCAAAAATCACGTTTTTGGCCCCAAATCACGTTTTTGCCCAAAAATCACGTTTTTGCCCAAAAATCACGTTTTTGCCCAAAAATCACGTTTTTGCCCAAAAATCACGTTTTTGGCCCCAAATCACGTTTTTGCCCAAAAATCACGTTCTTGCCCAAAAATCACGTTTTTCGCCCCAAATCACGTTTTTGCACAAAAATCACGTTTTTGCCCCCAAATCACGTTTTTGCTCCCAAATCACGTTTTTGCCCCCAAATCACGTTTTTGCCCCCAAATCACGTTTTTGCCCCCAAATCACGTTTTTTGGTCCCAAAGCACGTTTTTGCCCAAAAATCACGTTTTTGCCCAAAAATCACGTTTTTGCCCAAAAATCACGTTTTTGGCCCCAAATCACGTTTTTGCCCAAAAATCACGTTTTTGCCCAAAATCACGTTTTTGCCCAAAAATCACGTTTTTGCCCAAAATCACGTTTTTGGCCCCAAATCACGTTTTTGCCCAAAAATCACGTTTTTGCCCCCAAATCACGTTTTTGCCCAAAAATAACGTTTTTGCCCAAAAATCACGTTTTTCGCCCCAAATCACGTTTTTGCACAAAAATCATGTTTTTGCCCCCAAATCACATTTTTCCCCAAAAATCACGTTTTTGCCCACAAATCACGTTTTTGCCCCCAAATCACGTTTTTGCCCAAAAATCACGTTTTTCGCCCCAAATCACGTTTTTGCACAAAAATCACGTTTTTTGCCCCCAAATCACGTTTTTGCCCCTAAATCATGTTTTTGCCCCCAAAATCACGTTTTTGCCCAAAAATCACGTTTTTGCCCCCAAATCACGTTTTTGGCCCCCAAATCACGTTTTTGCCCAAAAATCACGTTTTTGCCCAAAAATCACGTTTTTGCCCAAAAATCACGTTTTTGGCCCCAAATCACGTTTTTGCCCAAAAATCACGTTTTTGCCCAAAAATCACGTTTTTTCGCCCCAAATCACGTTTTTGCACAAAAATCACGTTTTTGCCCCCAAATCACGTTTTTGTCCAAAAATCACGTTTTTGCCCCCCCAATCACGTTTTTGCTCCCAAATCACGTTTTTGGTCCCAAAGCACGTTTTTGCCCAAAAATCACGTTTTTGCCCAAAAATCACGTTTTTTGCCCAAAAATCACGTTTTTGGTCCCAAATCACGTTTTTGCCCAAAAATCACGTTTTTGCCCAAAAATCACGTTTTTGCCCAAAAATCACGTTTTTTGCCCCAAAATCACGTTTTTGGCCCCAAATCACGTTTTTGCCCAAAAATCACGTTTTTGCCCAAAAATAACGTTTTTGCCCAAAAATCACGTTTTTCGCCCCAAATCACGTTTTTGCACAAAAATCACGTTTTTGCCCCCAAATCACGTTTTTGCCCAAAAATCACGTTTTTTGCCCAAAAAATCACGTTTTTCGCCCCAAATCACGTTTTTGCACAAAAAATCATGTTTTTGCCCCCAAATCACGTTTTTGCCCAAAAATCACGTTTTTGCCCCCAAATCACGTTTTTGCCCCCAAATCACGTTTTTTGCCCCCAAATCACGTTTTTTGCCCCCAAATCACGTTTTTGCCCCCAAATCACGTTTTTGCCCCCAAATCACGTTTTTGCCCCCAAATCACGTTTTGCGCAAAAATCACGTTTTTGGCCCCAAATCACGTTTTTGCACAAAAATCATGTTTTTGCCCCCAAATCACGTTTTTGCCCAAAATCACGTTTTTGGCCCCAAATCACGTTTTTGCCCAAAAATCACGTTTTTGCCCAAAAATAACGTTTTTGCCCAAAAATCACTTTTTTTCGCCCCAAATCACGTTTTTGCACAAAAATCACGTTTTTGCCCCCCAAATCACGTTTTTTGCCCAAAATCACGTTTTTGCCCAAAAATCACGTTTTTCGCCCCAAATCACGTTTTTGCACAAAAATCATGTTTTTGCCCCCAAATCACGTTTTTGCCCAAAAATCACGTTTTTGCCCCCAAATCACGTTTTTGCCCCCAAATCACGTTTTTGCCCCCAAATCACGTTTTTTGCCCCCAAATCACGTTTTTGCCCCCAAATCACGTTTTTGCCCCCAAATCACGTTTTTGCCCCCAAATCACGTTTTGCGCAAAAATCACGTTTTTGGCCCCAAATCACGTTTTTGCCCAAAAATCACGTTTTTGCCCAAAAATCACGTTTTTGGCCCCAAATCACGTTTTTGCCCAAAAATCACGTTTTTGCCCAAAAATCACGTTTTTAGCCCCAAATCACGTTTTTGCACAAAAATCACGTTTTTGCCCCCAAATCACGTTTTTGCCCCCAAATCATGTTTTTGCCCCCAAATCACGTTTTTGCCCAAAAATCACGTTTTTGCCCCCAAATCACGTTTTTGCCCCCAAATCACGTTTTTGCCCAAAAATCACATTTTTGCACCCAAATCACGTTTTTGCCTCCAAATCACGTTTTTGCCCCCAAATCACGTTTTTGGCCCCAAATCACGTTTTTGCCCAAAAATCACGTTTTTGCCCAAAAATCACGTTTTTTTCCCAAAAATCACGTTTTTGGCCCCAAATCACGTTTTTGCACAAAAATCATGTTTTTTGCCCCCAAATCACGTTTTTGCCCAAAAATCACGTTTTTTGCCCCCAAATCACGTTTTTGCCCCCCAAATCACGTTTTTTGCCCCCAAATCACGTTTTTGCCCCCAAATCACGTTTTTGCCCCCAAATCACGTTTTGCCCAAAAATCACGTTTTTGGCCCCAAATCACGTTTTTGCCCAAAAATCACGTTTTTGCCCAAAAATCACGTTTTTGGCCCCAAATCACGTTTTTGCCCAAAAATCACGTTTTTGCCCAAAAATCACGTTTTTCGCCCCAAATCACGTTTTTGCACAAAAATCACGCTTTTGCCCCCAAATCACGTTTTTGCCCCCAAATCATGTTTTTGCCCCCAAATCACGTTTTTGCCCAAAAATCATGTTTTTGCCCCCAAATCACGTTTTTGCCCAAAAATCACGTTTTTGCCCCCAAATCACGTTTTTGCCCCCAAATCACGTTTTTGCCCCCAAATCACGTTTTTGCCCCCAAATCACGTTTTTGCCCCCAAATCACGTTTTGCCCCAAAAATCACGTTTTTGGCCCCAAATCACGTTTTTGCCCAAAAATCACGTTTTTGCCCAAAAATCACGTTTTTGGCCCCAAAATCACGTTTTTGCCCAAAAATAACGTTTTTGCCCAAAAATCACGTTTTTCGCCCCAAATCACGTTTTTGCACAAAAATCACGTTTTGCCCCCAAATCACGTTTTTGCCCAAAAATCACGTTTTTGCCCAAAAATCACGTTTTTTCGCCCCAAATCACGTTTTTGCACAAAAATCATGTTTTTGCCCCCAAATCACGTTTTTGCCCAAAAATCACGTTTTTGCCCCCAAATCACGTTTTTGCCCCCAAATCACGTTTTTGCCCCCAAATCACGTTTTTGCCCCCAAATCACGTTTTTGCCCCCAAATCACGTTTTTGCCCCCAAATCACGTTTTTGCCCCCAAATCACGTTTTGCGCAAAAATCACGTTTTTGGCCCCAAATCACGTTTTTGCCCAAAAATCACGTTTTTGCCCAAAAATCACGTTTTTGGCCCCAAATCACGTTTTTGCCCAAAAATCACGTTTTTGCCCAAAAATCACGTTTTTAGCCCCAAATCACGTTTTTGCACAAAAATCACGTTTTTGCCCCCAAATCACGTTTTTGCCCCCAAATCATGTTTTTGCCCCCAAATCACGTTTTTGCCCAAAAATCACGTTTTTGCCCCCAAATCACGTTTTTGCCCCCAAATCACGTTTTTGCCCAAAAATCACATTTTTGCACCCAAATCACGTTTTTGCCTCCAAATCACGTTTTTGCCCCCAAATCACGTTTTTGGCCCCAAATCACGTTTTTGCCCAAAAATCACGTTTTTGCCCAAAAATCACGTTTTTTCCCAAAAATCACGTTTTTGGCCCCAAATCACGTTTTTGCACAAAAATCATGTTTTTGCCCCCAAATCACGTTTTTGCCCAAAAATCACGTTTTTGCCCCCAAATCACGTTTTTGCCCCCAAATCACGTTTTTGCCCCCAAATCACGTTTTTGCCCCCAAATCACGTTTTTGCCCCCAAATCACGTTTTGCCCAAAAATCACGTTTTTGGCCCCAAATCACGTTTTTGCCCAAAAATCACGTTTTTGCCCAAAAATCACGTTTTTGGCCCCAAATCACGTTTTTGCCCAAAAATCACGTTTTTGCCCAAAAATCACGTTTTTCGCCCCAAATCACGTTTTTGCACAAAAATCACGCTTTTGCCCCCAAATCACGTTTTTGCCCCCAAATCATGTTTTTGCCCCCAAATCACGTTTTTGCCCAAAAATCACGTTTTTGCCACCAAATCACGTTTTTGCCCCCAAATCACGTTTTTGCCCAAAAATCTCATTTTTGCACCCAAATCACGTTTTTGCCTCCAAATCACGTTTTCGCCCCCAAATCACGTTTTTGGCCCCAAATCACGTTTTTGCCCAAAAATCACGTTTTTGCCCAAAAATCACGTTTTTGCCCAAAAATCACGTTTTTGGCCCCAAATCACGTTTTTGCCCAAAAATCACGTTTTTGCCCAAAAATCACGTTTTTCGCCCCAAATCACGTTTTTGCACAAAAATCACGTTTTTGCCCCCAAATCACGTTTTTGCCCAAAAATCACGTTTTTGCACCCAAATCACGTTTTTTGCCCCCAAATCACGTTTTTGCCCAGAAATCACATTTTTGCACCCAAATCACGTTTTTGCCCCCAAATCACGTTTTTACCCCCAAATCACGTTTTTGCCCCCAAATCACGTTTTTGCCCCCAAATCACGTTTTTGGTCCCAAATCACGTTTTTGCCCAAAAATCACGTTTTTGCCCAAAAATCACGTTTTTGCCCAAAAATCACGTTTTTGGCCCCAAATCACGTTTTTGCCCAAAAATCACGTTTTGCCCAAAAATCACGTTTTTGCCCAAAAATCACGTTTTTGCCCAAAAATCACGTTTTTGCCCAAAAATCACGTTTTTGCCCAAAAATCACGTTTTTGGCCCCAAATCACGTTTTTGCCCAAAAATCACGTTTTTGCCCAAAAATCACGTTTTTGCCCAAAAATCACGTTTTTGCCCAAAATCACGTTTTTGGCCCCAAATCACGTTTTTGCCCAAAAATCACGTTTTTGCCCCCAAATCACGTTTTTGCCCAAAAATAACGTTTTTGCCCAAAAATCACGTTTTTTCGCCCCAAATCACGTTTTTGCCCAAAAATCACGTTTTTGCCCCCAAATCACGTTTTTGCCCAAAAATCACGTTTTTGCCCAAAAATCACGTTTTTGCCCAAAAATCACGTTTTTGCCCAAAAATCACGTTTTTGGCCCCAAATCACGTTTTTGCCCAAAAATCACGTTTTTGCCCAAAAATCACGTTTTTGCCCAAAAATCACGTTTTTGCCCAAAATCACGTTTTTGGCCCCAAATCACGTTTTTGCCCAAAAATCACGTTTTTGCCCCCAAATCACGTTTTTGCCCAAAAATAACGTTTTTGCCCAAAAATCACGTTTTTCGCCCCCAAATCATGTTTTTGCACAAAAATCACGTTTTTGCCCCCAAATCACGTTTTTGCCCAAAAATCACGTTTTTGCCCCCAAATCACGTTTTTGCCCCCAAATCACGTTTTTGCCCAAAAATCACGTTTTTGCCCAAAAATCACGTTTTTGCCCAAAAATCACGTTTTTGGCCCCAAATCACGTTTTTGCCCAAAAATCACGTTTTTGCCCAAAAATCACGTTTTTGCCCAAAAATCACGTTTTTGCCCAAAATCACGTTTTTGGCCCCAAATCACGTTTTTGCACAAAAATCACGTTTTTGGCCCCAAATCACGTTTTTGTCCAAAAATCACGTTTTTGCCCCCAAATCACGTTTTTGCCCCCAAATCACGTTTTTGCCCCCAAATCACGTTTTTGCCCCCAAATCACGTTTTTGCCCCCAAATCACGTTTTGCCCAAAAATCACGTTTTTGGCCCCAAATCACGTTTTTGCCCAAAAATCACGTTTTTGCCCCCAAATCACATTTTTGCCCAAAAATCACGTTTTTGCCCAAAAATCACGTTTTTGCCCAAAAATCACGTTTTTGCCCAAAATCACGTTTTTGGCCCCAAATCACGTTTTTGCACAAAAATCACGTTTTTGGCCCCAAATCACGTTTTTGTCCAAAAATCACGTTTTTGCCCCCAAATCACGTTTTTGCCCCCAAATCATGTTTTTGCCCCCAAATCACGTTTTTGCCCAAAAATCACGTTTTTGCCCAAAAATCTCGTTTTTGGCCCCAAATCACGTTTTTGCCCAAAAATCACGTTTTTGCCCAAAAATCACGTTTTTGGCCCCAAATCACGTTTTTGCCCCAAAATTACGTTTTTGCCCAAAAATCACGTTTTTGCCCCCAAATCACGTTTTTGCCCAAAAATCACATTTTTGCACCCAAATCACGTTTTTGCCTCCAAATCACGTTTTTGCCCCCAAATCACGTTTTTGGCCCCAAATCACGTTATTGCCCAAAAATCACGTTTTTGCCCAAAAATCACGTTTTTGGCCCCAAATCACGTTTTTGCCCAAAAATCACGTTTTTGCCCAAAAATCACGTTTTTCGCCCCAAATCACGTTTTTGCCCCCAAATCACGTTTTTGCCCAAAAATCACGTTTTTGCCCAAAAATCACGTTTTTGCCCAAAAATCACGTTTTTGGCCCCAAATCACGTTTTTGCCCAAAAATCACGTTTTTGCCCAAAAATCACGTTTTTGCCCAAAAATCACGTTTTTGCCCAAAATCACGTTTTTGGCCCCAAATCACGTTTTTGCCCAAAAATCACGTTTTTGCCCCCAAATCACGTTTTTGCCCAAAAATAACGTTTTTGCCCAAAAATCACGTTTTTCGCCCCAAATCACGTTTTTGCACAAAAATCACGTTTTTGCCCAAAAATCACGTTTTTCGCCCCAAATCACGTTTTTGGTCCCAAATCACGTTTTTGCCCAAAAATCACGTTTTTGCCCAAAAATCACGTTTTTGCCCAAAAATCACGTTTTTGGCCCCAAATCACGTTTTTGCCCAAAAATCACGTTTTTGCCCAAAATCACGTTTTTGGCCCCAAATCACGTTTTTGCCCAAAAATCACGTTTTTGCCCCCAAATCACGTTTTTGCCCAAAAATAACGTTTTGCCCAAAAATCACGTTTTTCGCCCCAAATCACGTTTTTGCACAAAAATCACGTTTTTGCCCCCAAATCACGTTTTTGCCCAAAAATCACGTTTTTGCCCCCAAATCACGTTTTTGCCCCCAAATCACGTTTTTGCCCAAAAATCACGTTTTTGCCCCCAAATCACGTTTTTGCCCAAAAATCACGTTTTTGCCCAAAAATCACGTTTTTGCCCAAAAATCACGTTTTTGCCCAAAAATCACGTTTTTGCCCAAAAATCACGTTTTGCCCAAAAATCACGTTTTTGCCCAAAAATCACGTTTTTGCCCAAAAATCACGTTTTTGCCCCCAAATCACGTTTTTGCCCAAAAATCACGTTTTTGCCCAAAAATCACGTTTTTGCCCAAAAATCACGTTTTTGCCCAAAAATCACGTTTTTGCCCAAAAATCACGTTTTTGCCCAAAAATCACGTTTTTGGCCCCAAATCACGTTTTTGCCCAAAAATCACGTTTTTGCCCAAAAATCACGTTTTTGCCCCAAAAATCACGTTTTTGGCCCCAAGTCACGTTTTTGCCCAAAAATCACGTTTTTGCCCCCAAATCACGTTTTTGCCCAAAAATAACGTTTTTGCCCAAAAATCACGTTTTTCGCCCCAAATCACGTTTTTGCACAAAAATCACGTTTTTGCCCCCAAATCACGTTTTTTGCCCAAAAATCACGTTTTTGCCCCCAAATCACGTTTTTGCCGATATAGGACCCACCACTGTGATCTCTACATTGGGTCAAACCTGACTTCTGTTAATGGTCGACGGCTTGTGCATCAGATCTTATTTATTCACGATGTACTTACAAAAAAATTAGCAGGCTACCTGCTGGATCTCCTCACTGTTTCGAAGAACAAATGTGACCTAAGGTCTTCGCTCATTTACCAGCTTCACATTCCTTATTGCCGTACAAATACTGGAGGAAGGGCCTTTTCTATCGATGCCCCCAGGGTCTGGAATGCTATCGTCAATAAACTGCAACTTGGATCACTACCTGTGAGATCTCACTCAAAACTGCTTTAGAGGAGTTGTACACCCCTAGCTGCCACTGCTATTCAGAATGGCCTGAAATCAAATGTATTGTTCCGGATGGTGTGTTGATCTTTAAAGGTGTATTGAATTGTTTTTATTCTGCTACTGAGACTCCTGCTGTTATGGAGTGACTCATGTAGCCAACTATGGCCGCAAAGATTGGTCGTACATGTTATGTATATCGTTTATTTTTCGATTTGAAGCTTTCGTGCCTGCCGGGATTCATATTTTTGGTTCTTTCGGTAAAGTCACGTAGAAGGGAAATAATAAAAATTATAAAAATAAAACAATTTAATTCTCACGACGTTTCGATTGCAACATAAGCAATCATCATCAGGTGTGAAACCCACAGCAAGAAAATCGCGTTTTCTTTTTCTTAACGTTAGCACCACGGACAGCAACTGACGAACGAGTCCATCTATGCTCAGAACGGAGGAGGGGGGAGGAGAGAAAGAGAATGGAATGCTGTCTGAAAGTCACCATAAGCGTGAACACAATTAATTAAGGCCCGAAATGGTTTATCAAATCCTTTCAATGATTGCTAAGCCAGAATCCATCTTCTTGGTTGAAATTGTCTCTGTGTTTGTATATGTGGATAGCCTCATTAACGAATCTCTCATGGTAGCCAGATGGCTTGCAAAGAACTTCTGTCTTGGAGAAGTCAATGTCATGTGAGCCCACTGAATTATAACAGTGGTCTGTCACGGCTGTCCGTGGTGCTAACGTTAAGAAAAAAAATGCCACTTTTTTCAATTTTTCTGCTGTGGTTTTCACACCTGATGATGATTGCTTGTGTTGCAATCGAAACGTCGTGAGAATTTAATTGTTTAATTTTTATTATTTTATTATTTCCCTTCTACGTGACTTTACCGAAAGAACCGAGAATATCTCGTTTATTGTTAAATTTGAATCACAGTTCCTATGGTCACTGTTACATTGTTTTTATAGCTTTATTTTGGTGATTTTGAAAACGTTTTGGTTTAGCCATGTTTCTTTTTGTAGTACAGAGTTAGCCTGATAACTTTAATCTACATTGTCTTATGGTTGTTATTGTTTGATTTGCATCCCACTGGGATTTTTGCACACAGCGTTGAAATACGGTGTTTTTTCTGAAAGACTTTGCTGTTTTTTCATGGATTTTCTGTTGCGTGTAGTCACTTTAAGATGTTTCTTGTTCATGTTTTTTTTGTTGCGGTTGCACCCGAGTCAAGAGCCGCATGGCTCACAGGGTTATACCAAATAAATGAAACTAAAACTATTAGAGGCGATGGCATGTGCACCTGACACCAACTGCAATGGGGATGCATGAGGTGGCTGTGCCTTTCGACCCAGAGGAGCGGAGGCCGGCAGGGCGGAGGACGGCGAAGCCGGGAAAAACTGCCCCAAATCAGCACGACAGCCCCTGGAGATGTGGCCCGGTAGGCCACACCTAAAGCAGGTAATGGGGCCCCGCCATGGTGGAGGCAAGGTCGCCCCCCCCCCCGCTCGTCCCGTCATCGTCCTGCTCCGACACTCCCCCGCTGGTTATAACCACTCGATGCACAGAGCCAAGGAGACTCTTGATGCTCCTGGTTGCCCTCTTCTCCCGGAAATCCAGCCCCGACCGCCACCCCAGCACGTTGCCGCAGGTTACAGTGGGCCTGGATGCATCGGGCTACCTGAATTGAGGACAGGCCGTCTTCCTCTGTGGCCGGCAAAAAAGTTCATTTCCTGAGCCAGCACCAACAGATTCTCTAGCACCAGATAATCCAGTCCTGCACGCTCCATCCTTGGGTACGCATCCTGGGCCAGCGACAGTAGTGTGCTGCGGAAGGCGAGGGGTATTTCTGTCTCCCCCCGACTCCGCATCACGAATTTCCTCCGCGCGTTGGATGGCAAGTCAAAAATTGCCACCAACTCGGCGTACGCTTGACGCAGTATCGTTTTGTTCACCTTGGGAATGGAAAAAAAATGCCGCCAAGGCTGCTGTCCAGCGCAGTGGGAAGAATACGTAGCGCCTCCGCATCGGACCACCCCGCGAGCTTGCAAGTGGTGGCGAACCGCCGCCAGAAGGCCGCCCAATCACCCCCCGCAGCCAAAAATTACTTGAGAAACGGCAGCCACTGTGCGAGGGAAGGCGCCCCTGGACGAGCCGTCAGCGGCAGGTTAATTTTGGTGGGACTCGATACCCGCCCTTGGTTGGCAGTGACGGCGGAGTCGCCCGTTCGCTTCCCCCAATTGGCAGCTCTTCCTGGTAGAATAGGCTGCTACCCCTAATTTTATTGTCTACCAATCTCCCGGCACATGCTACAGTGACTCATTCAATGTCACTACACATGTGTAATAAAGGTCGTGGAAGCGACTTCTGGAATCAGGGTCTTTATTTGTCTTCAGTTCACAACTCTCTTCATATAAATTCCACTCCTGTCTTACTCCTTCATGCTGTTAACAGACAGCGTGAGAGAGAGAGAAACTCTTGCTGCCACGTGGCAGGCCTGGACCCCCCGCTCCTGCGTGGCCTCACCCTTCGTTCGTTCCAGATCTGACCACGTGTTGCCCGTCTCCACCCCTTTTAATACCCGGGTCACGTGGTACCTTTCCACCAGTCCTAGTTAACCTCCATGGAATCTTCCAGATTCCATCGTACGATCCCAGGACCACGCCCCTGACTCGTCCCCCCATTGGCTGTGGCTAAAGCCAGCAGATCCAATCATCCCCTCCCAGATGTCACCTTCCCATTACGTCAGAGCCACGCCCCTAGATCTCTCCCCATTGGCTATGGGCCAGGACCGGTAGAGCCAATCATCGTAACGAGGTGTGATCAATCAACCACCCGGATATACCCTCACATTACACATGCATGAATGATTCGTTGAACGTGCTGTCGGGTGCTAGTTTTTTTTAACGTTAGTCTTGCTGTCGGGATTTTGGAAATGACCCTTGGATGAGCGGTCTAAACCAAAAACTGAATTTCTTACTCCTCGTGGACTGTATCAGTTCAATTGTCTCCCGATGGGGTTACATTCGGTGCTTGCCACGTTCCAGAGGCTTATGGAGTTGGTTCTAGCAGGATTGCAATGGGACTCGTGCCTCATTTATTTGGATGATGTGATCGTGTTCGGTCGTACGTTCGAGGAGCATTTGCAACGGTTGCGTACGGTGTCATCCAGGGTACGTTCTGGTTATTTGAAATTGAAACCCGCTAAATGTAATCTATTTCAAACCTCGGTACGGTACTTGGGGCACATTGTGAGCAGTTCCGTAAGAGCTACGGACCCTGACAAAATGGTGTGTGTGCGGGATTGGCCAACCCCAAAGTCTGTGGGTGAAGAGCACAGTTTTGTCGGGTTTGCGTCCTATTACTGACGGTTCATTCCACGTTTTGCGACCATCGCAAAGCCCTTGCATGTGTAATAAAGCTCGTTGAGGCGACTTCTGGAATTCGTCTTTTATTCCACTTATCTTACAGTTACTCCACGCTACTGATAGGCAGCGTGAAGGGACAGATATAGAGAGAGAGACGCACTGCCACGTGGCAATTTGGAGCCCCGCTCCCGCGTGACCTCCCTCCTCTGTTCGTTCCCGTTCTGACCACGTGTCGTTCGTCTCCACCCCTATTTAATACCCGGGTCACGTGGTACGTTTCCGCCAATCCTCGTTAGCCTGCATGGAATCTTCCAGGCTCCCTCGTCATCTCCCTGGGCCACGCCCATGACTCATCTCCCCATTGGCAGTGGCCAAAGCCAGCAGAACCAATCCTTATAGCTGTCACCTTTCCATCACGTCAGGGCCATGCCCCCAGGCTTCCCCCCATTAGCTGTAAACCAGGACCGGCACAGCCAATCACCATGACGAGTTGTGATACGTCAGTGAGCCGTATATATCCTCATATTACATCACCCCCCCCCCCCCCCTTCGGTGTAAAAAGTCAGCCGTCTCGGCTGGGAAAAGGGTGACAAGCCGAATCCAATTTGGATCAATATTAGGGCGTCTGAGACGCATTAACAAGGTAAGGGGAGAGAGCAGGCGTCTACGCACCGAGAAATTAAAAACATTACAACAGACATACATTAGGGCGCCCCTGTAGCGCAAAAACAACAGGGGTAACAGACCGCAAGGCAATCATTACTAACGAAACGGAAGAGATTTCGACCGCGTACGCGACGCAGGACCCTCTTCGTTTTTCGCGCATGATCGCCTCGCCGCCCGATCTGCAGGAGGTGGTTGCCGTGGAGAAGAAGAAGAAGAATGTTCGGTTCCGGTCGTATCTGGGGTAGGTCCCGTTGTAGGAGGGACGTCCGGGGTCTCGTTGTCCCTCAAAACATGTTCATCTGTGGGGGGTACATCACAGCCTCGCTGAGGATCAACAGGCGAGGCAAGTGGCACATTCGGCACGCCAGACCCCGGCAGGTCAACAAGTGGAGATGAGGGGCCAGCACGCGGGTCAACGTAGGGTTTGAGTCGCGACGAATAGACATACCAACGACGTTGGCCGTACTGGATGCGAACACTCTGGGGGTTCCGAATGTCCACCAGCCTCACAGGCACCCGCCAAGGCCTGTACAGTTTAGGGGACGTTCCCACTGGCACCTGAGGGCAATGGAGCCATTCCAGATCGCCCACCGACCAAGGCATGTCAGTTCGTGATCGACGCGCATACCTCTCGTTCCTTGCCTGCGTACGGGCCGTCACACATCTGGCGGCCTCTCGTGCCTCTGTAACCCGTTTAAGCGAGTCCCGTACCTGATCAGGCAAGGAAGGGGACGGTTGTTTACCCGCCGTACCCAGTTGCACATCAATAGGGGGTACATTCTCATGGCCATACATCAGGAAAAATGGCGAATATCCTGTGGACGCGTGCGGAACCATGCGGTATGCCGCCAGGACGCCCGGTATGTGCAAGTCCCAATCGGTTTGTTTTTCACTTACCGTGTGACAAAGCATGGCCGAAAGGGTGCAGTTAAACTGTTCCACCATGCCATCCGTTTGCAGATGGTAAGGGGAAGTGCGGATTTTTCTTTGTGCCCAGCGCAGTGCATACATCCTTGAGCAATTTGGAGGAGAAGTTACGTCCCTGATCCGTGAGCAGCCCTTCGGGTGCTCCTTTATCCATGACGTAACCATTCAAGAAAGCCTCGGTGATGGACGCGGCAGTTTGGTCAGGCAGAGGCCAGGCCATAGGCCATCGAGAAAAATATTCGACCCCGACCAAAAGGTATTTGTTTACCCTAGCCGATGGAGGGAACGGGCCCAGGATGTCCAGAGCAACCAGTTAATTGATACGAGATACCTCAATCGAACATAGTGGCGGAACATAATGTTGCCGAGGCGGTTTCCTCTTCGCACAATCATGGCATGACTAGACAAAGTCAGTGACATCTGCCGTCATGCTGGGCCAAAAGAAATCCTGCTGTATCGCGGCCAACGTTTTCTGCACGCCGAGGTGCATCAATTTGTCAGCGTGCAGAGCGCGAAGCAGGTCGTGGTGAAGGGATGTCAGCACGACCAGGCGTGAACGGTCAGACAATCCATCAGTACACATCAATAGTCCCGCCTGGCCCCGGAACATCTGCCATTTCCATCCCGCCAAATGAGCTCTCGGTTTCCCGATCAGTTTCCGCAGCGTAGCCAGAGAGGCATCGGCCTCCTGCTCGCGTAGCCACACCGAGTGTGGCAAACGCAGTGTATCGTCGGCGCCAAAGGGTACCTCCTGGCGTTCATCGTTCGACATTGCCCCCATAACCGGACAGGGCGAGGTAGGCAGCGCTGCACAGCGGTGCGTACCCATCAAACAGGCGCAGGGAGGAGTGGGTGGCAACCTGGAGAGAGCGTCTGTGTTGGCATGGCGAGTACCCTTGCGGTACGTGATATCGAAGGAAAATTCCGGTAACGATTCCAACCACCGAGCCAATTGGCCCGATGGTTGGTCCAATTTCAACGAATATTGCAAGGCCGCGTGGTCAGTGCGCACGAGGAATTTCCTTCCATATAGGTACGGCCGGTACTGGCGAACAAAATGTACGATCGCTAACAGTTCCCGTCGCGTCACGCAATATCGCGTTTCGGCAGGGGACAGAACCCTGCTGCCGTATGCCACCACTTGCTCGACTCCGTCTTTCCGTTGCGACAAAATGGCTAGTATGCCGATATCACTAGCATCCGTGTCAAGGATGAACGGCTGAGAAAAGTCAGGGTAGTCAAGCGTAGGCGCCGTGGCGAGGTGATCCCGAAGAGATTGAAAAGAGCGTTCTTCTTCCGGGCCCCATTTAAATCTCTGATTTTTCCCCGTCAGAACATGCAGTGGCTTAGCCAGTATGTCGCGAAGTTCTTAAAAAAACGGCGATAGTAGGATGCAAACCCAATAAATCGCCGTACGTCGCCCACTGAAGTGGGTGTGGGCCACTCTCGGACACACTCCGTTTTTTGAGGGTCCGTGGACACGCCGTCCGAACTGACGATGTGACCCAAGAATCGGACGGACCGTTGCAAAAGGTGGCATTTCTTTGGTTAAAATTTTAGGTCAGCCGAGCGCATCCTCTGAAAGACAGTCTCTAGGCATTGGAGGTGTTCCTCGAACGTGCGGCTGAATACGATGATTTCGTCCAAATATATGAGGCATGTTTCCCACTGCAGCCCCGCCAGCACCAGTTCCATCAGGCGTTAGAACGTCGCCGGTGCAGCATTCAAGCCCATAGGTAAATGGTTAAACTCAAAGAGGCCTTGTGGCATGCGGAAGCTGCCAAACCCCAGACGACAGGTCGAGGGTGGAGAAAAAATTAGCCCCTGACAAAGTGTCCAATGAGTCGTCCATCCGTGGCAAGGGGTATGCGTCTGCCACGGATATCTTATTCAATCGGCGGAAATCCACACAAAACCTCGTCCCACCATCTTTTTTCTTAACGAGCACCACCGGCGCGCCCCAAGGACTGTTGGACGGCAGGAGCAATGGCGGATGTCGATTCCCGCTGAAATTCCTGGTCATCGGCACTCGGCTGAAACACACGTGGCCGACCAAGGGCCGCTGAAGATGCGACTGCCGTCACCAGATTCAGCGAAATCGCGCGGAGCGACTCGATCTGCTCCGCCATTAGCCACCATCCCTAATCCGCCGTCGAGGCCGTCGCTTCTCCAGCTCCCAGCAGTTCGTCCTCGTCCGCCTCAACATCTTCCTCCGACGGAGGAAGAAGGGTTCTGCTTCCTGAGGTGCTTGGACATCTTGAAGGATCGTCTAAACGGTCTCAGAAGATACTTCTGACACCAATGTAATAAAGTTCGTTGAGGCGACTTCTGGAATTCGTCTTTTATTTCACTTATCTTACAGTTACTCCACACTACTGATAGGCAGCGTGAAGGGACAGATATAGAGAGAGAGAGAGAGAGACGCACTGCCAAGTGACAACTCGGAGCCCCGCTCCCGCGTGGCCTCCCCCCTCTGGTCGTTCCCATTCTGACCACGTGTCGTTCGTCTCCACCCTTATTTAATACCCGGGTCACGTGGTACGTTTCCGCCAATCCTCGTTAGCCTGCATGGAATCTTCCAGGCTCCCTCGTCATCTCCCGGGACCACGCCCCTGACTCATCTCCCCATTGGCTGTGGCCAAAGCCAGCAGAACCAATCCTTATAGCTGTCACCTTTCCATCATGTCAGAGCCATGCCCCCAGGCTTCCCCCCATTGGCTGTAAACCAGGACCGGCAGAGCTAATCACCATGACGAGTTGTGATACGTCAGTGAGCCGGATATATCCTCATATTACACATGGATTGACCGCTAAGAACCAGAAGTTCAAAAGGGGAGAGGAAGAGGAGGTCGCTTTCGTCACAGTAGGCGGCTGCCTCTCCAACGTGCCCCCTTTGGCTTATCCTCACTTCTCCCTGCCCTTCATCCTAGACATAGACGCTGGTGACCTGGGTATAGGGGCTGTCCTGTCTCAGGTGAAGAATGGAGTCGAGATGGTCATTGCCTATGCTAGTTGCATCCTGTCGCCGGCTGAGCAGCGGTATTGTGTTACTTGGCAGGAGCTGGTGGCAATGGTCTGCTTTGTGCAGTATTACAGGCCCTACCTTTATGGCAGAGATTTCGTGGTCCGCACTGACCATGCGGCCGCTCAGGGTTTACCGGCTGAGTCAGGGGTGAAGAATGCGGGCACGGAGACAATGGACGGGGCGGGGGGGCGGGGGGGGGGGTAGCGTGACGTAATGCCCTAGGTAACGGCCGTGAAACGTTCGAAAATCGAAAGGTAGGCGCCCGATTGGCTGTGCAGGATGATGTCACATAACCCTGAATTTTCGGAATCCCAGGGCAGAAAAGGGGGGGAGCGAAAAATTATAAAGGAACTTTCTAGATTTGAAATTTTCGTGACTGAAAGGATCCATACTCTTGGTTCTTTCGGTAAAGTCATGTAGGTAAATAAAATAACAAATAAAAAATGATAAATAAAATAAAAAATGAATAATATTTTATTTACATTTATCTTTTATTTTATTTATTATTTTATTTACCTACGTGACTATACCGAAGGATAAAGAAACTTCTCCTACAGCCATTCAGCCATCTGGACCGACTCCCAGCTGCTCGCAACATCCGTGAGACGCTAACAAGTGCCGCTACGAGTTGACCCTAGGCAGAGCCCTCTCTGATCGCCGTCTGTCCGACTCCCACCGCGTCCGTGCGACACCGTGAGTGCGTCTGTGAGGTGAGTAATGGAGTGGGGGTACACATAAGGGATTGGGTAATAATAGGTTAGGCGCTGCTCGTACAATATTTGCTCCGGGCCATACAGGGTTTTTCTTTAAACGCGCCGTTAATAAACTTTAGAATAGAGTATCGGTGCAGTGTCATTTGTGTGTGTGGGTGGAACGTCAGCGTGGTGTTGGTAATTTGAGTGTGTTTGCGAAGCGCGCGTATTAAAACATAGACGGCCGCTGACGCGCCCGCGTCCGAGCAGCTGTGCTGCGCGAGTATTAAGGCGGGGGCGGGGTGTGTTAAACTCGCTCGCCAACGCTCGCGCATGTTTACGCAGCAGCAATAGCATTAACGGCCTTTGTGTGCAAGCGGTTTAGGGCTTAACCCACCGGAGGTGCGCATGCATATTCATACTTCCGTTTCTTTTTTTAGTGCTAGCCTTTGTGTGCAAGCAGAATAGGGCTTAACCACCCAGAGGTTTGCGCGCATATTCATACCGCCGTTTTCATTAGCGCTAGCCTTTGTGTAAAACGAACGCCTCTAGCGGCGCGCGTGATTTCGCGCGTGCGTGGGAAATACGCGCCTGCAGAGGCGCGCGCGTGCACGCCACCGCGTTTGCTTTTGTGGTGGTGTACGTGGACGTGTGCGAGATAACCCCGGGTGGTGGTGAGCTAGCCAATAAGCTCTGTCCCTCTGAGAGGGCGTTGGCGCGGGGGGGGGGGCGATCACTCGATTGGCAGGGGCCCGGCGAGAGGCGGCCGTCGAGGAGGAATGGGGAGGAGTGGAGGGGGTGGACGTCGCGCCCCGCCCGCTCACAGGGAGCAGGGAGGCGGGCGTCGGCCCCCACATTTTTTTAAAAATAAAAATGTGATTTACAGTAAAAGTAATTGTATCGTGAAATAATTGACGTCACATCAAAATGTGCAACTTTAAATAAATATAAACAACACATTCTACTTAATTAAATATACTTTTTAATAAATGTTTTCTCCTACAACATCAGAGTGCAGCGCCACATTAAATACGCACGACAATGACAATAGTTTAAAGCGATTCGAAGCATGTTTTCTTTTTGGGGATGGGGGGGGGCACAGCTTTGTGACGTCATATTTGAGGGGGGGGGTCTGACTTTTTGTGGCGCCGTGTGTCATTTATGGACGGCCCCTTAAGTCTTTTGGATGATATTGCAAATGTCGAACGAAAATCGAGCTTCAAACGTGGAACTGTGGTGCCACAGCGACGGGGCCGCTCGGCCGAGCCAGGGAGCCGCCCGGCTTCCACCGCCGCACTGCCCCCCATCACCCCCCCCACATAAACACGCACCCGCACCCACGTAGGGCCTCGTGGTCGGGTCACCTACCCTGAGTTTTCACCCGAGGGCCCCCTAGGGGGGTTACCCCACGGTTTCTCAGGGCCAGGGAATTGGACAGGACCCTTCCCAGGCCAAGTAACACTGCGGCGCCGTGGGCGGATTTGAGATCGCACGACCACGGCGAGCTCAGAGAGCCCCGCAGTTAGAAACGCATACAAACACAAACACGGGTCAGCAAGGCAGATAGCTGGGATCAGGACCCGGGACGACTGATTGGTCGAAAGTTCAAAGGCCGGCGGGATCGCAAAAGAGCGGGAAATCCTAGGCTCAGGATTGGTCGAGAGACCAAGGCGGTCGGGACGGGGGCGCCTAGCCTTTGATGTGAATAGTTTAAAAGAAAACGCAGGGGCAGTAGGGAACTCTCTTCTTCTGGAGTTTGGACACGGGGTCAGCGACGAAGGAGTCATCGGGCGAGCCGCTAGATTGTCTGCAGGACGATCTGAGCGCCGCAAGGTCACCAAGGACTACAGACGGTATCGTGTTGCGCGCCTTACAACACCTCAGAGCGGAGGGTAGGATCCGTAGGAGAGGGTTAGTTCGGGGTAAGGACGAGTAGGAAAGCGGTTTAGCAGAGAGCGCAGCATAGAATAGGGCTACACGGCACCAGAGTGTGGGTTAGAAGCGCCTTGCTGTCCCGCACACACACACGGGTGGCTCGGTTGGTTAGCAAGGGCTAATAAAATCTCGAGCGTAGTAACAAAACCGTGTTGTTGGGTGTTTTTGGAACGTGGTATTAGCGTGCACTGCATTCGCGAGTGTGTGGTCGTTGTACGCATAAAGGCCGTGGTCTCTGTACGATTGTGCGGGTACGGAGGTGTGTGCGTTAACGCCCGGGGAGAGCACTTTTGGTGTGTTGGCGTGACTACGCAGCCGTGTGAGAGGAGAATCGTCCTTGTACGATATTTGTGTTGACGTGCACGCGCGAGTGGGGGAGGGGACGAGTCGTCGTGTCGGCGTGTGCCCCGCTTGCGTGCGCTCGTTACTTGCGTAAGCTCTCGGCGTGCGTAATCGGCGTGCCCAAGGTGCGCGATCGTAACGTGGGCGGCCAGCGCAGCGCAGAGCGGCGCAGGAGTGGGTATCGCGTGTGGAGCTGTACGCGTGTGTGCGCGCACGTTCACGACGTGTGTAACACAGGTGCGCGATCCTAACGTGAGTGGTCAGGGTTGGGTGAGTGCCGTGCAGAGCTGTGTGTGGGTGTGCGCGTGCGTGGTTATCCATGCCTGCTACGCGGACCCGCGGTGGAGGGGAATCCTCGGGTGACGGCTCCCACACCCTGGGTGAGGAGCCTAGCGGCGGTTCGCTTAGCAGCGGGGGGGCGATTGATGATGTTAGTCCGGCCGTTAGTATTATCGAGGGAGGGATCTCGGGGGCTAGCGACCCCCACAGAACATCCCAGTTGTAATTGGTGAATGCATCATCCAGTGAACTTATGTATATTGAAGCTCTTTTTCACAGATGTCCAGTCGGATGTTGTGTAATGGGAGACTGGCACGGTGTAAGTAAACACGGTTTAATGAAAAACTCATAAACGCTGACACAAGTTAAAACTAAGGGGCTTGTTGCCACGGGGGATGGGGAAATAGGAAGGGAGGATATTTCAAGCGCTCCCTATAGGGAACCCACACAACTGCATTTCCCAAACTCGTGTCCCCTGCAGGATAGCAGCAGCATCAACACCACGGACACTCACGCTCCCCCTACCAACAACACCATCTCCATTACCAACCAGCCACGAGATGGCTGCTCTCAACAACACCTCGGTCGTCGTGTACGCGGCCAAAGACCTCCGGCTGGTGAGTAACCGGCCGTAGCGAGGGTTGGTAAGAAACTCGAGCACGGGGAGATTCTCTCAGATCCCCCGCCGGCTTGCTGAGGCTGCTCGCCCTGCCGGTTTCGCGCCGCCTGCATCGGTAGAGTGAGCCAGGCCGGCCCGGGGAGGGAGGTCCCGGGGGGTTTGACGTTGATGGGCAGCGGTGGTGTAAGTTTGGTTGATGCTGAACCACGACTGCGTAGGCTGGGCCGTGCGGGGTGAGTTGTGTTTTTGAGCTCTGTGTATTGTCGCGTTGCACGTTAATGCGATCAGCTGAAGTAAACGATACGGCTGTCGACTGTAAGTACTGCCACTCTCAGTGCGTTCTTATCCCACAAGAGACGCGTGCACAGGGATATCCCAACAGTTGATGTAAATGTCAACTGGAC
Organism: Lampetra planeri; assembly: GCF_965212315.1. Lineage (NCBI taxonomy): Eukaryota > Metazoa > Chordata > Hyperoartia > Petromyzontiformes > Petromyzontidae > Lampetra > Lampetra planeri. The sequence goes on along the minus strand of NC_136145.1, from coordinate 11,450,159 downwards.
TGATTCTCTTCGTGCGAGTCGCTCCCATTGCTTGTCTGTCTTGGTCACCGTGTATTTCTCTATCTCTGTACTGTATACTGTATACAGTATATCTTTTCTGTGTATTCCTCTCTTACTCGTATCTGTCTCCGTGCCCCTCTTCATATACAGTAATCTAATTTCTCTCTCCATGTCTCCCGTCTCTCTGCGTCTCACTCTCTCTCCCCATATCCGTCTTGTCTACACGTATCTGTGTTTCACTCGCATCGTCTCAGTGTCTCCCGCTCACAGTCTCTTGTTTCTCCTCGCGTCTTCCGCGACTGTCTCTCGGGACGCCCTACTGAGTATTACGTACTGAGTATGCAGGGCGGCAGTTTTTGTTGTCAGTTTCGGAGCACGGGCCAAAAATGTCAAGCGGCCAACAACAAATAGCACGAGTAATAATATGCAAGCGTTGACACGTCTCTGTGAGCAAAGCTTGGGAGAAATTAACGATTGGAGGGAATTCCAGAGTGGAGCAGTGTGAGGGAAGAAGCAGAGAGAGGAACGTGTTTGTGACCTGCAGTGTGATTAGTGGGTGAGTGAGTGAGTCGGTGAATGGTTGAGTGGGTGAGTGAATCTTATCTTAAAGGAATTTATATAGCACTTTAACCAAGGGGGCTTTACAAGGAATTAACAATGGTACATGTGAGTATAATGGTCGAGATGAGGTGAATGAAAGAGACGAGAGGAAGCAATGGGGGAAAATCTGTGATGCGCGAATTCGGTGAAAGTTAAATTGATGGCAGTAAATAATGATGAATGAATTGAATGAATGGGGAATGAGTAAAAGCCATATGGGAATATGAAGAGGAAAAATAATGAATGATGGATCTGGTGGTTGAACATGGCATGGATAAGTCCAATCAGTCTAAACTAAACTTCATATTTGTTACCAGGTAAGGCCAAAGTGATAGCTCAACGAAGTGGCTTATCACGTGGAAATTGCGAGCAGCCAAATACTCCAAACGCGTGATGTTGATTCTAAATGTGGAGGGAAAAACCAGAAGACCCAGAGAAAAATCCATGCAACCATGGGGAGAGAGACATGCAAACTCCAAATATACAGCAGCAGGCGTTCGGGTTGGGGTTGAACTCCATGACCTGTGTCAGCCACCGTGTCAGCCTGGTGTAGACTGTGTCCTCAACATGGGGGGTTGAGGAATCAAGGAGTGACTTTCATGAGAAACCGTAACAATGGTAGAAGAGGAAGAAGAGTGCTAAGGAGGTGAATGACCACTGGTGAATGAGTATGCACGTTCAAGTACACACAACACTGTGTAACAAAAAAAATTGTTCCTGGTAGTGTTATTTCCAAAAGCAAAGTTTGTGGGGAATAATAGTCACTTTCTATACTTTTTAGGCATAAGCAATAAAAAAAAATAACAACACTTCGTACCCAGGAACAAAATTTGTGTTACATAGTGATATAATGATCACCATTGCTCAACAAAGTACTCAATAGACAGAACCGGGGTAAATGTAGCCGAGTTTGAGTTGGCACAGACCAGGAGTAATCATTATGTTTGCGTTGATGGATTGTTCCAGTCAACCGAGTGGGCGAGATTAATGACTTATTACAGCGATTTAAGCTTCACACAGCACCCAGTCTTTTACGCGTGGTGCAAAAATCATCAACAGTTACTGAAGAACGGAATTGTGGTTCTCTTGTCTTAGATCACCATGCAATCAATTCGAGAAAATGTGACCCAACTAATAGGCAAGCATTGAGACAGAGACAACTGTCGACTGGTTTCATCCTTAACATGACTAATCAGTACAAGAGTCGGCATGCATGATTTAATAGTTTTTTTTCCTGCCTGCACTGTTGTTTTCTATTTATGATGGGGGTTTCTCATCGGGTACAGAATTGAATAGTGGTTAGAGCATAGCCACAGGCTTGTGAGCATTTTACAATCAGGCTGCGTTCTTCACTGCTGCAGGTACACTCTCTCTTCCTTGACTCTGCGTACGCAGGTGAACCGGGAAATGCCTGTGCCGGGCCCCAACGGTAAGAGCCGAATCGCAACCATGAAACCACCCATCCGTCCAGCAGTGGAAAAAGTAGAGAGGTATCTAGGAAATTATCCTTTCCCCACCATCTCGGTGATTCCTTGAGTTGTCAAAGGCATATATCTGAATGGTAGCGCCTCTAGTGGCTGAAAGTTTATATTGTCTAACCGCGTGAGAACTCTCGAGAGATCAGGAGAATAGTCTCACTTGGAAGAAATGACCTTGGTCAACAAAAAGGATGAAAGGAAAATAAATAAAAGCACAGGAATGGTGCAATGTGAACCATTGATTGTAAGATGCACTGCAAATGCGTGCTCAGTGTCAAGTTATACAAATCTGGTCTTACACGTGAAGTGGTCTTCAAAAATTACTCACACCGACACGTTGTAACAAGTCATCTGCTTACACTTTATTCACCTATTCTTGCACCAGTTCTAGGCACACCTATAACTATCTGGACGGTCACATATACTCAACTTCTCCCCGCTCCTATCTATTCTGCACCTCACTTATCCTGTTCTCAGCGACTCCGCACACAGCGTCTTCGCACTCAGAGACTCTGCACACAGCAACTTCGCATCTCCACCGTTGCCCTCACCTACGCTCCCTCAGACCCGCTCACCCATCTGTCCCGGGCGGGGGGTTCAGCCAACTCCCGGCCGGCGACGGCATGAGGGTTGAGATCCCGTTGACGGCTGGAGCGGCAGCGGTGAGATATCTTCACTCTTGGTTTGCGGAAACAACTCCCGACTCTCATACACACTCGCGCTTATATCACCCTGCTCATCCCGATCCCTCCACTTAAGCTGCCACCAGGCTGGCGCCAGTTGCCCCATTAATCTCTTATCACCCGTCATCTCCCATTTCCTAGGCGTCAACCTCCGGTCACAGCATAGCACCTATTTGACCTCGGTTGCACCCGCTTCTCCCCTTAATAACTGGCTGTTTGTCTGTGCAAACCTCATGTTGCAACACGCACATCTGTTCGACCTCAGTTGCACCCGCTTAACTGTACGCACCGTGCATTTCTCCCCTCTACACATGTACACCTAACTGGATTATAAGATACATCACCAACTTTTGTTTTCAAATACAAGGGGAGGGGGGGATACATCTTATAACATGAATAATATAACACAAACAACATATACCAATTCACAATGGGTTTTTTTTTGTTTCAGTATAGTTGGTATATTCTCCATGTTTATTCCCAGTTCTCTTCAACGTTCCGTCATGCAACAAATAATCCATGTGGAGATCTCACAGAGCGATTGACACTGACCCGTATTTCTCAGAATGGCCATGCTAGCTTGGAAGCTTTAGTCGGGGTATTCACCTTGGCCTCAAGTAGGCAAATACAAAGCTCCCCCGTATAGCCTGCACGGCACACGAGGGGGTGGGTGGCCAGCACCATGCCCGGCCATCTTAGTCTGCCTAGTGGCGATGTTTAGACACCGGACTAGGTACTAATTTGAAGCTGAGTCGACCTAGGGGAGGCCAAGCACCAGTTCATATGATCATCACTAGTGTTGGAATCGAACTTGGCTCGCCGGGTTTGTAGCACATCGCGCTAACCACTAAGCTACCGCCCCCCACGCTCGAATAGGCCTACACACACGGATCCCTGCAACCACTGCATCCACCCTTCCCTAGTGCACGTCACAAACCCTCGAGGGTAGTGGTAGAGGCGGTGGTGATGGTGTAATTGGTGGCAGTGATTAAAGTGTGAGCGCGCTGGTGGTGACGGTGTGAGTGCAGTGGTGATGAAGGTAGTGGCGGTGTGGGGTGCAATGGAGAAGCGGTTAGTGCACTGCGTTACAAACCTGGCGACTCGGGTTCGATGCCCACTAACGGTCGATACCAGTGACAATTATCTAAAGCGGTCCTGGGTCTGTTAAGGCTATAACGTGGATCTTTGTCTTTTCGTGACGGTGTGAGTGCAGTGGCAGTGATAGTGTTGAAAGGGGGGAAGGGTGTTGCGGTGATAGCGGTGGTGAAGGTGTGAGTGTGGTGGTGGTGGTGCGTGTGGTGATTGGTGGTGTAGCGGTTAACACGCTGTGCTACGAACGTGGTGACACAAGTTTTCATAGCTAACAGCAGTGACAATTATCTTAACTGGTTTTGGCCCCCCCTAGGTCGACTCAGTCTCAAATTATTACTTGGTGAAATGTGTAAACATTGCCACTAGGGAGACGTGCTGGCCACCCACCCCCATGTGTGCCGTGTCGGCCTTTATAGCTGCTCGCTTACAGCACTTGCTCCCACAGTTAGTTAAGGCTACAGGGGGGATTTTTGTCTTTGTGGTGGTGGTGATAGTAAAGGTGTGGGTGTGCATGCACCTCTGTGCCATGTGACTCCCCAACACAGGTGCTGCTCAAGATGCACTCGGTGGGCATCTGCGGTTCGGACGTGCACTACTAGCAGCACGGCCGCGTTGGAGACTTCGTACTTCGAGAGCCAATGGTGCTGGGCCACGAGGCAGCTGGCACCGTGTGCGCCATGGGGGCCAGCGTCACCCACCTCGTTCCTGGTCTGCGGCACGGACGCGCCCTCGCCGCGCACAGCGCACTTATCGGCACGATCGCGACGCGCGCGAGACTCCTTTTGATAGAACGTTCGCGGAGCGTGTTACGTGAACGCGACACATGATGGGCATGTTTGCCTGGCCCGCGCAACTTGCAAATGTGTGACGACGTGACAAGCACGAGATTCGTTGCACACCTTGAGGAAAACACACGACGCACGCCCAACATATGGATACGCTTACGTTATGATTATATTATTGCTGCAGCGGCTTTTGGCTAACCATTGAACGAAGACGGTCACTGCATCGCACGTTTTCAGATCCGATTCTGCGGCCGTCTTGAACGCTTTCTTCCGATATTAGGAAGCCACTGGAGCTATGACCTTTCATGTTTACAATATACATAACATGCAGGAGTCATGCAGAGAGTAAATTAAATGCTCAAGACGTGCTCAAGATGCACACAAGACTCGTGGCGTGGGTGAAAAAAACGGGCGACGCACTCGCCGCACACAATGTGCTCACAGCTCGTGACATTTATGGAGCTCGAATGCACAACACGCAAAAATACACGCAATACACGCAAAACACGCCAACGGTCCAGAGACATTTTTTACGAAATGCTCACAATAGGCCCAGCGCACGTGGCACAAGATGCATTCACAACAAGGTTGCCACACAATTGTAATGAATCATTGTCGGGGAATCATAGTTAGGCTAGGAGTTGCTGTGTGACTTGACCCTGCATCATCCATCGCCTACTCTGAACGTCATTTGTCCACGTGTCCATCCATGTGCACATGTCTATGTGCACGTGTGCGTCTGTCCATGGAGAGCAGGATTGCGGTCTTTAGTGTACGGCACTACAAACCTGGCCACCTGAGTTTGATTACCGCTTATGGCCAACATCAGTGTTGAATATCTGCACTAGTCTTGAGCTTCCCCGAAGTCAACGGAGCTTTAAATTGGTACTTGGTGTGGTGTGTAAACATCAACACTCGGGAGGCAAAAACGGCTGTGCGTGGTACTGGCCACCCACCCCTTCATGGGAGCGGTAGTGTAGTTGTTAGCATGCTACGAACCCGGCAACCCGAGTTCGATTCCCCTTCATGGCAAACATCAGTGAGGATTATTTGAACTGGTCCTGGGCCTCTCCTAAGTTGACTCGGCTTCAATTGAGTACCTGGTGTGATGTGAAAACATCGTCACTCGGGAGACAAAGGCGGACGGGCGTGGTGCTGGCCACCCACCCCCTCGTGTGCCGTGCTGGCCTTCATAGGGGCTCGCTCATAGCACTTGCCCCAAAAAGTCTGTTAAGGCTATACAGGGGATCGTTGCCTTTGTCGCACTTGTGCCCAAGGGACCGGGTGGCCATTGAGCCCGGCGTGCCGCGCGAGAACGATGAATTCTGCAAAAACGGCCGCTACAACCTCTCCCCCAGCATCTTCTTCTGCGCGACGCCTCCCGACCACGGCAGCCTGTGTCGCTACTACACACACAGTGGCAGCTTCTGCTACAAGTGAGCGCCGCCAGTGTTCTGTAGACTCGGAGTCGTTCACCCCCCCTCCCGCCTTCCCAGTGCCTCCAATGATTGTTATAATTTGGGCCAGTGGTTCGATCTGAAATATACAGACTTTTTTTCTGGTGTCGTTTTGACCGTCTTGTTTGTACGGTTTTATTCAATGCGTTGGGACTACATTCTACATCAGTTCATAATTTCAATGAATAATTTGAATGAACCTTGAATAATTCAATGCAGCCTGCACAATTTGCATCGCAGTGGCGAGGGTTAATATATATATTGTCACCAATATATGGATCTATATGTGCCTATCGTTCATCTTACCATGTGCGATGTCAACTTCTCTTCCACTTAGGTCACCACAAACATTTTGTGCTGGAGTCATGTGGAATATCCACCACTGACTCAAAACTGGAAAAGCAGAGCATTTTCCCATGCTGCTTAGAACAAGGGAACACTTGGGATTGTATTGTGCTGGTTGGAACTGTTATGTGTCACTGTTTCTTTGAGCTTATATCCCAGCACACTGCGACACTGCAGAGCGTCTAATCGTGACCTTGCATGAAGAGGCTTGAGAGTGAATGCACCTCGCAGAGAGACGGAGACAGAAGGAGAGAGAAGTCCTGTGCCTGGACTAGAATACGGAGGAGGGTGGTTGGCGGAGAGGTGTGGGGGCGTTCACCAGTAACCATGGTGATGGCGGTGCTGGTCCGGTGCAGGCTTCCTGACAACATGAGCTATGAGGAGGGGGCCCTCATTGAGCCGCTCTCCGTGGGTATCCACGCGTGCCGCCGCGCCGGCGTCTCACTGGGCAGCTACGTCTTCATCTGCGGGGCAGGTGGGCTACCCCTTATCACCTGACCACACTTCACCTGGTATCACCTGACCTGCTTACTACTCTCCTGGTGACTGGTTGCTCATCTCCTGACCATGCCTCATCTAGACAATAACTTCCCCTGGTCTCATCTGGTTACTACTCACCTGATTTCTCACCTTACCTAACCACACCTCATCTGGTTATGCACCTAACCTTATCATACCTCACCTGACCTTGCACGAACTCACCTCACGCAGTCTGAATGAGGGTACTGTGGAATCAGTATTATTTATTAGAAACATTGTGGAGACGTGGGGAGCGATGTCACCTCTTTGATCCACCTCCCTCAGGTCCCATCGGGCTCGTGTGCCTCCTCGTGGCCAAAGCGATGGGGGCGGCAAAGGTGGTCATCACAGGTACATGGCTTCCATCATCATATTCGTAATAGCCACCATCATCATTTTGACCATCATCATGCTTTCCACTGTCATAATTGTCATCTTCATCACTATCATTGTCATCACTCCTTACCATCATAGCAATCACCATCATAAACAGTCATCAATTATCACTACGACTATCATCGTCACCACCACAGGTATTATGTAACGATCCACACGTCCTCCTGTCGGGGGCAGGCAGCGAGGCCGAGGCCTCCTTGGGCGGCCCGCAGGACATGGCGCGTCGCGTCGCCGAGTGCCTAGGCGGCGCGCCACCTGAGATCTCCATCAAGTGCACGGGCGCTGAGGCGTGCGTGCAGGCCAGCATCTACGTGAGTTCACCCGCACGTTCGCTGTGATCAACCTGGAGGTAACCTGTACGAGCCGATTAGCACTGCAGGGAATTTAATATATAATTTTTTATTTAACTACGAGTTAAATTCAGAATATTTTTGATTGCTCATGTGGTAGTGTTGTTTTTTTCTTTCGATTTATATTTTGTTGCTGTACTTTAATGATTTGGTTCGCTTGTCATTTTGGTCACCCAAGTAACTTTTCAAATAAGACTATCCAGGCGCCAACGGCCCCGCAAATCATCCCTCCACACAAGCAATCCGTCCGGAGAGCCGCCCAAGGCACCCCATCCGACGACGGGCACCCCTTAGACTTGCTTGCCTGACCCCGCAAAGCTGCAAGCGAATCATCCAACAACTGTTCGCAGACCCAAACGGAACGCGGCAAGTTTAAAACTCAATCAGCCGGCTCAGGACAGGTCGAGTCCGTGGACTTATCCACCGCGGACATGACAGGCCGAAGTAGCTGAGGGGGCCGCGTGCACCGATTTGTGCCCGAGAAACACGCGCAGGCGGTACCATGCGCCAGTCGAGAGAGCGCGTCCGCGTTACCGTGACGAGAACCCTTACGGTACTGAATGTCAAACGAGAACTCCTGTAAAGTTTCCAACCATCGCGACAGCTGGCCCGAGGGCTGGTCGACTGTCAAAGAGTATTGCAAGGCCGTATGGTCCGTGCGCACAAGGAACTTACTGCCGTATAGGTAAGGCCGATTTTGGCGAACAAAATGGACGATATGCAATAATTCTCGACGGGTGACGCAAATAGCAGGACTCCGCCGAAGAGAGAACACGGCTCCCGTATGCTACAACACGTTCGACGCTGCCCTTACACTGAGATAGGACAGCACCAATGCCTGTATCACTGGCGTCCGTATCCAAAATAAAGGGCAAAGAAAAATCAGGGTAATCCAGCGTCGGTGCTGACGCCAATCGATCGCGTAGGCCGCGAAACGCCTTCTCCTCCTCCGGGCCCTATTTGAACCTCTGATTTTTCGCCGTGAGGAGGTGCAGCGGCCTAGCGATCAAAGCTAAATTTGGCACAAATCGGCGGTAATAAGATGCAAAGCCAACAAATCGACGTACGTCCCCGACCGATGTAGGAGTCGGCCAATCCCGAATGCACGCCGTTTTGTGCGTGTCCGTGGCCACTCCGTCCGGGCTGACAATGTGACCCAAATAGCGCGTGGAATGTTGCGAAGTGGCCGAGGCTTAAGTTTCAAATTTACGGAACACATCCTAGCAAAAACGGCCTCCAATCGCTGAAGGTGTTCCTCGAACGTGCGGCTGAACACAATGACGTCGTCCAAATATATGAGGTACGTGTCCCACTGGAGCCCGGTCAACACCAGTTCCATCAACCGTTGGAACGTAGCGGGAGCGGCGTTCAATCCCATGGGGAGACAATTAAACTGAAAGAGCCCTTGAGGCGTACGGAAAGCCGTCTTTTCCCTCGACGACTCGTCAAGGGGGAGCTGCCAGAACCCGGAAGAAAGATCGAGGGTCGAAAAAAATCTCGCCCCAGACAAGGCATCGAGGGAATCATCCATGCGCAGCAAGGGGTACGTGTCCACCACGGATACCTTATTCAGCCTCTGGAAATCAACGCAAAAGCGAAGGCTACCATCCTTTTTTTTCACAAGAACAACCAGAGCACCCCATGGGCTATTGGACGGGGAGATGATGTCAGCGACCAGCATGTCGTCCACAGCACCGCGAACATCATCCCTCTCCGAGGGGCTTAACCGGTGCGGATTCATACTATGGGGTTAGCTACCCCGGTATCAATGTGATGGGAAAGCAGCGAGGTGCGCCCCAGGTCGAAATCATTTTTGCTAAACACATCGGAATATTTGGACAACAGCGCGCGGAGCGCGGACTTCTGGTGTGTAGTCAGGGATGTGTTCTCCTGACACAACTCGGCGATCCATCGATTGTCCGACGATCCTCTAGCTGTAACCCCCGCTGCCAGACCTTGCCGACCAGCCTCAACATGGGCCGTGAACGCGGTAGTAGCATGGGCCAAAACCGTGCCGGGTCCAACCACCAAGACATTTTATGCACCCCTGTTCAGAACTTGTAAAAACGGAGGTTGACCCGGCCGAACAATTGTCTGAGCTGCAACCAGCGCTAGGCCGCCGGTAGCGGTGTTGGACGGCGACAGCAGCACGCCCGCCGCCCCGTCAACACTAGGCACGGGCTTACGATAGCGCAGGGGAACGAGCATTTGCGATCCCGGAGGAATATCAACAGAGACATCGGCCAGTGCCAGCACCGGAAGGTCCGGGACGGAACGGGCCCATGGTGACGGCAAAAAGAAAACCTTACGTCCTGCCGGCAACTCAATGCACCCGGTACCCAGTAGGCAAGGCACAGCGAGGGACCTGGAAATCAATACCGTCCCCGAAGTTGATACGTTCCCAATGGAAATGTGCGCTTCAACCTGGCCCATAATGCCCATACTACTCCCATTAGCAGCAATACATGCATCGAACGCCGGACGTACCCGCGACGCAGGAATGGACAGAAGATGGAAAATGACATCCGAGATGATAGTGGCCGACGCGCCCAAATCTGCAAAAATCCGCACGTCCACCCCTTGAATAGAGCCCGGCACGGTAGAGAACCCCGTCGCGGCCGCAACCACTCGACGAGCTAATTTCCGCCATTGTGTTACCGTACGAGGCGACTCGACGATGGACCCCCCAGTAGTACAGGCCCCCGAATCACACGCAGGTGACGATGAATGAAGTGACAGGCCTTGCCGGGTGTCTGATGCATACCGACTTGCCTGACAAGGGTCACCGCCTGACGTCGACGGGGGGTGTCCTCCGGCGAGGACACCGGCCGAGGAGGTGGACGAGGTCGACCCCGACAGTTGCGTGCGAAGTGGCCGAGTTGGCCGCATCGATAGCACGCCATGTCGGCCCGCCGGCTGGCCCCCCCCGACGTCCCGGTGAGGCGCCGACGAGGGCACTGAGCGTGCCATCGTGCCCCACCAAGGAACCCACTGGCCCGCTGCAGCAGTGAGGTTGCCAGGCCCTGTGTCGTCCGGAGTGAGGACGACCCGCGACGGTGCCCATCCTATGGGTTTCCCATCAATGGCAGGATCGCCCATCCAGGCGGCCATCTGCGCCCAGTGGCGCAAGTTAAACTGTGCGTCGAGGCACTTGGCCGCCAACCCGGAGGTTAGCGGCTCGTGGCCACACACGGGCATCGGGATGGCAAGGTCTTTGGACAGCTCCAACATCTTCCCGAGTATCAACGACTCCCACTACATATGCAAGTGTGGGGAGCAGTAATGCAGTGCTTAGCATGCTGTGTTACGAACCTGGTGACATGAGTTTGATTCCTGCTCATGCCCAACAAGTGATGATTATCTGAGCCGTTCCTGAGCCTCCCCTAGGCCGACTCAGCCTCAAATGAGTACCTGGTGCAGTGTGTAAGCATCGCAACTGGGGAGACAAAGGCGGCCGGGCATGGTGCTGGCCACCCATCTCCTTGTGTACCATGCCAGCCTTCATAGGTGCTCCCTAACAGTACTTGTTAAGGCTGTTGAGGTATCTTTATCTTGTGTGTGCATGTACGCGTATATGTTGTAGCGCAATTCACGACTCCGAGGCAGGTTGCTGTTCGGGGCTCACGCCACGTTTATTAAGGGCTTACGCCGTTTGTTAAGGGCTTCCGCCGAACCAAAACCTTCCTAGCCGATAACTCCCCAGGGGACAGGGTACTGGGATCCCTACACCCCGGCTAACTCGGCTCTCCTCCCTGCCCCGGGCCAGGACTACCCCCAACCTCGGCCGGTCAGGCGGAGTAGCCTACCCTAGCCTCGTGTGAGGATCAACTCCCTGAGTCCCCACTCCTACCCCCGACGAACCCAGGTTACATCCCGGGTCCCCCTTTAAATACCCCCCTGGGGGCATGACGTCACCGTCCCCCACGGCCCGCCTGACGTCACGTTCCGCGACGCCACTCTCTCCGAGGGCGAGCGTGACGTGATGTCACCCACTACACCTCTACATTACCCCCCCCCCGTGAAAAAACACAGCCGACCTGGCTACAATCACCATGAGAGCGGGGACACACATGTGCCCACTAGAAACCCACAACCTTAGGGCAGCATGTTACATGATAAAGTAAGGACAGGGCACCCACTGGACCATGGAAAGAGGCCAGGAAGGTCGGGAATGGAGAAGCCGGCCCGCCCCTGGCCGTCAATGTATACGCATGCCCCTCGAGCGTGTATGAGCCATCGGCCCGCCCCCCCATATGGCCCGACGCCACCGGCTTCACCTGCGGGGGCTCTGTGGGCGCACACACGGGCCGCGCCTCGCCCTCGTCACCAGAACCCACAAGGCCCGGCTTGTCGCGCACATCAATCGGCGGCCGCTTCAGAAGTGGGGATGAATCCGGGAGGTCCGGCGGTACAACCCGCTTGAGCCTAGACGGGTGAACGATCCACCGGTGGCGACCCAACCTAATACGCACACACTGTGGCCGACGAACCTCCACCACCTCAACGGGATCCTGCCAAGGGCGATGCAACTTCGAGGACGTGCCAACAGGCACTTGGGGGCAGTGCAGCCATGCCAACTGGCTCCTTTCCCACGGAAGGCCAGCAGCCTGGTGTTTGGACAGGCGCTTGTTAGCTGCCTGCCGGCTGGTCGAATTTTCCATCGCCGCTTGCCGCGCCTCGCGCAGCCGATCAAGCGCGACCCTTATGGGTGCAGGGACAGGCGAGCCCTTCCTGGAAAGCCCCAGGTCCAACTGAACATGCATTGGGGGTTCGGATTCCCTCCCGTACATGAGATAAAACTGGGAGAACCCCGTCGAGGCATGAGGAGCCAACCTGTACGCGGCCAGCACCCCCGGGGATGAACAGGTCCCAGTCCGATTGGGACGCACTCACGTGATGGCCACAGCATAGAAGTGAGCGTACGGTTCAGTCGCTCTACCATCCCGTCGGACTGGGGGTGGTAGGGCGAGGTGCAAACGAGAAGAAAAATTCCGCCCCTGATCAGTCAAGAGCTGTTCTGGCGCCCCCTTATCGAGAACATACCCCTGAACGAACGCCTCAGTGATGGACGAGGCCGATTGGTCCACCAGAGGCCACGCCATAGGCCAATGCGTGAGGTACTCCACCCCCACCAAGAGGTACCTGTGGCCCCGTTGGGATGCAGGGAATGGCCCCAAAATGTTGAGTGCCACAAGTACATTCACACGAGAAACCCGGATGGACTGCAGCGGGGCCCGATCTTGACCCACTAGGGCCTTCCTCCGCACACAGTCGTGGCAACCTTTTAAAATAAGGGCCACATCATCCTCCACACCCAGCCAATCTTAATCCCGTTTAAGGGTTAACAAGGTCTTATGGTAGCCGAGGTGCATACGTTTCTCGTGAATGGCCCTGGTCAACTTACTTCGCAAGTCAATGGGCACAACCACACAATAGCGTTCCAACTGGGCATCCCAACGCATGAGGAGGCCGTCATGTACGGCGATCACCGGGGCAGCCGAGTCCACGCGGCGTCGCAGCCTCAGCAGAGAGGAATCCTTCATCTGCAACTTGTCCATACCTCCCGGGGGATTCCCAGGCCAAAATCAACAGGCAATGCCACACCCGGAGGGGGCGTCACTTCGGCCGATGCGACCGACTGGGCCGTGGTATCCACCGGGGCCTTACAGCGGCTGGAACCCAGGGCACAAGCGCACCTGCCGTCCGGGGGCAGCCTGGAAAGGCCATCCGCATTCCCATGCCGAGTCCCCTTCCTGTGGATATCATCGAAGGGGTACTCCTGGAGCACCTCGAGCCAGTGGGACATCTGGCCCGAGGGTTGGTCAATCCGCAGGGAATACTGGAGGGCCGCATGGTCGGTCCGGACGGTGAACCGGCAACCATACATATATTGCCGGTAGAGCTGGACAAAAAAAACAATAGCCAGAAGCTCCCTCCTGGTCACGCAATACGGGAGACAGTACGTGGCTGCCGTAGGCCACCACCCTTTCAACCCCGTCAATCACCTGGGCGAGAACAGCCCCAATGCCTGTATCACTGGCATCGGTGTCGAGGAGGAACGGCCTATAGAAATCTGGGTACTCCAAAGGCGGCGCACCCGCCAAGGCCCTCCGAAGCACCCCGAAAGCAGCTTCCTCCTCCGTCCCCCAGCGAAATTTTTGACCCTTGGCGGAGAGAGCATGCAGTGGCTTTGCAATAGTCGCAAAATCGCGGACGAACCGGCGATAATACGATGCGAAGCCAACAAAACTACGCACCTCAGCGACAGATGTGGGAGTCGGCCACATCCGAACACAAGCAGTCTTTTCCGGATCCGTGGCCACACCCGACGCACTCACAATGTATCCCAAATACTTCACCAATGGCTGCAACAAATGACACTTCTGGGGTTTCAACTCAAGCCCGCCGCGCGCACTTTGGGGCACACTGCCGCCAGACAAAGCAAGTGCTCGTCAAATGTGCGACCGAAAACTATCACGTCGTCCCCCTGGGGGCATGACGTCACCGTCCCCCACGGCCCGCCTGACGTCACGTTCCACGACATCACTCTCTCCGAGGGCGAGCGTGACGTGATGTCACCCACCACACCTCTACATATGTATGTGTGTGCGTGTGCCACGCCAGGCAACGCGCTCCGGGGGAGTCCTGGTGCTGGTGGGCATGGGCCCCACGTCCATCACCCTGCCCATCCTCAACGCCGCCGTGCGGGAGGTCGACATCCGTGGCGTCTTCCGCTACTGCAACACGTGAGCCCGCAGCGGTGGCGGAGACGGCGATGCCGGTGTGCGGTTGCTCACCAGAGCCCTGATCCCTGACTCGTCCTCGTTGGCAGCGTCATTTCTCTGCTGACTCCTCCGCTAGTTAACAAGCGGGAGCAACACCAACAGTGTCAAACGATAGAATTTCGTTCCAGGGGGTGGCAGTAAAATGATGATAATTTAGTGGAGTTTGTTATGGCCGGGGGGGTGGCGGTGGAAAGTCATCCCAGCGCAGGTGTGAGAACGATTCTGATAGCTACATGGATGAGTGCAAGAACTACAGAACAGGTATGAGACCTATGACCACAGCACATGTGTGCTGTGATCATAGGGTGTTTAGAGTATTTAAAGTATTTGGCTGCAATAAATGTCCACATGATTAGCCACTTCGTTGAGCTATCATTTGTGATAGCCAGGTCGCTTATGAAAAATAGGTTTATAGCTCAATGAGCCTTACCTGGTAAAAGAAAAAGAAAAATTGGTGCGAAAGTTATAACCACAGGACAGGCGAGACCAGTAAACACAGCACGGGTGCGAACCCAGTAAACGCAGCTCGGGTGAAAATCGAGCAGGATGGGCACAGGTGAGACCCCTGAAACGACTTCGTCTCTGGTGCGGCGTGCAGTTGGCCGACGGCGATCGCCATGTTGGCGTCGCGGCACGTGGATGTGCAGTCGCTCGTCACGCACCGCTTCCCGCTCTCCTCGGCGCTCGAGGCGTTCGAGGTAACGCGGCGAGGGGAGGGCATCAAAGTCATGATCAAGTGCGACCCCGACGACGAGCAGCCCTAATCGCAGGTCTCCCCATGCACCTCATCGTCACTCATGCCACCTCATTGTCAAGCCACATCGTCACATTACCTGTCATATCCCCTCATTGTCACATCACCTCCTGTTGTTGTATGTTTGTCTTCTAAATGTGCCTTGAATGTTGTAGATTGTCAAAAAAACACAGTCATTGTTCAGAAAGTGTACTTTTGTCCAGAGGAGGCAGATTAAATGGACGATTGAGTGAGTTAGCACAATTAACGTGTGGCCATCTGTGTGAAGATGATAGAACAAATAATTATCAAAGTTGGATTTTAAAGTGTTCCGATGAAACTCGCAAATCATCGCTTATTGCGTGTTCACACTATAATGCATTAGAAGAGCACGGTTCTACCATTGAGGAACACTTTTTGCACAACGTGGAATGAGCCCGTTCTGGCAGGAAATGTGTGCCGTTATAACGAAGTTTCTGATTGGTGAACAACAAGCTTCTCTCTTGATCTGTGGAGCTGAGCGGTGTGATACAGTAATGCGGCCATGCACCCTTCGTTATTTGTCCCACCATCTCACTGTATGCGTACATCGTATCTCGCCACAATGTATCACTGACATTATGTATGGGGAACTTGTTTTCGCTTAAGGCGTTTTTCGTTGAATACGGAACTTCAAGGGAACGCATCTACAGCATTAAACGAGGACTTACTGCATGTGGGTTATCGAGTGTTTTCGAGACAACCCTCAAATTGGAATGCTCACAGAACACTGCTGTAACATCACCCCACGTTGAAGAATAATATCTGAAAGATGATACTGCAGAGTTACTTCTGAGGTCCCTTCAGTTGTCTTTTACCTATGATATGTGGTGCATTTCCTCATACGCCCTACGGACTTTTAGCTGTGGGAGGAAACCAGAGAAACTGGGGAAACCGCATGCAGAACAGGAGGGAGAGAATGCAAACGCCACAAAAGGAAAGGCACCTGACTCGGGAATGGAACGCAGGCACCTCTGGCTGCGTGGCACGAGTGTTACCACTGCACTGCCAGGGGTAACACGGACATCACTACCAAATGTGTATCACAAATGAGAAGTTGTTTTGTCAGGAGAGCATCGGTGCTAATCGGCATCAGAATATTTTTTTTTATACTGGAGGAATCCGATGAGCTATAAAGCTCTTTTCCACAGATGTCTAGTGGGGGCAGGTCAGAATGTTACAACATAATACAAAAACACGATAGTAGTGCAAATTATAGGCAAGGTAAACAAATCACTTTAAAAATATATACCAAAAAACTAAACTTATTTTAATCTCACGGAGCCATTAGCTTATTTTTCAGAAGCGACCTGGCCACAATTTATAGCTCAATGAATTGGCTGCTGTTCGAGCCTCTACATATAGCGGGATCCTCTTCCGTGTTGGCGTGCCTGTTCCTTCTCATTAGTTCAACAGAACGTCAAGATTCCCCGTCTCCTCAAGAGTGGACCCGCAGATGTTAAAGGAAGACACAAGCCACAACATCCAAAAGCTCTTGCACAGATACATACACCAGGGCTTGTATGTCATAGTTTATGTCTGACACAAGTTTTAAAATTAGTAAGGCATGCCGTCATAGTGCGTGTTATGCTCATGATATCACAGTGCCATTAAGTCGCACCGATGGCCTTAACTTTAAAGTCTTTTTTTTGGCTCTCAACTACCAGTTTCAACGTCGTGTCTCAAAGCCAATGATGTGTAGCCTATTGCCCAAGAGCCGCTCGTTTTATTTTAGTTGTGTCCATAACAGACCAAAGCGTTAGAGTTCCTGTGATTGACAGATGAGTGTAATTAACCTCCGTATTAATGCAACTTGAGTAAAAGTGCACAGACTAATTAAACTGAGGAAATTAACACAGGAAATGAAAGTATTACTCTAAAAGACCAAACTGGCTATCGCGCTTGTGAAAATATCTAATCGTAAAGAATGATTTTATATCCTTAAATACAATTTTATGTACAGTCTCCTGAAGTTCGATTACAAAATCATGTCAAGCGTCAAATGTAAAAAAATATATTCGTGACATTTCTATTAAATAAAACGCAATCGCAAATCATTGCATTATAAAATTGTATTTTCCAAATGAGTCGCACACAACAACCCAAAACACATGTGCCATGATTATTTTCATATCGATCAAATAAAATTGTAATAAACTGCAAAATAATCTGTTCATCTGTTCCATTTTACAAACCAAAACTCAGTCACAGCAGAGCACTCATGATCAAGTGATGATGTTTAAAAAATCAGCCATGATGGTAGATACCTGTGCATGGCAGTCAAACAAGCCATAAGATTGTGAGAAAACCCATGCGATAATAAATACAATGTTTAACGTGGCACATGTGGCCTCCATCTTGCCGTGAAATATTTATATTCAACAAGAGGCACCTGAGTTTGAGTCCCAGCCATGGTTAACATCAGTGGTGTGTGAAATCTGAACTGGTTGGGGCCCTCATAAACCCGGACTGACCAGCCTGGTGAAATGAGCAAATGGCCATCATGACCGACACGGCATGTGGAGGCCTTCGTCCAGCAGTGGGTTTATGATGGCTATAAATGGTAATTAACAATTCACGTGAATAGCGTAAAAACACCAGCAATAACGAAAGTCATGCAAAAGTGGTGAAATTCGCCCTCCCCCGTTACTGATGTGTCGCGACGGGGTCTTTCGATCGCGGTGCCGCGTCACTCAGCATTACACGAGCGTCTTCCCAGCATCACTCCAGCGTCACATAGTCGTCGCACCAGCGTCTATACAGCTTCAGACCGGCGTGATACCAGCGCCTCACCAGTGTCCATGGCATCACTGCATCACACTGACATCTCACTGGTGTCATACCAACGCCACATAGGCGTCTCATCGGCATCTCGCCAGCATCACACCAGTGGCTCCAGCTGTCCGTAACGCCGGCCCATCCCTTGCCGCAGCAAAGATCCCGCCTGTGCCGGGAGACACGAGCCGTGTCAACGCCCATCACGTGTCCAACAAGAAGATGACGCGTGCGCTCACAATACAGGACCCGAATTGTGCATTTAAGAATCGATTATTTACAATGTATGAAAAACGACATGCTCATGTGCAAATGTTACATTCAAGATAATAAGATTGGAAAACCTACAGCCGTTGGGCAGAATACGGCCCATAACTCGATTTCCTATGGCCTGCAGCCATTTAAAGCCTACCAGCTTAAAACAGCCCGCAAATGATACTTATCCGTCTCTTGCGAGCATCTTCGCCACACTAATCGGGCACTGGAGGGTAGTATTTTGACCTGCCAATACTGCATTTCTCACGTTTTCGCGTCGATTCGGCATTGAAAAGTGTAGGGCGGGGGGGGCCGGAGGCAGGGGTGGGGGAGGGGGTGCACTCACGACGGGAAAGCCATGCAGGATGTCGGTGGACGTCCTCGTGAAGCCGTGCGAGCGCTCCGTCAAACGCATCACATAGTCCTGCCGCTCACGCCCCCATTTCTTGGCTTTCACCTTCAGCTACACGTGCCGTGTGGGAGGACACACCAGGGCGGTGCGGTCCAGGTGAAGGTGCCGCACAGGAGAGGCACAGCCTCGACAACGCAGGTTGCAGACTCACGCGATACTCGCGTTTGAAAGTTCTCCCCCTGTTCTGCATGGGTTTCCATCGGGTTCTCAAGTTTTTTTTCCCATAGCAAATAAAGACCCAAAAACCCACACAATGTACACTGGTATTTTCCAAGCATTCCAATGTTGAAAAACCACCTAAACATTACTCAATTGGAATTTATATAGAGCAACATCGCCTCCTACTGCAACAACGTAGGACCCTCCTGAAAAAGTCTTGATACGCGTATTTATAATAATAAGCACTCTTTCCAGAGGTGCATCGGAGACCTAATTACTGCCTAATTAGGTCTCCGATGCACCTCTGGAAAGAGTGCAATACAGGGTGTTTTAAAAAGATGGGCCCGATTTGAAATCGCTATATCTCTGCAACCACGAACCGCCCATGAATGAAACTCTTACCACTTGAAAGGGCGGGACATAGAGTTTCAAATGATTACCGCTAGATGCCTGTCCCAGCGCAAGATGGCGACCCTGCAATACAAGGCTTTTGCGTTCTGCAGTTAAGCAAGGCTGAATCCGTAATTGCGGTGCAGCGTGCATTTCAACGGCGTTTTGGCATTGATCCGCGAATGTCAAAGAGCATTCGTCGTTGGTACCGACAATTTGAGGAAACAGGCTGTTTATGTAAGGGGAAGAGCACAGGGCGACCACGTACCTCAGAGGAAAACGTGAGCAGAATTCAAGAGAGTTTTTTGCATAGCCCGCTGAAGTCCACTCATCGTGCCACCCGAGAACTTGCGATTCCTCATACGACTGTCTGGCATGTGTTAAGGCGACGTTTAATCATGAGGCTATACTGGTTGCAAATGGTATAGGCTCTTCGTGCAGGTGACAAAGGAAAGCGTGTAGAATTTTGTTATGCGATGTTACAGAACATGGAGGACGACAGCTTCTTACCGCGTTTGATTTTTAGTGCTGAAGCAACGTTTCATCTAAGCGGTAAAGTTAACCGTTACAATGTGCGCCTATGGGGATTAGAGAATCCACACAAAACTGTAGAGCATGAGCGTAATTCCCCGAAAGTGAACGTGTTTTGTGCTGTTTCTCAAAGAAAAGTGTATGGCCCTTTCTTTTTCAAGGGAAACAATTATGGGGCAAGCGTATCTCGAAATGCTGTAGAAATGGCTCTTTCCACAACTTGATGAAGATTCCGATGACTTCATTTTTCAGCAAGATGGAGCACCGCCACATTGGCACCTGCAGGTTCGACGTTTTCCGAATGACACACTGCCTCAACGTTGGATAGGTTGCACTGGACCCCAAGACCTGGCGCTACACTCGTGGCCCCCAAGATCCCCAGACATCACACCCTGCGACTTTTTCTTGTGGGGATACGTCAAAGACTGTTTTTGTGCCACCATTAGCGACTAATCTGGATGACCTCAAAAACAGAATCACGGCAGCGGTGACTTCAGTGGAAGAAGACACTTTGAGAGGCATTTGGGACGAATTTAACTATCGTCTCGATGTTGTCCGTACAGCAGGTGGAGGGCACAGAGCATTCATAAAATGGTTAGTAAATTTTGATAACTCATTAAACCGTTTGTAACTTTGTGTAATTTGTAATATGTTGCCATCGTGAAATATGCTGCTTTAAAATTGGGTCCATCTTCATGAAACACCCTGTATATGAGCAGACAACGGTTTATTTAGTTTAACCAGGTGAGAACTACAGAGACCAGCAAAAGTCTCAATTACAAGTGAGCCGGGGCATCAGTGTGCCTGGAGGGCGCGATGATTGATGCTGTGTATAATCCCACTTGAGAAATTTGCGGTGTCTTTTTTGTATTTGACAATCTTGGACCCCGGACGGTGGCACATAATGTCCACCGTGAAGTAGACGTAGCGTAATATTGTTATGATTATTAAAATCACAGTAATAATCAGGGTGGCCGCTGGGTTCAATCCGTTCAATAAGCAGAGAACACGCAAGGCTGTCACCGCCAGACACGTTACAGACAGATAGTACAGACCAGTTACATACAGGCACGTAGGGAATTGGGCAGGAAGGAACATTGCAGGCAGGCTGAGACAGATGCAGGCAATTAGACATTGGTAGCCGTGATGGCGGGGAGGATGCCGTGATACACTCACTCATCTTACACTGACCCACTCACACATTATTAATCAACATTTACAATTTTTTTCACGCTTCAACACACCGGTTGGCTAAAGCAGTGAACTATTTGTCTTTTGTCAACGTGACACTTTTTTACTGATTGGCCGTGTCGGGTGGTGGAGGGTTACGACACATTTATAAATAACGCGATCTAAACCCAAAAACGTTGATTATGAATAATATTGGTCGCGAAAGCCTACGTGTTAAACTCACTCACACATCATACACTGACTCACTCACACATCATACACTCACATAACCACTGACCCATTTGTAGTGGTGGTATTGACGTGCGCCGACTGTGACAGTGATGGATCACGGGGCGGCGCGGGGTGCGGGGTTGGGCACGCGTTGTGGGCGTGGTGTGGACGCGCGCGCCGGGAGTGAGAGATGACGGGGCGGCGCGGCGTGGGTGGTGAGGCACGATGAGATGTGGGAAAAGAGGATCGTAGCCAGCGCCCAGCGATTGGTCGAATAAGTGGGTGCTCGCAGCGACGTCCGCAGGTGGGGTATAAAGGGGGACGCGCGAGAGCACTCGGGGAGAGTTACCCAGTTGAAGACCCGAAGACGGAGCTGAAGACCTAGTGCCCCGAGACCCCTAGTCCCGCCGTCCTTGTGGGGACCGGGGCCCTGTGTGGCTCGGAGGCGAGGCTGTGGGACCCGGGGTCCGACGCCCCCGTGGGTCGGGCTGGGGACCCACAGTCGAGACGGATACCCCGGGCAGGGAGTGTCCCGAGTAGCTCAGTGGCGTTAGTCGCCGAGTAGCTAAGTGGATGTTGGTCATCCGAGTAGCTCAGTGGCGTTAGTCGCCGAGTAGCTAAGTGGGTGTTTGTCACCCGAGATACTAAGTGGATGTTGGTCATCCGAGTAGCTCAGTGGGCGTTAGTCGCCAAGTAGCTAAGTGGGTGTTTGTCACCCGAGATACTAAGTGGGTGTTTGTCACCCGAGATACTAAGTGAGTGTTTGTCACCCGAGATACAAAGTAGGTGTTAGTCCCCTGTGAACGAGTTTGGTGAAATAAAGAGTGTGTTACCCGTGAAGTCGTCTCCCGCCGAGTTACTACATTACAACTGGCGTCAGAAGTAAACCTGTCTTCAAAAAGTATGGACACGAGGAAGACTACCCGTACCCACGAGCGAGGTCGGGACGACGACGGCGTACCGGGGACACCAACCTCGGGAGGAGAGGACGAGGAGTTGCCGCCGATGCAGCACTTCGCGGTGATGGCCGACGCTCCGCTTGCCTCCGACACCAGCCTCAAAGACGCGCACTCCCGGTTGGCGGAGTTGCTACTCGCCGCCGCCGCTGTCTTGGCCGACATCTCCGTTCCGGCGAGCGGAAAAAACGGCTGCGGGGTTGGTGGAGGAAGCGACGTTGGAGGAATCCCGCCAAAAGGCGCTTCGCGCCAAAAGTCTGGAAGTTGCCGCCGTTTTTGGGGGGCCGCCACCGATTGGCGGGAAAGACGGACGCCACGTGGCCGGACACCTCCGCTCAGCGCAGCCCACGTCATCAGCGCGCGCCGGAGCTCTCCATTTTGCGCCTGACAACCGAGCCGACATTTTACACAACTACAGCGGAGCGCGGGAAAATCTCTCCGACGTCGACGACGATCGGGTCCTCCAGCAAAGATTGCCCGCGCTGTCGGCGTTCAAGGCGGATGGGGGCGACTGGGGAGCCTTCCAACGAAGGTTCCTCGCTCATCAGGAGATGTCGGGGTGGTCCGACACCACTGCCCTGCGTGCGTTGCCAGCGATGCTTGACGACGACGCGCTTGCAGCCTTCACATCTGCTGCAAGGTCGTCCCGCTCTACGCTCCAGGCCGCACTACACCTGATGGCGAAGGTGTTCGGGCCGCCCTCCACGTGTCGCCACCAGTTCTACGATCGGCGGAAGGTGGCTGGAGAAACGACGCTCGCCTATCGCACGGCACTACTCGCCTTGGCGGACGCAGCTTTTCCCCGCATGGATAAGGAGGGGAAGGACGCCATGGTGACGGAGCAGCTGCTGGCGTTGGCCCACGAGTTGGGGGTCCCCATCAATGTGGCGGACGAGATGGATATCTGCTCCCTGGCGATCGCCACGAGCATTCACGCGTACGAGGTCCTCAAACGCAAGCCGGGGGTCGTCTGCAAATGGGCGGGGAACGCGGCACTGGCCGCCACGATCGCCGAACCTCAGCCAGCTGCGGATCAGGAGCAGGCCTTCGCTGCATCGCGTCCGGGGGAGTGGAGAACGGGAGGTCGTTCGCCCACACGTTCACCCCGCAAGCTGGAGCAACCGAAACCTACGACGTCCGTCGTCTGCTACAACTGCGGCCTTCGGGGTCACGTCGCAGCCGGGTGCCGGGCCCCGCGTCAGCGCGCCACAGGACCACGTCGGGACGACGACCAGGGCCACAAGTCATCCCAACAAAACCCGGCAAGTCGCGGCACCTCACACGTTCGGTCCACAAACACGGCACATTCGGGTCGCCGCTTGGCGGTGGGGGGTTCGCGGCTGGGTGCCGGGGGTTCATTTCGGCGAGGGGGGTCCGTACGCGGCCCGCAAGCAGTCGAGTGGTCCGAATTGGCCCACAGGATCGTGGCTGCGTCGGCCGGGTCGTCCGTGGTAAAGGGGTTCATTGACGGGGTTGAGGTCCGGGTGCTTGTTGACACGGGTGCGTCGGCCACCATCATCTCGGACCTTATTTATAACATTCTTCCCGTCCAAAGTAGACCCCTTCTGCCAGTAGACGTGCCATTTTATGCGGCGAATGGGGGATCCCTGGGGATCATCGGCCAGATTCGGGCGACTATTTGCATTGGTGACATCAAATTGGCGGGCCCTATTTTTGTATCATCATCGCTGGCCGTTCCCTGTTTGCTAGGTACGGACTTTTTGTCCAAAATGCCCATCAAAATTCTTATAGATCAGGCCTGCATAGAGCTTCCGTCAGGTCGGCGGGTTGCGTTCTTGACGGGCCCTACAAAAATGCGCACGGTTTGTGCGACGGTGCAGGCGCTGGCAACTCACACTGTACGGGTGCCCCCGGGATCGCAAATGTTAGTACCCCTTCGGTTCAGGAAGCCACTCGAGGTGGGTGCGGAGGCACAGGGGGTGCTGTTGGGGCCGTCTAACAGGGCCAGAAGGGGCCTCGACTTAGCGGTTGCTCAAACCATGGTGAGAGGGGACAGTGAGCCGTTCGTAATGGTCCTGAATACGGGGTCGCGGCCGGCCGTAATTGCGCAGGGAACGGTGCTGGCTCACGCCGCGCCGCTACCCGTTGAGGAACGGCTCGTGGCTCAAGCAGATTTCACTGTCAAGTCGCATCCTCCAAGTGATGAGGGGACTGAGTGGTTGGACTCGTTGTGTGCCGGTTCTGCTAACTTGTCCGAGGTGCAATTGGGAGCATTGAGGGGTTTGCTACTCGAGTTTGCTGATGTGTTCAGCAAACATAAGTACGATATCGGCTGCACTGACCTGTTGCGCCACCACATAGCTACAGGGGACGCGGCCCCTATTCGTCAGAATCCCTTCCGGCTCAGCCCAGCCGAGAAGGAACATGTGCAATCGGCGGTTAATGATATGTTGGCGGCCGATATCATTTCGCCCTCTTCTAGTCCGTGGGGTGCTCCTATTGTTCTAGTAAAGAAACAGGACGGGTCCTTGCGGTTTTGTGTCGATTTCCGCCGCTTAAACAAAATCTCGATGGCGGATGCGTATCCGCTCCCCAGGATGGATGAGTCGCTGGATGCCTTGGCGGGAGCACAGTTTTTTTCCACACTCGATCTGCTTTCTGGATTTTGGCAATTGCCACTCGATAACGAGTCTAAACCTAAAACTGCTTTCCGGACACCTGGTGGCCTATTTGAATTCAACCGTTTGCCCATGGGCTTACATTCCGCTCCCGCCACGTTCCAGAGACTCATGGAATTGGTTTTGTCGGGCCTCCAATGGGATACCTGTTTGATTTATCTCGACGATATCATCGTCTTTAGTCGGACTTTCGAGGAGCACCTCCAGCGACTGAGAGCGATGTTCCTCAGGATGCGTTCCGCTAAGCTTAAATTTAAACCGGCTAAATGTTTTCTGCTTCGGGAATCGGTCAGGTATTTGGGCCATATCGTGAGTCGTTCAGGGATCTCGACGGACCCTGCTAAGACGCATTGCGTCAGCTCATGGCCAACGCCAACCTCGGTCATGGAGGTTCGCAGTTTCATTGGTTTCGCCTCCTATTACCGTCGTTTTGTCAAGCAATTTGCCACCATAGCCAGGCCCCTGCACGCTTTGACGGCTAAGGGTGTGAGGTTTCACTGGGGGGCGGAAGAGGAGGCTGCGTTCTGCTCCCTTCGTGACGCCTTGGTGCAGGCTCCCCCCTTGTGTTACCCCGATTTCACACAACCGTTTTTGCTTGACACAGACGCCAGCAACACGGGTATCGGGGGGGTGCTCTCACAGGTGGTCGGGGGGGTTGAACGGGTGGTCGCCTACGGTAGTAGAGTTCTTTCCCCCGCCGAACAACGCTATTGCGTAACTCGTCGTGAATTGTTAGCGATTGTGTTTTTTACACAGCAATTCAGGCCGTATCTTTACGGCCGTCATTTTACGGTCCGTACGGACCATGCGGCTCTACAATACGCTATGCGCGTGGCACAGCCATCGGGCCAATTGTCCCGATGGTTGGAAGTCCTTCAGGACTACCAATTCACGACGATTTACCGCAAGGGATTGCGACACTCAAATGCGGACGCCTTGTCGCGGTTGCCTCCGTGCACGGACTGCACATGTTTGTTGGGATCGGCGCGGTGCAAACCCCCGGTCGCCGGCATCCCGGGAGTTGCGCTCGCCGCCTCTGACACCCCGGGAGAGGACGCCCCCACGGGGAGGGATTCGCTGTTGTCGTTGCCCCTCGTTGAGTGGGGCCGTCTCCAGATGTCCGACAGCTCCCTACTTACGCTACGTCGGAAAGTTGGCGCTCCCGAGCTAGGGGAGGCGCGGGTCGGTTCCTGGGTGTGCAGACAGGGCCTTTTGATGAAGTGGGACAACATGTCCCGGCGTCACGTGCTCGTTGTGCCTGTTGCTATGCGGGGTAGGGTTGTTCTGGCAGCTCATGAACGGCTCATGCATCTGGGTTTTCACAAAACGCTCGCCCTAATCCAGCGAGACTATTATTGGCCGGGGATGGGTAACGACGTGGCGAATATTCTTAAGGGATGCGTAGGGTGCGCCAAAAGGAAACCGCCACCATTGGCAGCTAATCCACCGCTGCAATCCATTCAGGTTTCGCGTATAAACGAATTGGTAGCGTTGGACATCTTGGGGCCCTTTCCGGCTACACCAAGGGGAAATAGGTTCCTGCTGGTTGGCGTGGAATACTTCACCCGATGGCCTATGGCATGGCCGCTCGCCAACCAGTCGGCTGCGGCGGTGGCGGACGCCTTTGTCCAGGGTTATGTTTTGGACAAGGGCGCCCCCGAACGCTTGCTGACGGATCAAGGAAAGAATTTTTCGAGCGTTTTGTTGCGCGAGGTGTGCGACCTGTTGGGTACAAAGAAAGTGCGTACCTCCCCCTACCACCCGCAGACTGACGGGATGGTTGAGCGTCTGAACAGGACGATTACGTCTATGTTGTGCCAACAGGTCTGCGACGATCAGGTTGATTGGGACTTACAGGTGCCGGGGGTACTCGCGGCCTATCGAATGGCCCCTCATGCGGCGACGGGGTTTTCCCCATTTTTTCTTATGTATGGGCGGGAGGCCGATCCGGCCATGGACGTCCAACTGGGGATTTCCCAGCCACGTGCAAAATCTAAATTGGCAGACCACATCAAATTTAATATCGCCAAATTGACTGAAGCGCGGGAGGCGGCGAGGTTGAACTCGCGGTCGCGGCAAATTGCGAACGAGAGATTGCATGAGCGGAGGGTGCATACGCATGATTGGAAACCGGGCGATAAGGCCTGGCTGCATTGTCCACATGCACCGTTGGCTACGTCCCCCAAGTTGTTGAGACCTTGGAGGGGACCGGTGGAAATTGTGCGGGTTGCACGACCCCAGAGTATACAGATTAAATGGGGGAAACGCCGTTGGTATGTGCACCCCTCCCGACTGAAGCCCTATGCGGCACCGTGTGACCCCGTTCTGTGCCGTGACGACCGGGCGTGTGATGTGACCGTCGACTCGGGGAGGGAGGTGTCGCAGGCTGATCCTCACGTGTCTCCACCTGACCCACCCCCAGGTGCCTCGGGCTTGACGGCTGCTGACCGTCGGGAGCCTGAACCCCGGGGCACGCACGGGTCCTCGATGCCTGGCCGATGTCTTCCTGAACCGCCGGTACCACCGGACGTTCAACCGCGTCTGGTGCCGTACGACGGACCGGCAAGGCGGACTCGGGCTAGGGCTCAACAATTTTCATGAAGACGTTTTTTTCTCTACACCGAGCTCGCCCGGTGTTCCCCTCTGCCGGGGTATTGTCCCGTTGTAGGGACGCTCGGAAAGAAGGGGACACCGCACGAGTCGAAAGAAAAAAAAAAAAAAAATTTTGTCCATTTATTTTCCTTTCTGCATACACATTGCTATTGTCACTCGCCGGTTTGTATATATTGTTCTATTGTCGCGGTGGCATTGGTTGATGGTTGCGGATGGTAGTGTTCGCGTCGTGTTGTGTTGTTACGTTAGTTGTTGTTCTTGTTGTTGTGTTGTGTTACGGGGCACACAGGGCGGTTTGTATATTTTTATAGCAGCCGGGTCGGCTGCGAGCTATGTGGTAGGGGGTGATGTAGTGGTGGTATTGACGTGCGCCGACTGTGACAGTGATGGATCACGGGGCGGCGCGGGGTGCGGGGTTGGGCACGCGTTGTGGGCGTGGTGTGGACGCGCGCGCCGGGAGTGAGAGATGACGGGGCGGCGCGGCGTGGGTGGTGAGGCACGATGAGATGTGGGAAAAGAGGATCGTAGCCAGCGCCCAGCGATTGGTCGAGGGCCGGGGCCCTGTGTGGCTCGGAGGCGAGGCTGTGGGACCCGGGGTCCGACGCCCCTGTGGGTCGGGCTGGGGACCCACAGTCGAGACGGATACCCCGGGCAGGGAGTGTCCCGAGTAGCTCAGTGGCGTTAGTCGCCGAGTAGCTAAGTGGATGTTGGTCATCCGAGTAGCTCAGTGGCGTTAGTCGCCGAGTAGCTAAGTGGGTGTTTGTCACCCGAGATACTAAGTGGATGTTGGTCATCCGAGTAGCTCAGTGGGCGTTAGTCGCCAAGTAGCTAAGTGGGTGTTTGTCACCCGAGATACTAAGTGGGTGTTTGTCACCCGAGATACTAAGTGGGTGTTTGTCACCCGAGATACAAAGTAGGTGTTAGTCCCCTGTGAACGAGTTTGGTGAAATAAAGAGTGTGTTACCCGTGAAGTCGTCTCCCGCCGAGTTACTACATTACACATTCACTCATCATACACTGATTCACTCATCATACACTCACTCACACTACCACTGACTGACTCACACATCATACACTCACTCACACTACCACTGACTCACTCACACATCATACACTGGGAGTGTCATGCTGCCGGATATGGCTGCAGGTTTGGTCGTACATGTTGTGTGTATCGTTTATTGTTAAATTTGAATCAAAGTTCTTATGATTACCGTTGTTACATTGTATTTTATACTCTTTGGTTCTTTTGGTAAAGTCACGTATAAAGATAAAATAATAAATTAAACTGACTTTATACGTGACTTTACCGAAAGAACCAAAGAGTAATTCCTGCAGTCACGAAAGCTCCAAATTTAAGATTGTATTTTATAGTTTTATTTTGGTGATTCGAAAACATGTGGTTAAGCTATGTTTCTTGCGGAAGTGCGGAGTTAGCCTGATAGCTTGAATCTAAGTTGTCTTATGGTTGTTATTGTTTGACTTGCATCACACTGGGATTTTTGCACACAGCGTTCTAATACAGTGTATTTTTCTGGAAGATTTGCTGGTTTATCCAGGATGTTTCTGTTGCGCGTCGTCGCTTTAAGATGTTCTCTGTTCATATTTTGTTTGTTGCGGTTGCACCCAACTCAAGAGCCGCATGGCTCACAGGGCTATACCAATTAATTAAACTTGAAACTTGAGATACTAGGATTTAGAGTAATTATCATTTTGAAAGATATCATCGGTGCATGGTTGTTCGCTGGAAATGGTGCGGTGTTGGGGAGCCACTGAATTGGAGCATGCGCCAAACAAGTTTTGATGCAGCGCTGAACAAACACAGCGGGGTCGAGGGCAGGACAGAAGCGAGTGAGGAGGCGGTCGAGGTAGTCGGACTTACCTCTTCTTCTAGCTGTCGGACGCGGCCCTCTGCCCTCTCGACCTTGGCGAGCAACGCCATCTTCTCGGCAACCGAGAACACGTCCTGAGCACCGGTGGCGGCGGGGCCAGAGGATGGGCACACACATACATGGCCGCCAGGTGAATCGGAGGACTCTGTACCTTGGGGGGTTTATCTGCTCAAGGCAGTGCCGTCTCCCTTCTCAAATGAGCATTCATTGGTGACTCATTTCCACTGGCAGCCCATGGTGGAAATTCTAAATTCTTTTGGCAGGCACCAGTCTATCCAAAGGACAGCTCCTGCCGACTTCATGCAAAAGGGATGGTGGTTGAGTCAACCTCTGACCTGGAATATGAATGTGCTTTTTTGGAGAAGCATTCATCGAAAAGTGGATAACAATGAGTCGAGTGAACTAACCACTGCATGACCCATCCGGGAGGGGTGGTGTTGGCAGCCCTGTCTTTGTATAGCACTCCCTGCTCTAAAGAGACCTCCAATCTGTCTCTCAACATACAAAAATGTTTCAGTCCATCAGCCTGTTGGCCTTCCAGACCAATATTATCAAGCAGCATCTGTTTAAGCAATCAAATTTTGGATCTGAGTCTCATCAGCAGTCAGGCTTTTTAAACAAATTCTGCAGGATTTACTAGACACTAAAAAGCACTACGTATTCAACAAGGGACTCTATCCAAATACGAGAATCAACACAGTATTCACCCACGATGCTCCACGGCAATGCAAAATGAGGTTGTGCACAGCACTGCTCTGAAGGGGCGAAGAGACAGTGAGACACGGGCATGCAGCTTGAATGCTGGGCCTACCTGTGGGGGCCTTTGCTGGGTGTGGGGGTGAGGTTGCGCCCTCAACCTCTCGAGCTCCATCCTCAGACGTGCGTTCTCCACCCCCAGCACCAGCTCCACGTCCTTGAGGAGGTCTCCATCTGTAGACGCGGAGTTAAAGGTCACGCGGGGTTAGAGGTCAGGCGGCGTGACTGGGATCCCACTTTTGTGACGTTAACAAAATGTATTCAGTATCCTGTATTTAAAAACATAACAATGGTGCAGATTCAGGGTATGCTTGGCAATCGTCTAAAAATATTGTCCCATGGACAATTAACTCTCAGAAAAGAGTGTAAAATACAAAGTGACCATAAGAACACATACAGTGAGGGAAAAAAGTATTTGATCCCCTGCTGATTTTGTACGTTTGCCCACTGACAAATAAATGATCAGTCTATAATTTTAATGGTAGGTTTATTTGAACAGTGAGAGACAGAATAACAACAACAAAATCCAGAAAAACGCATGTCAAAAATGTTATAAATTGATTGGCATTTTAATGAGGGAAATAAGTATTTGACCCCCTCTCAATCAGAAAGATTTCTGGCTCCCAGGTGTCTTTTATACAGGTAACGAGCCGAGATTAAAGGGAGTGCTCCTAATCTCAGCTTGTTATCTGTATAAAAGACACCTGTGCACAGAAACAATCAATCAATCAGATTCCAAACTATCCACCATGGCCAAGACCAAAGAGCTCTCCAAGGATGTCAGGGACAAGATTGTAGATCTACACAAGACTGGAATGGGCTACAAGACCATCGTCAAGCAGCTTGGTGAGAAGGTGACAACAGTTGGTGTGATTATTCGCAAATGGAAGAAACACAAGAACTGTCAATCTCTCTCGGCCTGGGATTCCATGCAAGATCTCACCTCGTGGAGTTGCAATGATCATGAGAACGGTGAGAAATCAGCCCAGAACTACACGGGAGGATCTTGTCAATGATCTCAAGGCAGCTGGGACCATAGTTACCAAGAAAATAGTTGGTAACACACTACGCCATGAAGGACTGAAATCCTGCAGCGCCCGCAAGGTCCCCCTGCTCAATAAAGCACATATACATGCCCGTCTGATGTTTGCCAATGAACATCTGAATGATTCAGAGGACAACTGGGTGAAAGTGTTGTGGTCAGATGAGACCAAAATGGAGCTCTTTGGCATCAACTCAACTCGCCGTGTTTGGAGGAGGAGGAATGCTGCCTATGACCCCAAGAACACCATCCCCACCGTCAAACATGGAGGTGGAAACATTATGCTTTGGGGGTGTTTTTCTGCTAAGGGGACAGGACAACTTCACCGCATCAAAGGGACGATGGACGGGGCCATGTACCATCAAATCTTGGGTGAGAACCTCCTTCCCTCAGCCAGGGCATTGAAAATAGGTCGTGGATGGGTATTCCAGCATGACAATGACCCAAAACACACGGCCAAGGCAACAAAGAAGTGGCTCAAGAAGAAGCACATTAAGGTCCTGGAGTGGCCTAGCCAGTCTCCAGACCTTAATCCCATAGAAAATCTGTGGAGGGAGCTGAAGGTTCGAGTTGCCAAATGTCAGCCTCGAAACCTTAATGACTTGGAGAAGATCTGCAAAGAGGAGTGGGACAAAATCCCTCCTGAGATGTGTGCAAACCTGGTGGCCAACTACAAGCAACGTCTGACCTCTGTGATTGCCAAGGGTTTTGCCACCATGTACTAAGTCATGTTTTGCAGAGGGGTCAAATACTTATTTCCCTCATTAAAATGCCAATCAATTTATAACATTTTTGACATGCGTTTTTCTGGATTTTGTTGTTGTTATTCTGTCTCTCACTGTTCAAATAAACCTACCATTAAAATGATAGACTGATAATTTCTTTGTCAGCGGGCAAACGTACAAAATCAGCAGGGGATCAAATACTTTTTTCCCTCACCGTACACCCGACATGTAATTTATGTTTTTTTAACAGGACACTCTAAGGCAGGGTTTTTCAACTACATATAAACTTTATGGGCCACAGATTAAGTTTATCATTTGCTGATGGGCCACGTGACATCACATGGTCACATTATCACATGTACAGATGGCAGGCACAGCCACTTCCATCTCCCTAATCTTTGACTCCTGCCTAGAGCTCTCTCATCTCCACCTCTTGTATATCTCTCTTCCATCTCACTAATTTGTATGTCTTCATGTCCCGGTGATCCACATCTCTTGGAGGACAATACCTCAATGGCGGGTCACTCTGAGATCCCCACCAATTGAAGAACCCGACTTTAGGGAAGAGTCCCAACCAACCACACTTCCCACCTTTGGTCGGAGTGTCCGACTTTGATCGCTTGGTCGCCTTCTGCCTGGCCTGCCTCTCCAGCAGCCGTTCCATCTTCTCCATGACCTGCAGGAAGGAAGGTGGACCTCAGGGCAGTGGTGCGCACCACCCCAGTGAGCGGCCAGGCGGGTGTGTGTGTGTGTACGGCAGGGAGCACTCGGGAGAGTGTGCGTGCGCATACGAGAGAGAGCAGACAGCTGTGTGTGTGTACGTGGGTCGATGGGGAGCAGTGGCGCAGCGGTTGCCAAGCCAAGCCACGAATCCGGCTACGACCAGAGTTCGATTCCCGCTCACGGTCAACACCAGTGACGATTATCTGAACCAGTCCTGGGCCTTCCCTAGGTTGACTCGGCCTCAAATGAGTATCAGGTGCTGTGTGTAAATAATCGCCACTGAAGAGATAAAGGCGACCGGGCGTGGTACTGGCCACCCACCTCTCGTGTGCTGTGCCGGCTTTCATATGTAATGACTCAGAGGCACTAACAGTAAGAGGCACTCTGTTTATTAACACGGCCTGACAGTAACATTTAGTAACTACAGTTCCCAGTCAGGACAGCTAGTAGACTGCCTGACTGGCGACGCCGAGATGGTGAAGATGGTGACGACAACGACTCCAGCAGCACGATGGGATCCCACTCGAAACGACAGCTCCGAGGTCCCCTCCCGGGGCCCCTCTTATACGGTCAGCATGGTCTGGCTCCGCCCCCGGCCACGCCCCCTTCTGGAACCTACTAGCGGGTTCTCGATGTGCCGTTTCCGTAACCTTTCCCCTAGATCCCTCTCTGGTCTATCACGTGGCCTGCTGCCAGTCAGGGCTGCTGTAACTGCAGATCCCCTTCCCTGCCAGTAGCCAGCGCTATGCTGCTACGTGACCGATTCTATATCACTACACATAGATGCTTGCCAACAGAACTTGCCCCTACAGTCTGCTAAAGGATCTTTGTCTTATGTGTGTTTGTACGTGCATGTGTGCACGTGCATGCATTTGTATGTACGTGTATATGTATGCATGCGTGTGTTTGTATGTGCTTGAGTCAGTGCTTGTATGTGTGGTGTAGTAACTCGGCGGGAGACGACTTCACGGGTAGCACACTCTTTATTTTACCAAACTCGTTCACAGGTGACTAACACCCACTTAGTATCTCGGGTGACAAACACCCACTTAGTATCTCGGGTGACAAACACCCACTTAGCTACCCTGGCGACTAACGCCCACTGAGCTACTCGGGTGACCAACACCCACTTAGCTACCCTGGCGACTAACGCCCACTGAGCTACTCGGGTGACCAACACCCACTTAGCTACTCGGCGACTAACGCCCACTGAGCTACTCGGGTGACCAACACCCACTTAGCTACTCGGCGACTAACGCCCCTGAGCTACTCGCTACCCTGGCGACTAATGCCCACTGAGCTACTCGGGTGACCAACACCCACTTAGCTACCCTGGCGACTAACGCCCACTGAGCTACTCGGGTGACCAACACCCACTTAGCTACTCGGCGACTAACGCCCACTGAGCTACTCGGGTGACCAACACCCACTTAGCTACTCGGCGACTAACGCCCCTGAGCTACTCGGGTGACCAACACCCACTTAGCTACCCTGGCGACTAACGCCCACTGAGCTACTCGGGACACTCCCTGCCCGGGGTGTCCGTCTTGACTGTGGGTCCCCAGCCCGACCCACGTGGGCGTCGGACCCCGGGTCCCACAGTCTCGCCTCCGAGCCACACAGGGCCCCGGTCCCTATAAGGACGGCGGGACTAGGGGTCTCGGGGCACTAGGTCTTCAGCTCCGTCTTCTGGTCTTCAACTGGGTAACTCTCCCCGAGTGCTCTCGCGCGTCCCCCTTTATACCCCACCTGCGGACGTCGCTGCGAGCACCCATCCTATTCGACCAATCACTGGGCGCTGGCTACGATCGTGTTTTCCCACATCTCAGCGTGCCTCCCCACCCACGCCGCGCCGCCCCGTCATCTGTCACTCCCGGCGCGCGCGTCCACACCACGCCCACAACGCGTGCTCAACCCCGCACCCCGCGCCGCCCCGTGATCCATCACTGTCACAGTCGGCGCACGTCAACACCACCACTACATCACCCCCTACCACATAGCTCGCAGCCGACCCGGCTGCTATAAAAATATACAAACCCCCCTGTGTGCCCCGTAACACAACACAACAACAAGAACAACAACTAACGTAACAACACAACACAACGCGAACACTACCATCCGCAACCATCAACCAATGCCACCGCGACAATAGAACAATATATACAATCCGGCGAGTGACAATAGCAATGTGTATGCAGAAAGAAAAATAAATGGAAATTTTTTTTTTTTTTCTTTTCTTTCGACTCGTGCAGCGTCCCATTCTTTCCGAGCGTCCCTACAACGGGACATTACCCCGGCAGAGGGGAACACCGGGCGAGCTCGGTGTCGAAAAAAAAATGTCTTCATGAAAATTGTTGTGCCCTAGCCCGAGTCCGCCTTGCCGGTCCGTCGTACGGCACCAGACGCGGTTGAACGTCCGGTGGTGCCGGCAGTTCAGGAAGACATTGGCCAGGCATCGAGGACCCGTGCGTGCCGCGGGGTTCAGGTTCCCGACGGTCAGCAGCCGTCAAGCCCGAGGCACCTGGGGGTGGGTCAGGTGGAGACACGTGAGGATCAGCCTGCGACACCTCCCTCCCCGAGTCGACGGTCACATCACACGCCCGGTCGTTATGGCACAGAACGGGGTCACACGGTGCCGCATAGGGCTTCAGTCGGGAGGGGTGAACGTACCAACGGCGTTTTTCCCTTTTAATCTGTATACTCTGGGGTCGTGCAACCCGCACAATTTCCACCGGTCCCCTCCAAGGTCTCAACAATTTGGGGGACGTAGCCAACGGTGCATGTGGACAATGCAGCCAGGCCTTATCGCCTGGTTTCCAATCATGCGTATGCACCCTCCGCCCATGCAATCTCTCGTTCGCGATTTGCCGAGACCGCGAATTCAACCTCGCCGCCTCCCGCGCTTCAGTCAATTTGGCGATATTAAATTTGATGTGGTCTGCCAATTTTGATTTTGCACGTGGCTGGGAAATCCCCAGTTGGACGTCCATGGCCGGATCGGCCTCCCGCCCATACATAAGAAAAAATGGGGAAAACCCCGTCGCCGCATGAGGGGCCATTCGATAGGCCGCGAGTACCCCCGGCACCTGTAAGTCCCAATCAACCTGATCGTCGCAGACCTGTTGGCACAACATAGACGTAATTGTCCTGTTCAGACGCTCAACCATCCCGTCAGTCTGCGGGTGGTAGGGGGAAGTACGCACTTTCTTTGTACCCAACAGGTCGCACACCTCGCGCAACAAAACGCTCGAAAAATTCTTTCCTTGATCCGTCAGCAAGCGTTCGGGGGCGCCCTTGTCCAAAACATAACCCTGGACGAAGGCGTCCGCCACCGCTGCAGCCGACTGGTTGGCGAGTGGCCATGCCATGGGCCATCGGGTGAAGTATTCTACGCCAACCAGCAGGAACCTATTTCCCCTCGGTGTAGCAGGAAAGGGCCCCAAGATGTCCAACGCAACCAATTCGTTTGTGCGCGAAACTTGAATGGATTGCAGCGGTGGATTAGCTGCCAATGGTGGCGGTTTTCTTTTGGCGCACCCTACGCATCCCTTAAGAATATTCGCCACGTCGTTACCCATCCCCGGCCAATAATAGTCTCGCTGGATTAGGGCGAGCGTTTTGTGAAAACCCAGATGCATGAGCCGTTCATGAGCTGCCAGAACGACCCTACCCCGCATAGCAACAGGCACAACGAGCACGTGACGCTGGGACATGTTGTCCCACTTCATCAAAAGGCCCTGTCTGCACACCCAGGAACCGACCCGCGCATCCCCTACCTCGGGAGCGCCAACTTTTCGACGTAGCGTAAGTAGGGAGCTGTCGGACATTTGGAGACGGCCCCACTCAATGAGAGGCAACGACAACAGCGAATCCCTCCCCGTGGGGGCGTCGACTCCCGGGGTGTCAGTGGCGGCGAGCGCAACTCCCGGGGTGTCGGCGACCGGGGGTTTGCACCGCGCCGATCCCAACAAACATGTGCAGTCCGTGCACGGTGGCAACCGCGACAAGGCGTCCGCATTTGAGTGTCGCAATCCCTTACGGTAAATCGTCGTGAATTGGTAGTCGTGAAGGACCTCCAACCATCGGGACAATTGGCCCGATGGCTGTGCCACGCGCATAGCGTATTGTAGAGCCGCATGGTCCGTACGGACCGTAAAATGACGGCCGTAAAGATACGGCCTGAATTGCTGTGTAAAAAACACAATCGCTAACAATTCACGACGAGTCACACAATAGCGTTGTTCGGCGGGGGAAAGAACTCTACTACCGTAGGCGACCACCCGTTCAACCCCCCCGACCACCTGTGAGAGCACCCCCCCGATACCCGTGTTGCTGGCATCTGTGTCAAGCAAAAACGGTTGTGTGAAATCGGGGTAACACAAGGGGGGAGCCTGCACCAAGGCGTCACGAAGGGAGCAGAACGCAGCCTCCTCTTCCGCCCCCCAGTGAAACCGCACACCCTTAGCCGTCAAAGCGTGCAGGGGCCTGGCTATGGTGGCAAACTGCTTGACAAAACGACGGTAATAGGAGGCGAAACCAATAAAACTGCGAACCTCCGTGACCGAGGTTGGCGTTGGCCATGAGCTGACGCAGTGCGTCTTAGCAGGGTCCGTCGAGATCCCTGAACGACTCACGATATGGCCCAAATACCTGACCGATTCCCGAAGCAGAAAACATTTAGCCGGTTTAAATTTAAGCTTAGCGGAACGCATCCTGAGGAACACCGCTCTCAGTCGCTGGAGGTGCTCCTCAAAAGTCCGACTGAAGACGATGATATCGTCGAGATAAATCAAACAGGTATCCCATTGGAGGCCCGACAAAACCAATTCCATGAGTCTCTGGAACGTGGCGGGAGCGGAATGTAAGCCCATGGGCAAACGGTTGAATTCAAATAGGCCACCAGGTGTCCGGAAAGCGGTTTTAGGTTTAGACTCGTTATCGAGTGGCAATTGCCAAAATCCGGAAAGCAGATCGAGTGTGGAAAAAAACTGTGCTCCCGCCAAGGCATCCAGCGACTCATCCATCCTGGGGAGCGGATACGCATCCGCCATCGAGATTTTGTTTAAGCGGCGGAAATCGACACAAAACCGCAAGGACCCGTCCTGTTTTTTAACTAGGACAATAGGAGCACCCCACGGACTAGAAGAGGGCGAAATGATATCGGCCGCCAACATATCATTAACCGCCGATTGCACATGCTCCTTCTCGGCTGGGCTGAGCCGGAAGGGATTCTGACGAATAGGGGCCGCGTCCCCTGTAGCTATGTGGTGGCGCAACAGGTCCGTGCAGCCGATATCGTACTTATGTTTGCTGAACACGTCAGCAAACTCGAGTAGCAAACCCCTCAATGCTCCCAATTGCACTTTGGACAAGTTAGCAGAACCGGCACACAACGAGTCCAACCACTCTGTCCCCTCATCACTTGGAGGATGCGACTCGACAGTGAAATCTGCTTGAGCCACGAGCCGTTCCTCAACGGGTAGCGGCGCGGCGTGAGCCAGCACCGTTCCCTGCGCAATTACGGCCGGCCGCGACCCCGTATTCAGGACCATTACGAACGGCTCACTGTCCCCTCTCACCATGGTTTGAGCAACCGCTAAGTCGAGGCCCCTTCTGGCCCTGTTAGACGGCCCCAACAGCACCCCCTGTGCCTCCGCCCCCACCTCGAGTGGTTTCCTCAACCGAAGGGGTACCAACATTTGCGATCCCGGGGGCACCCGTACAGTCTGAGTTGCCAGCGCCTGCACCGTCGCACAAACCGTGCGTATTTTGGTAGGGCTCGTCAAGAACGCAACCCGCCGACCT
The DNA here is from genome assembly GCF_965212315.1 of Lampetra planeri. Taxonomy (NCBI): domain Eukaryota; kingdom Metazoa; phylum Chordata; class Hyperoartia; order Petromyzontiformes; family Petromyzontidae; genus Lampetra; species Lampetra planeri. Next base: position 11,411,826 of record NC_136145.1, on the reverse strand, counting down.
AACGGAAGCTCAATGCAGGCCTGATCTATGAGAATTTTGATGGGCATTTTGGACAAAAAGTCCGTACCTAGCAAACAGGGAACGGCCAGCGATGATGATACAAAAATAGGGCCCGCCAATTTGATGTCACCAATGCAAATAGTCGCCCGAATCTGGCCGATGATCCCCAGGGATCCCCCATTCGCCGCATAAAATGGCACGTCCACTGGCAGAAGGGGTCTTCTTTGGACGGGAAGAATGTTATAAATAAGGTCCGAGATGATAGTGGCCGACGCACCCGTGTCCACAAGCACCCGGACCTCAACCCCGTCAATAAACCCCGTTACCACGGACGACCCGGCCGACGCAGCCACTATCCTGTGGGCCAATTCGGACCACTCGACTGCTTGCGGGCCGTGTACGGACCCCCCTCGCCGAAGTGAACCCCCGGCACCCAGCCGCGAACCCCCCACCGCCAAGCGGCGACCCGAATGTGCCGTGTTTGTGGACCCAGCGTGTGAGGTGCCGCGACTTGCCGGGTTTTGTTGGGATGACTTGTGGGCCTGGTCGTCGTCCCGACGTGGTCCTGGGGCGCGCTGACGCGGGGCCCGGCACCCGGCTGCGACGTGACCCCGAAGGCCGCAGTTGTAGCAGACGACGAGGGACGTCGTAGGTTTCGGTTGCTCCAGCTTGCGGGATGAACGTGTGGGCGAACGACCTCCCGTTCTCCACTCCCCCGGACGCGATGCAGCGAAGGCCTGCTCCTGATCCGCAGCTGGCTGAGGTTCGGCGATCGTGGCCAGTGCCGCGTTCCCCGCCCATTTGCAGACGACCCCCGGCTTGCGTTTGAGGACCTCGTACGCGTGAATGCTCGTGGCGATCGCCAGGGAGCAGATATCCATTTCGTCCGCCACATTGATGGGGACCCCCAACTCGTGGGCCAACGCCAGCAGCTGCTCCGTCACCATGGCGTCCTTCCCCTCCTTGTCCATGCGGGGAAAAGCTGCGTCCGCCAAGGCGAGCAGTGCCGTGCGATAGGCGAGCGTCGTTTCTCCAGCCACCTTCCGCCGATCGTAGAACTGGTGGCGACAGGTGGAGGGTGGTCCGAACACCTTCGCCATCAGGTGTAGTGCGGCCTGGAGCGTAGAGCGGGACGACCTTGCAGCAGATGTGAAGGCTGCAAGCGCGTCGTCGTCGAGCATCGCTGGCAACGCACGCAGGGCAGTGGTGTCGGACCACCCCGACATTTCCTGATGAGCGAGGAACCTTCGTTGGAAGGCTCCCCAGTCGCCCCCATCCGCCTTGAACGCCGACAGCGCGGGCAATCTTTGCTGGAGGACCCGATCGTCGTCGACGTCGGAGAGATTTTTCCGCGCTCCGCTGTAGTTGTGTAAAATGTCGGCTCGGTCGTCAGGCGCAAAATGGAGAGCTCCGGCGCGCGCTGATGACGTGGGCTGCGCTGAGCGGAGGTCTCCGGCCACGTGGTGTCCGTGCTTCCCGCCAATCGATGGCGGCCCCTCAAAAACGGCGGCAACTTCCAGACTTTTGGCGCGAAGCGCCTTTTGGCGGGATCCCTCCAACGTCGCTTTCTCCACCAACCCTGCAGCCGTTTTTTCGCTCGCCGGAACGGAGATGTCCGCCAAGACAGCGGCGGCGGCAAGTAGCAACTCCGCCAACCGGGAGTGTGCGTCTTGGAGGCTGGTGTCGGAGGCGAGCGGAGCGTCGGCCATCACCGCGAAGTGCTGCATCGGCGGCAACTCCTCGTCCTCTCCTCCCGAGGTTGGTGTCCCCGGTACGCCGTCGTCGTCCCGACCTCGCTCGTGGGTACGGGTAGTCTTCCTCGTGTCCATTCTTCTTGAAGACAGGTTTACTTCTGACGCCAGTTGTGGTGTAGTAACTCGGCGGGAGACGACTTCACGGGTAGCACACTCTTTATTTTACCAAACTCGTTCACAGGTGACTAACACCCACTTAGTATCTCGGGTGACAAACACCCACTTAGTATCTCGGGTGACAAACACCCACTTAGCTACCCTGGCGACTAACGCCCACTGAGCTACTCGGGTGACCAACACCCACTTAGCTACCCTGGCGACTAACGCCCACTGAGCTACTCGGGTGACCAACACCCACTTAGCTACTCGGCAACTAACGCCCACTGAGCTACTCGGGTGACCAACACCCACTTAGCTACTCGGCGACTAACGCCCCTGAGCTACTCGCTACCCTGGCGACTAACGCCCACTGAGCTACTCGGGTGACCAACACCCACTTAGCTACCCTGGCGACTAACGCCCACTGAGCTACTCGGGTGACCAACACCCACTTAGCTACTCGGCGACTAACGCCCACTGAGCTACTCGGGTGACCAACACCCACTTAGCTACTCGGCGACTAACGCCCCTGAGCTACTCGGGTGACCAACACCCACTTAGCTACCCTGGCGACTAACGCCCACTGAGCTACTCGGGACACTCCCTGCCCGGGTGTCCGTCTTGACTGTGGGTCCCCAGCCCGACCGACGTGGGCGTCGGACCCCGGGTCCCACAGTCTCGCCTCCGAGCCACACAGGGCCCCGGTCCCTATAAGGACGGCGGGACTAGGGGTCTCGGGGCACTAGGTCTTCAGCTCCGTCTTCTGGTCTTCAACTGGGTAACTCTCCCCGAGTGCTCTCGCGCGTCCCCCTTTATACCCCACCTGCGGACGTCGCTGCGAGCACCCATCCTATTCGACCAATCACTGGGCGCTGGCTACGATCCTGTTTTCCCCCATCTCAGCGTGCCTCCCCACCCACGCCGCGCCGCCCCGTCATCTGTCACTCCCAGCGCGCGTCCACACCACGCCCACAACGCGTGCTCAACCCCGCACCCCGCGCCGCCCCGTGATCCATCACTGTCACAGTCGGCGCACGTCAACACCACCACTACATATGCATGCGCGTGCATGTCTGCGTGCACGTAAATTTGTGTGCGCGCGCGTGCATGAGCTTATGTGTGTGTATGTACTGTGTGCAAGCACCTATGAAGGTTGGAACGATCCACGAGGGGGTGGGTGGCCAGCACCATGGCCAAACGCGTTTGTCTCCTGAATGGCGATGTTTACACACCACACTAGGTGCTCGTTTGAGGCTGAGTCGACCTAGGGGAGGCCCAGGACCGTTTCAGATAATCGTCACTGGTGTTGACTGAACCGGAATCAAACCCGGCTTGCCAAGTTCGGAGCACAGCACGCTAACTGCCTTCATAGGTGCTCACTAACAGCACTTGCCCCAAAAGTCTGGTAAGGCTATACAAGTGTGTGCTTTTGGCCCATGTACATATATATATGCGTACGCATCCGTGTACGTTGGTGCGCACCTTCTCCTGCTGTCGTATAGTCTCCTCCAGGCGCTTGACCCGTGCCGCTCGCTCCTGACACTTGTGGAGCGCCGCCTGCTGCTGTTGGTGAACGCGGCGCAGCTGCAGCAGCTCATGCTCTCGCTCGTTCTTCTGCAGTCGCCATGACAACGATCACACGGCGATCGGAGATCGGGAGGTCAGAGTTTGCGATCGAGCAGAGGTGCCGATAATTTTCATTACCGAGGGCCGAATAGCGCTGTCAAATACCGTTTGTGGGCAACCACATTTGAATGCATAAACCTCAGCCACTTCTGCCCCTGCAGTGATAGCGTCAATTAGCAATGCAGTGTTGTTTCCAGGTCGAAAATATTCCTCTCTCGGACCCGATAGCGACACCGCGGTGGCGAATGGGCTCCAGGGTGGCAAATGGAAAAAAGACACGTTTTGTAAAATGATTAACCATATCAGGCACACATTTCTTACAGGGGTGCTGCAGTGGCGAGATGTTAACTACCTCGCCTGGTATACAGGAGGTTGTGGTTTCGATCCCGACACTGACGCCTGCTGTATATTTGGAGTTTGCATGTTCTCCCCATGGTCGCATAGTTTTTTACTCGACATCTATACCTATGTAGTGCTGAACTTTACACGGACAACTTCTTCCTTTTCTGTCGTCACTTTATTTGTCCAACAGCACATTTCGCCACCATCCTTTAACGCGTTCTCCGCTCGCTCGCCGCGCTCCGCCGGCCTCGCTCGCTCCGTTCCTCCCTCTCTCTCTCTCCGTCTCTCCCGACTCCCTTCTCTGCTTCCCAATCCCACTCCCGCCATCGCTCTCTCTCTCAGCTTCTCCGTCTCACTCCGACTGTCGCTCTCGTTCGGCTTTTCCGTCTCACTCCGACTATCTCTCTCCGTCTCTACTGCTACCCTATACTTCTTCTTCCACTCCACTGCTACCCTACACTTCTTCTTCTCCACTGCTACTCTATGCTTCTTCTTCTCCACTGCTATCTTACACTTCTTCTCCACTGCTACCCTACATTTCTTCTTCTTCTTCTCCACTGCTAATCTATTCTTCTTCTTCTTCTTCTTCTTCTCCACTGCTACTCTACACTTTTTCTTCTTCTCCACTGCTACTCTATGCTTCTTCTTCTTCTGCTCCGACCAACACGGTCCAGCTCCCAGCACAACTCCCCGTCTTGCTCTGACACTCCCTATTATTCCCCATCCTCATTAACTCCCAATTAATTAGTTGGCGTCCCCCCTAACGCCCCGCGCCCCCGGCCCCGCTGCCACCTGTCTCCATTCCCAGACTTGGAGGCACCACCTTGTACTCAACAACAACAACCGGCCAATCACTGCCCTGCATCTATAATTGCCTAACGGGCCGTCTCCGACTCACTCGTTGGCCCCCAGCAACAGCAGCATGTCCCGATTCGACCCCACTATTCCCAACCCGCACGTGTGTACAATTACCCCCCTTGGCGTGCGTTAAACCACTACACATATAAACGCGTAGCTTTATCTGTAATGAACGCTGCACTTCCCGTCGTTTTCATGCAGGAGGCGCATAGGTTTGAACGACGGCGGCGCACGGACAGACATTTGATTACGTTGGTAAGCGCACTACTTTATCTACTTTGTATGATGCATATGATGAACGCTTATGAGAGAGAGAGAAGAGCGAGGAGAGGCCAAGGAGAGGCGGCCCACTCTTCTCTCTCTATTTGCCTTCATGTTTGCTTTCATCTGCTACTTCTCTCAGCCCCCATCACCTCTCAAGCTGTGGGAGGACCACAAATTGGACTCTCGACTACATGCAAAGAGATGCCGACGACACCGCCATCAACAAAGCAGTTCACGACATCAACAGCGTTCTCCTGCAGCACGGATTCTCTTGCAAAGCAATTGGATTGCCAACACCAAAGGGAACCCACCGGAAGAAGATGTGTATGACCAAGTTGAGGAAGCAAACGAGGGTGCACCACATCTTGTGATGCTCAACAAGAAGCAGCTCGACGCGTTCAACAAGATCATCATGGCTGTCGATGACGAGAATGTTACGAACCGATGCTTCTATCTCGACGGTCCCAGAGGCTCAGGCAAGACCTTCCTCTACACAACTCTCATGGTGTACATCCGGAGTCGAGGACAAATTGCACTGCCATTTGCAACGACAGGCATCGCCACCACAATGCTCAAAGGAGGACGTACTGTTCACAGCGGATTAAAGCTTCCAGTTCCCTTGCTCGACACTTCAGTCTCTTCTATGCGACCTGCATCACCACAAGCCGAAGTTCTGCGCAAAGCTTCGCTCATCATCATCGATGAAATTATTATGCTACCGAAGAACGGACTTCGTTGCATCGACAATCTCTTGCGCGAGGTGATGGGCAACGAGAAATCATTCGGCAGCAAAGTCTTCATTGTAGGCGGCGACTTCCGACAGACTCTTCCCATTGTGCAGCGAGGAACGCGAACAGACATCTTTGAGTGCTGTATCAAGGCAAGCCGGTTGTGGAAGAACTTCATGCAGCTCATGCTTGCGACAAACATGCGCAGCGAGGGACAAAATGAGCACAATGAATGGCTGCTTAAAGTTGGAACAGGCACCCACCTTGCCCCCAGTGGTGGGAATCTTCGAATAGGACACAATTCAAATCCCTGAGCAGATGGTGGCAACGGAGGATCTCATCAAATCCATCTTCGGCAGCATTGCAGACATGTCTATAGACGACCTTTCAAAGCGAGTCATTGTAGCACCGACCAATGCACAGACATTCGAAATGAACCGCAAGATCATTGGACAGATGCCCGGCGAGCTTGCCATCTACTACAGCGCCGATTCTGTCGTGAGTGAAGATCTCAGTGACACAATACATTTCCCAGTAGAGTTTCTCAAACACCAGACGCCATCGGGAATGCCACCACACGTCTTGCTGCTCAAGAAGGGCGTCATCATCATGCTTCTGCGGAATCTCCACCCAAAGAAAGGACTTTGCAACGGCACGCGACTGATTGTGGAGGAGCTCACGAGATATTTTATCAAGGCGCGGATCATCTACGAGTGTAACCCAGGCAATTCGGTGTTCATTCCCAGAATCGACTTGGCCCCGACCGACACAACTTTGCCATTTGTTTTTCGCCGACTACAATTTCACATTATCCCCGCATACGATATCACAATCAACAAGTCGCAGGGAGATACTGTCGATTACATTGAAATCGATCTGCAAACGGCGGTCTTCTCGCACGGCCAGCTCTATGTCGCCTTATCTCAATCCCGCAATCCCAAACAGGTGAAAGTCCGCATCGAATCGAACCTCCAGCAAGGACATCTACTTAACGACGAGAGAAAATTCACACAAAATGCCATTTTCAATGAAGCCTTCCAGATGTAAAATTATATAAGCTTTGAATGAAGAAATACAATTTTCTACTTCAAAACATAATAACATTCAGAGATCTTTCATTTTGAAACTTAAAAACGGAGGATCGGGTGCTTGCGAGAATGTGTCGTTAGTGTGCAAATTTGGCGACTTTTTGAGACGAAGGCCAGAAATGCTTTTGTTCGGGGACGCCTATGGCACCCCCGAACAACTACTTAAGAAATATACGCTTAGAATATTTTGCTGCTATACATTTGTAGTGCTAATTCTTATGAGATGCGGGTGTAGAAATACTCACATGATCCTTGGTTACAGTGTTAGGATAATGTCACGAGGAAAAGGAGAGAGAAGGCGGGGCGAGAGACAGAGAAAACGCACACAGGTGTAATAAAGGACTCTCTCTCATATGTCGATCTCCGTTGTCCTTTATTGGGTTCGTAGAATCTCGTTACCACGGCGTCCTCGCTCAGGCCCGCGTCTCTCCCGACGATCTCTCCACAGCCACTCTGCTGCTCCGATATGCAGTCTCCCTGCTGCTCCGATATGCAGTCTCCCTGCTGCCCCTGATATCATCTAGCATCACTGGACAACGGAGAATATAACAACGATAACAAGAACAACAAGAACAAGAACAATCAACGAAAGGAAAGAGATTTGGAACGCATGCGGGTCGCCGGCCCGTCACGAACGGGTGGCGGTCCCCCCACAGACCGAGAACGCGACGGGGTTTTAAGATCGACGGGAGTAAAACCGCCCGCCGCTGTTGGAGGCCCGTCAACGCCAAGGTCCCGTTCCCCAGAGAGACCCAAGTCCGGGGTCTCTGGCAACCGTGTCTGTGGTGGGGTTGGAGGGGCAGCGGGGTCAAGTGGCCCCGTCGTCGTGGTAGGCCCACCCAGAGTAGGATTCGCCACATCCACCTGCGTCACGGCTGGTTCGTCTGTAGAAGGAACGACAGGCGCGCTTGCAGAGTCAACAGGCAAGGGCAGAGGTGCGTCGGGTGCAACAGACACCGGCAAGGCAACATCAGGGGATGACGCATCCGTCCGCGGGGCCACGTAGGGCTTCAACCTAGACGTATGGACATACCAGCGCCGCGATCCGAACCAAATCTGCGCGGACTGCGGGTTAGGGACTTCAATAAGCTTAACCGGCCCCTGCCATGGTTTGTGAAGCTTAGGGGAGGTCCCCGGCCGCACCTGCGGGCAGTGCAGCCATGCCATGTCCCCCACTCGCCAGGGGCATGTACCGGTCGAGCGCCGGGCGCAACGCTCGTTTCGCGACTGATTCTTGGCAGTAGCCAATCGGGCCCCCTCCCGTGCCTCGGCGACGCGTCGGACAATGTCCTGAATGTACTCGGGGAGAGGTTTAACAGGACCCTTCGCCCCCGTACCCAGCTGTACTTCCACTGGCAGCACATTCTCTTGGCCGTACATTAGAAAAAATGGAGAATACCCTGTGGACGCATGAGGCGTCATCCGATACGCGGAGAGTACCCCAGGTATATGCAAGTCCCAATCAGCTTGTTTCTCGTCAACTGTGTGACATAGCATGGCCGACAGCATCCGATTAAGCCGTTCCACCATGCCATCCATCTCCGGGTGGTAAGGAGACGTACGAACCTTCTTGGTTCCCAGAGCAGCGCACACTTCCGCCAACAATTTAGAAAAAAAATTTCGCCCCTGATCCGTGAGTAGCCTCTCCGGCGCCCCTTTGTCCAGCACATATCCAAACAGGAAGGCGTCTGTGATAGACACCGCCGACTGGTCGGGTAAGGGCCAAGCCATCGGCCAACGGGAAAGATATTCCACCCCGACCAGCAAAAATGTATTACCCCTAGCGGATGGCGGGAAAGGTCCCAAAATATCCAGCGCCACCAACTCATTGATTCGAGACACCTGTATAGACTGCACCGGCGGCACATAAGGGTTTTTAGGCGGCTTCCGCCGGGCACACTCAGGACATGCCCGAATGTGTCCGACGACATCCGTCGTCATGCTGTGCCAGAAGTAGTCTCGCTGCAATGTTCACAAAGTCTTCTGCACCCCGAGATGTAATAAAGTGTCGCAGTGCAGAGTCCGAATCAATTCGTACCGTAACGACGACGGTACAACCAGACACCAGTGGTCATGCAACCCCTCCCTCCACATGAGCAACCCATCCCGGAGAGCGGCCCCCGGCATCCCACCGGACAGCAATCCCCCCACTCCCTTCGCAGCCCGACTCCGTAAAGCCCCCAACGAGTCGTCAAGCAATTGTTCGCGAATCCATACCGAGCACGGCAGGTTCAGAACCCCATCGGCCGGTCCTGGGCACACCGGAGCCCCAGGCACCTCGACAGCTGACACGACAGGCCGAGGGGGTAGCTGAACCGGCGTACACCTATTCGTACCCGACGCGCTAGCGCAAGGGGACCCCTGTGGTAATCTGGAGAGCGCGTCCGTATTCGCGTGACGCGACCCCTTCCGATATTGAATGTCGAAGGAAAATTCCTGCAGGGTCTCCAACCATCGTGCAAGTTGGCCAGATGGTTGGTCAACCCTCAGGGCATACTGCAGAGCCGCATGGTCCGTGCGCACAATAAACGAACGGCCGTATAGATACGGGCGATATTGGCGGAGAAAATAGACAATAGCCAATAGTTCGCGGTGAGTAACGCAGTAGCGGGTTTCTGCCGGGGACAGCACACGGCTACCGTAGGCTACCACGCGTTCCACGCCACCCTTGGACTGTGACAGAACGGCCCTGATCCCGGTGTCACTAGCGTCCGTATCCAGAATAAAAGGTCGATCAAAATCCGGATAGTCCAATGTCGGCGCCGTTGCCAACTGATCGCGTAGGCCCTCAAACGCCGCTTCCTCCAGCGGACCCCAACTGAACCTCCGACCCTTACCCGTAAGGAGGTGCAAGGGCCTAGCGATCATAGCAATGTTCGGAACGAACCTTCGATAATATGAGGCGAACCCAAGGAAGCGACGTACATCCCCAACTGAGGCCGGGGTTGGCCAGTTGCGGACGCACGCCATCTTCTCCGGGTCCATGGCCACCCCGTCCGCACTGACTATGTGTCCCAAATAATGCACGGATCGTTGCAGTAGGTGACACTTTTTTGGTTTGAATTTTAGATTGGCGGAGCGCATCCTAGCAAAAACCATCTCCAATCTTTGTAAATGTTCGTCAAATGTGCGGCTAAAGACGATGACATCGTCTAAATAAATCAAACATGTCTCCCACTGCAGACCCGTTAACACCAGCTCCATCAACCGCTGAAAAGTGGCAGGGGCCGCATTCAAGCCCATCGGAAGGCAATTAAACTGAAACAATCCCTGCGGCGTACGGAAAGCCGTCTTTTCCCTCGAGGACTCATCGAGGGGAAGCTGCCAGAATCCCGAAGAGAGATCCAGTGTTGAAAAAAACTTCGCCCCGGACAAGGCATCAAGGGAATAATCCATACGCGGCAGGGGGTATGCGTCTGCGACGGACACCTTGTTCAATTTTCGAAAATCGACGCAAAATCGCAGTTTCCCATCCTTCTTCACAAGGACTACCGGCGCGCCCCATGGACTGTTAGACGGGGATATTATGTCAGCGGCCAGCATGTCCTCCACTGCACCGCGAACCTGATCCCGCTCCGTCGGGCTCAACCGATGCGAGTTCAACCGAATCGGAGTGGCATCCCCCGTATCAATGTGGTGGGAAAGCAAGGAGGTGCGTCCCAAGTCAAAATCATCCGAGCTGAACACGTCGGAATAACTTAGCAACAGCGCGTGAAGCGTGGACCATTGTTCTCCGGTCAGGGATGAATTCTCCCCGCATAACTCGGCAACCCAACGATCATCCTGCCCCGTAAGCCCCGAAACCCCCCCTACCATGTCCCGGCGGGCCCGGTTGTCATGGGCCATGAACGCGGTCGTGGCGTGAGCCAAAACCGTTCCGGCCGGGACACTGACATTCTCCGCACTCCCATTCAGCACCTGTAAGAACGGGGGCTGGCCCGGCCGGACAATCGTTTGTGCCCCAACCAGCGCCGAGCCGCCCGTTATAGCCGTGGACGGCGATAACAAAACCCCCGCCCCGCTCCCTCAACACCAGGTACTGGCTTCTGATATCTCAATGGGATAAGCATCTGCGAACCAGGTGGAATGTCAACAGATACCTCGGACAGCGCCTGTACCTGGAAAACAGGGGCAGACCGGCCCCATGGCGACGGTAAGAACGACATCTTCCGCCCCCCCGGTAATTCAATGCAATTTTGATCAACCCTTATTTGAATGGGCATTTTTGCCAGGAAATCAGTCCCCAACAAACAGGGTACCGCGAGGGACCTAGAGATCAAAACGGTCCCTGAAGCCGACACCCCCCCAATCGATATGTTGGTGTCCACCTGGCCCACAATGCCCATACTTCCCCCGTTCGCCGCTATGCATGAATCATAAACCGCTCGCACTCTCCCTGGCGGAATGCCCAAAAGATGGAAAATGACATCCGAAATAATGGTCACGGACGCACCGGAGTCCACCAAAATACGCACCTCGACCCCCTGAATAGAACCCGGTACCGTGGACGACCCAGTAGCGGGCCGTAACTACCCTCCGTGCCAATCGCCGCCATTGTGTCAGCGAGCGACACGGGTCAATCGGCGGCACCTCGTTGTTAACGACACACGGACCGCGCGGCGAAGGTGATGCATGAGGTGACAGGCCTTGCCGGGTGTCTGATGCGCACCGACTTGCCTGTCCTGGCTGGTCTTTTCGCGTGATGTCCGTGGTCGAGGCGTCCTGCTGGGGCGGCCCGGGGATGCGAGCCCAACAGTCCCTGGCGAAGTGGCCCTTACGGCCGCAGTGGAAACACTCCACGTCGTTTCGGCATGCGGCACCCCCTCTGTCCCGACGCTCCCGCGCCGGTGGGCCGGACCTCGGCCCCGTTCCTCCCCGAGCAGGCCACTGGGTGGAGGCGGCCGTCAACTCCTGTGGACCCTTGTCGTCAGGAACGTAGACCGCCTTCTTAGGATCCCACCCCGTAGCACCGCCTTCAACGATGGGGCCCCCCATCCAAGCTGACACCTGTTTCCAGCGTCGGAGATTAAATTGAGCGTCCAAGCACTTAGCCTCAGCACGGGACGTCAACTTATCATGGCTGCACACCGGCATGGGGATCCCCAGGTCTCTAGACAATTCCAGCATCTTGCCCAACACAAGGGGCTCCAACAAATCCGGCTCCGTCTCGGGGTATGCTGCCATCGCCAGTTCCAGAACGGCGCCTCTGAAAGCCACCGGCGATTCTTCAGGCGCCCGTTGCCGCTGAAGAAATCTACGATGGGCATCGTCCGGAGGCTCGTACGCATCCGCCATTTCCTCGAAGACACCCTGCAGCGTCCTCTTCTTGTCGGCCTTGATGGAGCGGAACAACCAGGCGGACTCGTCGTCGAGAAGTGTTGGTAGGACTTTCAGGGCCTCTGCGTCCGTCCATTTGGCGGAGCGTACGACCGCTTGAAAACGGCAGGCGAATGTACTCCAATCGCCGCCGATGGAGAATTCTTTGACCATTGTTAAATGATGGCTGCGGGTCATTGCTCCGCCGTCCTCCGCCGATGGTGACTCACGTGGCAGCGACAAGATGGCGTCACTCCGCAACGTGTGCAAGATGGCGGCTTCCCGCGGTAGAGGGCGCAAGATGGCGGCTTCCCACGGCCGAGGGCGCAAGATGGCGGTTTCCCGCCGTTCCTTCTCGGCCACGCCCAAGATGGTGTCTTCATGCCGCGTGGTTGAGAGGGCTGATGGCGACGGCAAGGCCCCGGCCCGCTGTTCCTCGCCGGGCCTCCCCGAAGTCGTCGCCGGCGTCACAAGGTCGCACAACTGCGGCAACACTGTCTTCAGCGCCTCCAGTTGGGCCGTCACCTGTCGCCATCCGTCCTCAGCGTCCAGTCGCGCGGATGGACCCACCGAGGCGGCCACGTCCTGCACGCCCGGACCCCCGCTCGTCCCAGCGTCACTTTCCTCCTCCATCATCGGTAGCGCCACCGCTGGAGGGAGGTCATCGTCAGAAGATGCTGCAGAAGATGGTGCAGGGTCGTTCTTCCTTCTGAGCTGTTTTGACATGCCGTTTCACTTCTGACACCAATGTAATAAAGGACTCTCTCTCATATGTCGATCTCCGTTGTCCTTTATTGGGTTCGTAGAATCTCGTTACCATGGCGTCCTCGCTCAGGCCCGTGTCTCTCCCGACGATCTCTCCATGCAGTCTCCCTGCTGCTCCGATATGCAGTCTCTCTGATGCCCCCGATATGCAGTCTTCCTGCTGCTCCGCCTTGCAGCCACACCGCTGCTCCGCTCTCTAGCTTCACTGCTGCCCCGTATACAGCTAGCCTCCCACAGCCCGCTAGCTCTCTGCGTCTGACACCGATGGCTGACAGTGTCGACGTCTCCCACCACGTGGCGACCGCGCCACTCTCTCCGTACTGCCCAGCGTGGCCTCCTCCTGTTTCACTCCATCTCAACTCCCTCTTCCCCTTCCGGTTCTCCCCCGAAATCCTCTCTCCCACGTGACCCTAACTCATCCCTCTCCCCACGTGACCCAGACTCCGCCCCCCCTCAATCCTTGCTCGCATTACACAGGGAGAGAGGTGACGTCACCGGTTGAGGCAGGGCGATCGGGGCACTTCTTGAAGGGAATTGGAGTCGGGTGGACTCGTGCGGTATGAGCTTGCATGAAATAAAAAAACGTGTTGACTCTTGATCTTCATCTGGTGGGCTCTCTACACATTTTCCATGATAAGCCCCTTTGTTGAGCTATCATTTGTGATAGCCAGGTCGCTTCTGAAAAAGAGCTACATAGCTCAGTGGGCCTTACGTAGTTCAGTTTCAGTTCAATGTTCAGATTACTGTGGCGAAGATGCTTGCATTGATGGATATATATTGGCCAGGGGGCCCGTTTGAAGTGGTAGGCCCCATGTGGTTGTGGGCCAGAGCCATATATGAGATGACAACCTTTACATTTAAAACTGCCAGTGAGCAGTGCACCACTGTGTGAGAGAGTAGCCTCCAGGAAATGAATGCCACTTAACTACTTTTGGTATCACTTCAGTCGTGCTCTTTATCGACACTCGGGGCTCACTTTTTATATGCCCTCCGAAAATATATATTTTTTCCTGTCAAACCAAGTTTCAAAATCAGGCCTGGTTTTCACCGGAGTCATCCGAAACTGGAGTCAACTCACTACACTCGAGAACCCAATTTAGTCGAATCATTTGGCGATGCTGCTGCATTGGCAGTGCTGCACAAGTACACATAACACGGTGTGGTGGCTTTTCCGACAATGGCCCTTCTTAATGGCACTAAAATACATTGATACAAACAAAACTGCGTATTAAAAAAGGTATATTGCGCACAACGTCACCTTTTCTTTTATCCTTTTAAGGCCCCACAACAACAGCCACCATTCACCACTAAGTGGCGGTGACGTCACCATGGCGCTTGTGCCAGGCCAGGTGCACTCTGAGGCCATAATGTGAAGTGTCGAAGGCTCGCTGACAGGTCACGAGACAGACCCGGGTGCCATGGGTTGACTGATTGAGATGACTGGCAGATGCACCGGCTGTGCCCCCTACTGTGCCAATTTGCTGTATTTTAGCTGCCCGGTGCTCCGCTCATTGTTGCGAGCATTGCTCCTCTGCCCTCAGTTGTTGTTGGAGGGCAACTGCCTCCAACTTGCCCGGTAGCGTCCTTCACAAGCCTCCTCCACAGTGTTATTGACAAACGTGTTGAGTTTTCAGTTTAACAACCGGTGGCCGACACTAGAATTCAAAACCAGGATCTCCTTGGCCGGGGCTCAATGCTCTGTCCCTGGAGCCACCCGGCCACCTCGACTCGAGTACTCTATTTTATCTGTTCACATGGCCACTCACCCTGATGAGCTCATTCTGCAGCTGCTGCACCTTGTCCTTGTAGCCCTTCATGTCCCGTGTGTCCATCGCCACCTTCTGCTTCAGGGACACTGGGAAGTATATAGCCCATTATCAATACACTGCTGAATGAAGGCCTCCCCCCCCCCCAACGCCACGTGAGTCGTGGGGTTATCTGGCAGTTCTTCGTGCCGTTCAGTGTTGGTGCAGGTGGGTAGCATAGAAGTGCAGTTAAACAATGGATTCTGCTGCACTGCCCTATGCTGTCCATACTGCATTGCAATATATAGCCTATAACAGCGGTCATGCAAGGCGACCACCCATTCAAACATCACCCAGATTATTGGAGGTGTTGTTACGCAAGTCTCGTGCATTGTATTTATTAAGACTAATACTACTTTATAGATATCTAGCAATTCACTGGTAAATGAAGGCCTCCCCACCCCTTGTGGCAGTCAGGGTTGTATGACCGTGTGCCACCATCTTGGTCAGTGCAGGTTGGCCAACGGAAAGCGACCATAGTTGGGAATCAAACTTCGGTCGCCGGGTTCATAGATAGCACAGTGATGTAATACTACATAATATATAACCGGTCTTATTTTAAATAAATAACTAAAATAACGAGCATTTGTCATCAGATTCAAAAGTGGAACATTTCCATTTTCAAGTAATTTTATTTCTATCCGGCTTTAATCAGAAACGCTAAATCACATCATGTGGCCGATATCTGACAGATCAGCACACGTACTGTGTGCCGCAGGCTGTCTGTTACATTTACACTCATCCATTATGGCCCTGCTCCATAGAACCTCAAGTGCTATGAATAAGGCCCCATTTCCCAAAACGTCACCTATCGCACACTGTATTTGTTTTATTTTTGGTTCAGCGTATCTGTCGCGAGGAGTTTGTTTAGTCACCAGGAATCTTCTGCTGTCTCCAATAACGTGACTAAATCATCTCAGTCTGTGTCTTTCTTTCAGAGCGCGTTGATAATTTCTTGGTAGCCGTAGTTATATTTGTGCTTGATCATTTTCATCAACTCACAGCCCGTCGATGACTAAAATAATAAAAAGTAAAAACTCATTGATTTTGGTCACCAATTTCATAGAAAAAATTAATGGAGGCAGGGTGGCAGTGGTAACACGTGTGCCTCACAGCAGGACAGACCTGAGTTTGATTACTAAATTGTGCTCCTTTCAGTGTGGAGTCGCTGTGCTCTCCCCTTGTTCTGTACAGATTTTTCTGGGTAGTCCGGCTTCCTCCCACACGCATAAAGCTGACCACTCGCATAAAGTTGGGCAAACACCCCCAAAGTAGACCCAACAGAACTTGGGCAATTGTTAGAGCCGATTCTGGCTGGCTCCCACCCGCCGTGGCTTCCCACCATGGTTTCCCCGTGCATGCACGAATGTACACGCGTGGACGTGCGCTCGATAACGTATTTTACGCGAATGATGCTTCAGTGAAAAATCACAACCCCCAACGAAGCTCGTTACCAAGCCGGTCGGCGAGCTCGCTCTTGGTCATGACGTCGAGGTCGGCATCAGCGAGCAGGGCGCGTCCGGTCTCGTGGTGCATGCTCAGCTCGCTGCGCAGGCGGCTGTTCTCGCTCTCCAGGCGCCCCACCTCACGCCGCAACGCCAGGATGTCGTCGGCCATCTTGCGCAGCACCGAGCGGTAGCCGTCCAGCTCCTGCCACGACGGCGACGCGGGGGGACGTCATGGGGCATCTGGGCCCCATCTTCTTCGAGCACAAACACTGGCCTAAAGCTGACCACTGGTCTAAAGTTGAACATTGGGCTAAAGCGAGGCACTGGCCTAATGTGGGACAATGGCCTAAAGTGGGACACTGGCCTAAAACGGACCACTGGCGTCAAGTGGGACACTTGCCCCAAGGGGGACGCTGGACTAAAGCTGACCACTGGCCTAAAACGGACCACTGGCCTAAAGCTGATCACTGGCCTAAAGTGGGACACTGGCTTCAAGCAAGGCACTAACCAAAAGCTGACCATTAGGCTAAAGTGGGACACCGGATTAAAGCTGACTAATGGCCTGAAGTGGAACACTAGCCTAAAGCTGAAAACTGGCCTAAAGGTAGACACAGGCCTAAAGCTGACCACTTTTCTAAAGCTGACCACTGGGCTGAAGCTGACCGCTGGGCTAAAGTGGAACACTGGCTTAAAACGAGGCATTGACCAAAAGTGTATCACTGGCCGAAAGTGGGACACCGGATTAAAGCTGACCACTGGCCTAAAGTGGGACACTGGCCTAAAGCTGAACGCTGGCTTAAAGCTGACCAATGGCCTAAAGTGGGACACTGATCTAAAATGAGGCACTGACCTAAAGTGAGGCACTGGCCTAGAGTGGGACACTAACCTAAAGCTGAAACCTGGCCTAAAGGAGGACACAGGCCTAAAGCGAGGCACTAGCCTAAAGCTGATCACTGGCCTAAAGTGAGGACTGGCTTAAAGCTGACCACTGGTCTAAAGTGGGACACTGATCTAAAAATGAACTTTGGACTAAAAAGGGACGCTGGCCTAAAGCTGACCACTGGCCTAAAGTGGCACACTGGCCTAAAGAGGGACACTAGCCTAAAGTGGGACACTGGCATGAAATGGGATACCGGCCTAAAGCTGACCACTGGCCTAAAGTGAGACAATGGCCTAAAGTCTGAAACTGACCTAAAGCGAAGCAGTGGTCTATAGTGGAAAACGGCCTAAAGTGAGGCACTGGCCTAAAGCGAGGCACCGGTCTAGAGCTGAAAACTGGGCTAAAGAGGGACACTGGCCTAAAGCAGAATAATGGCTTAAAGCGGGACAATGGCCTAAAGTGGGACACTGGATTAAAGCTGACCACTAGCCTAAAGTGGAACACTGACCAAAAGGGGCATGCTGGCCTAAAGCTGACCACTGAGCAAAAGTGGGACACTGGCCTAAAGCGAGGCACTGACCTAAAGCTGACCACTGGCCTTAAGTGGGATACTGGCATAAAGTGGGACACTGGCCTAAAGTGGGACACTGGCCCAAAGCAGGAAACTGGTCTAAAGCTGACCAGTGGCCGAAAGTGGGACACTGTCCTAAAGTGGGACACTTGCCTAAAGTGGGAAACTGGACTAACGTGAGGCACTGGCATAAAGTTGACTGTTGGCTTAAATCTGACAAATGGCCTAAAAGGTGGGACACTGGGCTAAAGCAAGGCAATGGCCTAAAGGTGACCACTGGCCTACAGTGAGACATTGATCTAAAGTGGGACACTGGCCTAAAGCTGACGACTGGCCTAAAGTTGACTGCTGGCTTAAAGCTGACCAATGACCTAAAGCTGACCACTAGCCTAAAGTGGGACACTGACCTAAAGAGGCATGCTGGCCTAAAGCTGACCACTGGCCTAAAGTGGGACATTGGCCTAAGGTGAGGCACTGTCCTAAAGTAGGACACTTGCTTAAACCTGACAAATTGCCTAAAAATCGGGACACTGGCCTAAAGTGGGACATTGGCCTAAAGTGGAACACTGACCTAAAGCTGAGAACTAAAGCGGGACACTGATCTAAAACTGACCATTGGACTAAAAAGAAACGCTGGCCTAAAGCTGACCACTGGCCTAAAGTGGCACACAGGCCTAAAGCTGACCACTGGCCTAAAGTAGGACGCTGGCTTAAAGCGGGACACTGGCCTAAAGTGGGACACTGGCCTAAAGTTGACTGCTGGGTTAAAGCTGACCACTGGATTAAAGATGATCACTGGCCTAAAGTGGGACACTTGCCTAAAGCTGACCACTGGCCGAATGTGGGGCACTGACCTAAAGGGGCATGCTGGCGTAAAGCTGACCACTGTCCTAAAGTAGGAAAATGGCCTAAAGTGAGGCACTGGCCTAAAGCGAGGCACCGGTCTAAAGCTGGAAACTGGGCTAAAGTGGGACATTGGCCTAAAGAAGAACAATGGCTTAAAGCGGGACACTGGCCTGAAGTGGGACACTGGCCTGAAGTGGGACACTGGCCTAAAATGGGACATTGACTTAAAGGGGCATCCTGGCCAAAAGCTGACCACTGGCCTAAAGCTGACCACTGGCCTAAAGTGAGACACTGTCCTAAAGTCGGACACTTGCCTAAAGTGGGAAACTGGACTAAAGTGAGGCACTGACCTAAAGTGAACTGCTGGCTTCAATATGACAAATGGCCTAAAAAGTGGGACACTGGGCTAAAGCGAGGCACTGGCCTAAAGGTGACCACTGGCCTAAAATTGACTGCTGGCTCAAAGCTGACCAATGGCCTAAAGTGGAACACTGACCTAAAGCTGAGAACTGGGAAAAAGTGAGGCACTGGCCTAAAGTGGAACAATGGCCTAAAGTGGGACACTGGCCTAAACCGGACCACTGGCGTCAAGTGGGACACTTGCCCCAAGGGGGACGCTGGACTAGAGCTGACCACTGGCCTAAAGCGGACCACTGGCCTAAAGCTGACCACTGGCCTAAAGTGGGACACTGGCCTAAAGCTGAACGCTGGCTTAAAGCTGATCAATGGCCTAAAGTGGGACACTGATCTAAAATGAGGCACTGATCTAAACTGAGGCACTGACCTAAAGTGAGGCACTGGCCTAGAGTGGGACACTAACCTAAAGCTGAAACCTGGCCTAAAGGAGGACACAGGCCTAAAACGAGGCACTAGCCTAAAGCTGATCACTGGCCTAAAGTGAGCACTGGCTTAAAGCTGACCACTGGTCTAAAGTGGGACACTGATCTAAAAATGAACTTTGGACTAAAAAGGGACGCTGGCCTAAAGCTGACCCCTGGCCTAAAGTGGCACACTGGCCTAAAGAGGGACACTAGCCTAAAGTGGAACACTGGCGTGAAATGGGATACCGGCCTAAAGCTGACCACTGGCCTAAAGTGAGACAATGGCCTAAAGTCTGAAACTGACCTAAAACGAAGCAGTGGTCTATAGTGGAAAACGGCCTAAAGTGAGGCACTGGCCTAAAGCGAGGCACCGGTCTCAAGCTGAAAACTGGGCTAAAGAGGGACACTGGCCTAAAGCAGAACAATGGCTTAAAGCGGGACAATGCCGAAAGTGGGACACTGGATTAAAGCTGACCACTAACCTAAAGTGGGACACTGACCTAAAGGGGCATGCTGGCCTAAAGCTGACCACTGAGCAAAAGTGGGACACTGGCCAAAAGCGAGGCACTAGCCTAAAGCTGACCACTGGCCTTAAGTGGGACACTGGCATAAAGTGGGACACTGGCCTAATGTGGGACACTGGCCTAAAGTGGGACACTGGCCTAAAGCAGGAAACTGGTCTAAAGCTGACCAGTGGCCTAAAGTGGGACACGGTCCTAAAGTGGGACACGTGCCTAAAGTGGGAAACTGGACTAACGTGAGGCACTGGCATAAAGTTGACCGTCGGCTTAAATCTGACAAATGGCCTAAAAGGTGGGACACTGGGCTAAAGCCAGGCAATGGCCTAAAGGTGACCACTGGCCTACAGTGAGACATTGATCTAAAGTGGGACACTGGCCTAAAGCTGACGACTGGCCTAAAGTTGACTGCAGGCTTAAAGCTGACCAATGACCTAAAGCTGATCACTGGCCTAAAATGGGACACTGACCTAAAGCTGACCACTGGCCTAAAGTGGGGCATTGGCCTAAGGTGAAGCACTGTCCTAAAGTAGGACACTTGCTTAAATCTGACAAATGGCTTAAAAAGTGGGACACTGGCCTAAAGTGGGACATTGGCCTAAAGTGGGACACTGGCCTAAAGTTGACTGCTGGATTATAGCTGACAACTGGCCGAAAGTGAGACACTGGCCTAAAGCCGATGACTGGCCTAAAGTTGACTGCTGGCTTAAAGCTGACCACTCGATTAAAGATGATCACTGGCCTAAAGTGGGACACTGGATTAAAGCTGACCACTGGCCGAAAGTGGGGCACTGACCTAAAGGGGCATGCTGGCATAAAGCTGACCACTGGCCTAAAGTAGGAAAATGGCCTAAAGTGAGGCACTGGCCTAAAGCGAGGCATCGGTCTAAAGCTGGAAACTGGGCTAAAGTGGGACATTGGCCTAAAGCAGAACAATGGCTTAAAGCGGGACACTGGCCTAAA
The DNA here is from genome assembly GCF_965212315.1 of Lampetra planeri. Taxonomy (NCBI): domain Eukaryota; kingdom Metazoa; phylum Chordata; class Hyperoartia; order Petromyzontiformes; family Petromyzontidae; genus Lampetra; species Lampetra planeri. Next base: position 11,391,134 of record NC_136145.1, on the reverse strand, counting down.
GTGGGACACTGGCCTGAAGTGGGACACTGGCCTGAAGTGGGACACTGGCCTAAAATGGGACACTGACTTAAAGGGGCATCCTGGCCTAAAGCTGACCACTGGCCTAAAGTGAGGCACTGACCTAAAGTGAACTGCTGGCTTCAATATGACAAATGGCCTAAAAAGTGGGACACTGGGCTAAACTGAGGCACTGGCCTAAAGGTGACCACTGGTCTAAAATTGACTGCTGGCTCAAAGCTGACCAATGGCCTAAAGTGGAACACTGACCTAAAGCTGAGAACTGGGCTAAAGTGAGGCACTGGCCTAAAGTGGAACAATGGCTTAAAGTGGGACACTGGCCTAAAACGGACCACTGGCGTCAAATAGGACACTTGCCCCAAGGGGGACGCTGGACTAGAGCGGATCACTGGCCTAAAGCGGACCACTGGCCTAAAGCGGACCACTGGCCTAAAGTGGGACACTGGCCTAAAGCTGAACGCTGGCTTAAAGCTGACCAATGGCCTAAAGTGGGACACTGATCTAAAGTGGGACACTGATCTAAAATGAGGCACTGATCTAAACTGAGGCACTGACCTAAAGTGAGGCACTGGCCTAGAGTGGGACACTAACCTAAAGCTGAAACCTGGCCTAAAGGAGGACACAGGCCTAAAACGAGGCACTAGCCTAAAGCTGATCACTGGCCTAAAGTGAGAACTGGCTTAAAGCTGACCACTGGTCTAAAGTGGGACACTGATCTAAAATGAACTTTGGACTAAAAAGGGACGCTGGCCTAAAGCTGACCCCTGGCCTAAAGTGGCACACTGGCCTAAAGAGGGACACTAGCCTAAAGTGGGACACTGGCGTGAAATGGGATACCGGCCTAAAGCTGACCACTGGCCTAAAGTGAGACAATGGCCTAAAGTCTGAAACTGACCTAAAACGAAGCAGTGGTCTATAGTGGAAAACGGCCTAAAGTGAGGCACTGGGCTAAAGCAAGGCACCGGTCTAAAGCTGAAAACTGGGCTAAAGAGGGACACTGGCCTAAAGCAGAACAATGGCCTAAAGCGGGACAATGCCTAAAGTGGGACACTGGATTAAAGCTGACCACTAACCTAAAGTGGGACACTGACCTAAAGGGGCATGCTGGCCTAAAGCTGACCACTGAGCAAAAGTGGGACACTGGCCAAAAGCGAGGCACTAGCCTAAAGCTGACCACTGGCCTTAAGTGGGACACTGGCATAAAGTGGGACACTGGCCTAATGTGGGACACTGGCCTAAAGTGGGACACTGGCCTAAAGCAGGAAACTGGTCTAAAGCTGACCAGTGGCCTAACGTGGGACACGGTCCTAAAGTGGGACACGTGCCTAAAGTGGGAAACTGGACTAACGTGAGGCACTGGCATAAATTTGACCGTCGGCTTAAATCTGACAAATGGCCTAAAAGGTGGGACACTGGGCTAAAGCCAGGCAATGGCCTAAAGGTGACCACTGGCCTACAGTGAGACATTGATCTAAAGTGGGACACTGGCCTAAAGCTGACGACTGGCCTAAAGTTGACTGCTGGCTTAAAGCTGACCAATGACCTAAAGCTGATCACTGGCCTAAAGTGGGACACTGACCTAAAGCTGACCACTGGCCTAAAGTGGGGCATTGGCCTAAGGTGAAGCACTGTCCTAAAGTAGGACACTTGCTTAAATCTCACAAATGGCTTAAAAAGTGGGACACTGGCCTAAAGTGGGACATTGGCCTAAAGTGGGACACTGGCCTAAAGTTGACTGCTGGATTATAGCTGACAACTGGCCGAAAGTGAGACACTGGCCTAAAGCCGATGACTGGCCTAAAGTTGACTGCTGGCATAAAGCTGACCACTGGCCTAAAGTGAGACATTGGCCTAAAGTGGAAAACTAGACTAAAGTGAGGCACTGGCCTAAAGGAGGACACTTGCTTAAATCTGACAAATGGCCTAAAAAGTGGGACACTGGCCTAAAGTGGGACATTGGCCTAAAGTGGGACACTGGATTAAAGCTGACCACTGGCCTAAAGTGGGACGCTGGCTTAAAGCGGGACACAGGCCTAAAATGGGACACTGTCCTAAAGTGGGACACTTGCCTAAAGTGGGAAACTGGACTAACGTGAGGCACTGGCATAAAGTTGACTGTTCGCTTAAATCTGACAAATGGCCTAAAAGGTGGGACACTGGGCTAAAGCAAGGCAATGGCCTAAAGGTGACCACTGGCCTACAGTGAGACATTGATCTAAAGTGGGACACTGGCCTAAAGCTGACGACTGGCCTAAAGTTGACTGCTGGCTTAAAGCTGACCAATGACCTAAAGCTGATCACTAGCCTAAAGTGGGACACTGACCTAAAGAGGCATGCTGGACTAAAGCTGACCACTGGCCTAGAGTGGGACATTGGCCTAAGGTGAGACACTGTCCTAAAGTAGGACACTTGCTTAAATCTGACAAATTGCCTAAAAATCGGGACATTGGCCTAAAGTGGGACACTGGATTAAAGCTGACCACTGGCCTAAAGTGGAACACTGACCTAAAGCTGAGAACTAAAGTGGGACACTGATCTAAAACTGACCATTGGACTAAAAAGAAACGCTGGCCTAAAGCTGACCACTGGCCTAAAGTGGCACACAGGCCTAAAGCTGACCACTGGCCTAAAGTGGGACGCTGGCTTAAAGCGGGACACTGGCCTAAAGTGGGCCACTGGCCTAAAGTTGACTGCTGGCTTAAAGCTGACCACTGGATTAAATATGATCACTGGCCTAAAGTGGGACACTTGCCTAAAGCTGACCACTGGCCGAAAGTGGGGCACTGACCTAAAGGGGCATGCTGGCGTAAAGCTGACCACTGGCCTAAAGTAGGAAAATGGCCTAAAGTGAGGCACTGGCCTAAAGCGAGGCACCGGTCTAAAGCTGGAAACTGGGCTAAAGTGGGACATTGGCCTAAAGCAGAACAATGGCTTAAAGCGGGACACTGGCCTAAAGTGGGACACTGGCCTGAAGTGGGACACTGGCCTGAAGTGGGACACTGGCCTAAAATGGGACACCGACTTAAAGGGGCATCCTGGCCTAAAGCTGACCACTGGCCTAAAGTGAGACACTGTCCTAAAGTCGGACACTTGCCTAAAGTGGGAAACTGGACTAAAGTGAGGCACTGACCTAAAGTGAACTGCTGGCTTCAATATGACAAATGGCCCAAAAAGTGGGACACTGGGCTAAAGCGAGGCACTGGCCTAAAGGTGACCACTGGTCTAAAATTGACTGCTGGCTCAAAGCTGACCCCTGGCCTAAAGTGGCACACTGGCCTAAAGAGGGACACTAGCCTAAAGTGGGACACTGGCGTGAAATGGGATACCGGCCTAAAGCTGACCACTGGCCTAAAGTGAGACAATGGCCTGAAGTCTGAAACTGACCTAAAACGAAGCAGTGGTCTAAAGTGGAAAACGACCTAAAGTGAGGCACTGGCCTAAAGCGAGGCACCGGTCTAAAGCTGAAAACTGGGCTAAAGAGGGACACTGGCCTAAAGCAGAACAATGGCTTAAAGCGGGACAATGCCTAAAGTGGGACACTGGATTAAAGCTGACCACTAACCTAAAGTGGGACACTGACCTAAAGGTGCATGCTGGCCTAAAGCTGACCACTGAGCAAAAGTGGGACACTGGCCAAAAGCGAGGCACTAGCCTAAAGCTGACCACTGGCCTTAAGTGGGACACTGGCATAAAGTGGGACACTGGCCTAATGTGGGACACTGGCCTAAAGTGGGACACTGGCCTAAAGCAGGAAACTGGTCTAAAGCTGACCAGTGGCCTAAAGTGGGACACGGTCCTAAAGTGGGACACTTGCCTAAAGAAGGACATTAGCCTAAAGTGGGACACTGACCTAAAGGTGCATGCTGGCCTAAAGCTGACCACTGAGCAAAAGTGGGACACTGGCCAAAAGCGAGGCACTAGCCTAAAGCTGACCACTGGCCTTAAGTGGGACACTGGCATAAAGTGGGACACTGGCCTAATGTGGGACACTGGCCTAAAGTGGGACACTGGCCTAAAGCAGGAAACTGGTCTAAAGCTGACCAGTGGCCTAAAGTGGGACACGGTCCTAAAGTGGGACACTTGCCTAAAGAAGGACACTAGCCTAAAGTGGGACACTGGTGTGAAATGGGATACCGGCCTAAAGCTGACCACTGGCCTAAAGTGAGATAATGGCCTAAAGTCTGAAACTGACCTAAAACGAAGCAGTGGTCTATAGTGGAAAACGGCCTAAAGTGAGGCACTGGCCTAAAGCGAGGCACCGGTCTAAAGCTGAAAACTGGGCTAAAGAGGGACACTGGCCTACAGCAGAACAATGGCTTAAAGCGGGACAATGCCTAAAGTGGGACACTGGATTAAAGCTGACCACTAACCTAAAGTGGGACACTGACCTAAAGGGGCATGCTGGCCTAAAGCTGACCACTGAGCAAAAGTGGGACACTGGCCAAAAGCGAGGCACTAGCCTAAAGCTGACCACTGGCCTTAAGTGGGACACTGGCATAAAGTGGGACACTGGCCTAATGTGGGACACTGGACTAAAGTGGGACACTGGCCTAAAGCAGGAAACTGGTCTAAAGCTGACCAGTGGCCTAAAGTGGGACACGGTCCTAAAGTGGGACACTTGCCTAAAGTGGGAAACTGGACTAAAATGAGGCACTGGCATAAAGTTGACCGTTGGCTTAAATCTGACAAATGGCCTAAAAGGTGGGACACTGGGCTAAAGCGAGGCAATGGCCTAAAGGTGACCACTGGCCTACAATGAGACATTGATCTAAAGTGGGACACTGGCCTAAAGCTGACGACTGGCCTAAAGTTGACTGCTGGCTTAAAGCTGACCAATGACCTAAAGCTGATCACTGGCCTAAAGTGGGACACTGACCTAAAGCTGACCACTGGCCTAAAGTGGGGCATTGGCCTAAGGTGAAGCACTGTCCTAAAGTAGGACACTTGCTTAAATCTCACAAATGGCCTAAAAAGTGGGACACTGGCCTAAAGTGGGACATTGGCCTAAAGTGGGACACTGGCCTAAAGTTGACTGCTGGATTATAGCTGACCACTGGCCGAAAGTGAGACACTGGCCTAAAGCTGATGTCTGGCCTAATGTTGACTGCTGGCATAAAGCTGACCACTGGCGTAAAGTGAGACATTGGCCTAAAGTGGAAAACTAGACTAAAGTGAGGCACTGGCCTAAAGGAGGACACTTGCTTAAATCTGACAAATGGCCTAAAAAGTGGGACACTGGCCTAAAGTGGGACATTGGCCTAAAGTGGGACACTGGATTAAAGCTGACCACTGGCCTAAAGTGGGACGCTGGCTTAAAGCGGGACACAGGCCTAAAGTGGGACACTGTCCTAAAGTGGGACACTTGCGTAAAGTGGGAAACTGGACTAACCTGAGGCACTGGCATAAAGTTGACTGTTGGCTTAAATCTGACAAATGGCCTAAAAGGTGGGACACTGGGCTAAAGCAAGGCAATGGCCTAAAGGTGACCACTGGCCTACAGTGAGACATTGATCTAAAGTGGGACACTGGCCTAAAGCTGACGACTGGCCTAAAGTTGACTGCTGGCTTAAAGCTGACCAATGACCTAAAGCTGATCACTAGCCTAAAGTGGGACACTGACCTAAAGAGGCATGCTGGCCTAAAGCTGACCACTGGCCTAGAGTGGGACATTGGCCTAAGGTGAGGCACTGTCCTAAAGTAGGACACTTGCTTAAATCTGACAAATTGCCTAAAAATCGGGACATTGGCCTAAAGTGGGACACTGGATTAAAGCTGACCACTGGCCTAAAGTGGAACACTGACCTAAAGCTGAGAACTAAAGTGGGACACTGATCTAAAACTGACCATTGGACTAAAAAGAAACGCTGGCCTAAAGCTGACCACTGGCCTAAAGTGGCACACAGGCCTAAAGCTGACCACTGGCCTAAAGTGGGACGCTGGCCTAAAGTTGACTGCTGGCTTAAAGCTGACCACTGGATTAAAGATGATCACTGGCCTAAAGTGGGACACTTGCCTAAAGCTGACCACTGGCCGAAAGTGGGGCACTGACCTAAAGGGGCATGCTGGCGTAAAGCTGACCACTGGCCTAAAGTAGGAAAATGGCCTAAAGTGAGGCACTGGCCTAAAGCGAGGCACCGGTCTAAAGCTGGAAACTGGGCTAAAGTGGGACATTGGCCTAAAGCAGAACAATGGCTTAAAGCGGGACACTGGCCTAAAGTGGGACACTGGCCTGAAGTGGGACACTGGCCTGAAGTGGGACACTGGCCTAAAATGGGACACCGACTTAAAGGGGCATCCTGGCCTAAAGCTGACCACTGGCCTAAAGTGAGACACTGTCCTAAAGTCGGACACTTGCCTAAAGTGGGAAACTGGACTAAAGTGAGGCACTGACCTAAAGTGAACTGCTGGCTTCAATATGACAAATGGCCTAAAAAGTGGGACACTGGGCTAAAGCGAGGCACTGGCCTAAAGGTGACCACTGGTCTAAAATTGACTGCTGGCTCAAAGCTGACCCCTGGCCTAAAGTGGCACACTGGCCTAAAGAGGGACACTAGCCTAAAGTGGGACACTGGCGTGAAATGGGATACCGGCCTAAAGCTGACCACTGGCCTAAAGTGAGACAATGGCGTAAAGTCTGAAACTGACCTAAAACGAAGCAGTGGTCTAAAGAGGAAAACGACCTAAAGTGAGGCACTGGCCTAAACCGAGGCACCGGTCTAAAGCTGAAAACTGGGCTAAAGAAGGACACTCGCCTAAAGCAGAACAATGGCTTAAAGCGGGACAATGCCTAAAGTGGGACACTGGATTAAAGCTGACCACTAACCTAAAGTGGGACACTGACCTAAAGGGGCATGCTGGCCTAAAGCTGACCACTGAGCAAAAGTGGGACACTGGCCAAAAGCGAGGCACTAGCCTAAAGCTGACCACTGGCCTTAAGTGGGACACTGGCATAAAGTGGGACACTGGCCTAATGTGGGACACTGGCCTAAAGTGGGACACTGGCCTAAAGCAGGAAACTGGTCTAAAGCTGACCAGTGGCCTAAAGTGGGACACGGTCCTAAAGTGGGACACTTGCCTAAAGAGGGACACTAGCCTAAAGTGGGACACTGGCGTGAAATGGGATACCGGCCTAAAGCTGACCACTGGCCTAAAGTGAGACAATGGCCAAAAGTCTGAAACTGACCTAAAACGAAGCAGTGGTCTATAGTGGAAAACGGCCTAAAGTGAGGCACTGGCCTAAAGCGAGGCACCGGTCTAAAGCTGAAAACTGGGCTAAAGAGGGACACTGGCCTACAGCAGAACAATGGCTTAAAGCGGGACAATGCCTAAAGTGGGACACTGGATTAAAGCTGACCACTAACCTAAAGTGGGACACTGACCTAAAGGGGCATGCTGGCCTAAAGCTGACCACTGAGCAAAAGTGGGACACTGGCCAAAAGCGAGGCACTAGCCTAAAGCTGACCACTGGCCTTAAGTGGGACACTGGCATAAAGTGGGACACTGGCCTAATGTGGGACACTGGACTAAAGTGGGACACTGGCCTAAAGCAGGAAACTGGTCTAAAGCTGACCAGTGGCCTAAAGTGGGACACGGTCCTAAAGTGGGACACTTGCCTAAAGTGGGAAACTGGACTAAAATGAGGCACTGGCATAAAGTTGACCGTTGGCTTGAATCTGACAAATGGCCTAAAAGGTGGGACACTGGGCTAAAGCGAGGCAATGGCCTAAAGGTGACCACTGGCCTACAATGAGACATTGATCTAAAGTGGGACACTGGCCTAAAGCTGACGACTGGCCTAAAGTTGACTGCTGGCTTAAAGCTGACCAATGACCTAAAGCTGATCACTGGCCTAAAGTGGGACACTGACCTAAAGCTGACCACTGGCCTAAAGTGGGGCATTGGCCTAAGGTGAAGCACTGTCCTAAAGTAGGACACTTGCTTAAATCTGACAAATGGCCTAAAAAGTGGGACACTGGCCTAAAGTGGGACATTGGCCTAAAGTGGGACACTGGCCTAAAGTTGACTGCTGGATTATAGCTGACCACTGGCCGAAAGTGAGACACTGGCCTAAAGCTGATGTCTGGCCTAATGTTGACTGCTGGCATAAAGCTGACCACTGGCGTAAAGTGAGACATTGGCCTAAAGTGGGAAACTAGACTAAAGTGAGGCACTGGCCTAAAGGAGGACACTTGCTTAAATCTGACAAATGGCCTAAAAAGTGGGACACTGGCCTAAAGTGGGACATTGGCCTAAAGTGGGACACTGGATGAAAGCTGACCACTGGCCTAAAGTGGAACACTGACCTAAAGCAGAGAACTAAATCGGGACACTGATCTAAAGCTGACCATTGGACTAAAAAGAGACGCTGGCCTAAAGCTGACCACTGGCCTAAAGTGGCACACTGGCCTAAAGCTGACCCCTGGCCTAAAGTGGGACGCTGGCTTAAAGCGGGACACTGGCCTAAAGTGGGACACTGGCATAAAGTTGACTGCTGGCTTAAAGCTGACCACTGAATTAAAGATGATCACTGGCCTAAAGTGAGAAACTGACCTAAAGGGGCATGCTGGCATAAAGCTGACCACTGGCCTAAAGTGGGGCATTGGCCTAAGGTGAAGCACTGTCCTAAAGTAGGACACTTGCTTAAATCTGACAAATGGCCTAAAAAGTGGGACACTGGCCTAAAGTGGGACATTGGCCTAAAGTGGGACACTGGCCTAAAGTTGACTGCTGGATTATAGCTGACCACTGGCCGAAAGTGAGACACTGGCCTAAAGCTGATGTCTGGCCTAATGTTGACTGCTGGCATAAAGCTGACCACTGGCGTAAAGTGAGACATTGGCCTAAAGTGGGAAACTAGACTAAAGTGAGGCACTGGCCTAAAGGAGGACACTTGCTTAAATCTGACAAATGGCCTAAAAAGTGGGACACTGGCCTAAAGTGGGACATTGGCCTAAAGTGGGACACTGGATGAAAGCTGACCACTGGCCTAAAGTGGAACACTGACCTAAAGCGGAGAACTAAATCGGGACACTGATCTAAAGCTGACCATTGGACTAAAAAGAGACGCTGGCCTAAAGCTGACCACTGGCCTAAAGTGGCACACTGGCCTAAAGCTGACCCCTGGCCTAAAGTGGGACGCTGGCTTAAAGCGGGACACTGGCCTAAAGTGGGACACTGGCATAAAGTTGACTGCTGGCTTAAAGCTGACCACTGAATTAAAGATGATCACTGGCCTAAAGTGAGAAACTGACCTAAAGGGGCATGCTGGCATAAAGCTGACCACTGGCCTAAAGTAGAAAAATGGCCTAAAGTGAGACACTGGCCTAAAGCGAGGCACCGGTCTCAAGCTGGAAACTGGGCTAAAGTGGGACATTGGCCTAAAGCAGAACAATGGCTTAAAGCGGGACACTGGCCTAAAGTGGGACACTAGATTAAAGCTGACCACTGGCCTAAAGTGGGACACTGACCTAAAGGGTAATCCTGGCCTAAAGCTGACCACTGGCCTAAAGTGAGACACTGTCCTAAAGTCGGACACTTGCCTAAAGTGGGAAACTGGACTAAAGTGATGCACTGACCTAAAGTTGACTGCTGGCTTAAATATGACAAATGGCCTATAAAGTGAGACACAGGGCTAAAGCGAGGCACTGGCCTAAAGGTGACCACTGGCCTAAAATTGACTGCTGGCTCAAAGCTGACCAATGGCCTAAAGTGGAACACTGAACTATAGCTGAGAACTGGGCAAAAGTGGGACACTGGCCTAAAGCAGGACAATGGCGTAAAGCAGAACAATGGCTTAAAGCAGGACAATGGCTTAAAGCGGGACACTGGCCTAAAGTTGACTGCTGGATTAAAGCTGACCACTGGCCGAAAGTGAGACACTGACCTAAAGCCGATGACTGGCCTAAAGTTGACTGCTGGCATAAAGCTGACCACTGGCCAAAAGTAGGACATTGGCCTAAAGTGGGAAACAGGACTAAAGTGAGGCACTGGCCTGAAGTTGAATGCTGGCTTAAATCTGACAAATGGCCTAAAAAGTGGGACACTGGCCTAAAATGGGACATTGGCCTAAGGTGGGACACTGGATTAAAACTGACCACTGACCTAAAGTGGGATACTGACCTAAAGCGGGACACTGATCTAAAACTGACCAACGAACTAAATAGGGACGCTGAACTAAAGCTGACCACTGGCCTAAAGTGGCACACTGGCCTAAAGCTGACCACTAGCCTAAAGGGAGATGCTGGCTTAAAGCGGGACACTGGCCTGACGTGGGGCACTGACCTAAAGCTGAGATCTAAAGCAGGGCACTGATCTAAAACTGACCATTGGACTAAAAAGGGACGCTGGCCTAAAGCTGACCACTGGCCTAAAGTGGCACACTGGTCTAAAGCTGACCACTGGCCTGAAGTGGAATATTGGCCTAAAGTGGGACGCTGGCTTGAAGCGAGGCAAAGGCCTAAAACTGATGACTAGCTGAAAGTGAGGCACTGGCCTAAAGCTGACCACTGGCCAAAAGTGAGACACTGACCTAAAGCTGACAATTGGCCTAAAGTGATACGGTGGCCTACAGTGGGACAATGGCCTAAAGCTGACCAATGACATAAAGTGGGACGCTGGCCTAAAGCGAGGTATTGGCCTAAACCTGATCACTGTCCTCAAGTGGACTAATGGCTTAAAGCCGGTTAATAGCCTAAAGCTGACCACTGGCCTGAAGTGAGACATATGCATACAGCAGGACACTGGCCTAAAGTGTGAAACTAGACAAAAGTGGAACACTGGCCTAAAAATGGATACTAGCCTAAAGCTGACAACTGACCTGAAGCGCGACACAGGACTAAAGTGGGACACTGGGATAAAGCAAGGCATTGGCCTAAAGCTGACCACTGGCCTAAATTTGGACACTGGCCTAAAGCTGACCACTGGCATAAAGTGGGACGCTGGCCTAAAGGGAGGAACTGGCCTAAACATGATCACTGGCTGAAAGTGAGGCACTGCCCTACAGTGGTACACTGGCTTAAAGCGAGGCACTGGCCTAAAGAGAGACACTGACCTAAAGGTGACCATTGGCCTAAAGTGATACGCTGGCCTAAAGTGGGACACTGGCCTAAAGCTGACCACTGGCCTAAAGTGGGACACTAACGTAAAGTGATGCACTGATCTAAAGTCGAATACTGGCCTAAAGCTGACCACAAGCCTAAAGTGGGACACTGGTCTAAAGTGGGAATAGCCTAAAGTGAGGTGCTGGTCTCAAGTGAGGCACTGGTTTAAAGTGGAACTCTGGCCTAAAGCAAGACAATGGCTGAAAGAGGGACACTGGCCTAAAGTTGGACACTTGCCTAACGGTGACCGATGGCTTGAAGCTGACCAATGGCCTCAAGGGGGACACTGGCATAAAGTGAAGCAATGGTCTAAAGCTCTAAACTGGCCTCAACCCGACTACTGGCCTAAAGTGGGACAATGGCCTAAAATGTGACACTGACCTAAAGCGAAGCAGTGGTCTACAGCGGGAAATTAACCTGAAGTGAGGCACTGGCCTAAAGCGAGGCACTGGTCCCAAGCTAAAAACTGTCTGAAAGCAGGACAATGGCTTAACGTGTGATACTGGCCTAAAGTTGACTGTGGGCTTAAAGCTGAACAATGGCCTAACGTTAGAAACTGGACTAAAGTGGGACACTGACTTAAAGATGGCCACTGGCCTAATGTGGAATATTGGCCTAAAGTGGGATGTTGGCTTAAAACGAGGCACTGCTCTAAAGCTGATCACGGGCCTAAGGCGAGGCAATTACCTAAAGCTGACCACTGGCCTAAAGTGTGACACTGGCCTAAAGTGGGACACTGGCCTAAAGCGGGACACTGGCCTAAAGCGGGACACTGGCCTAAGGCGGGACACTGGCCTAAAGTGAGGCACTGTACTAAAGTGGGACACTGGCCGAAAGTGTGGAACTAGACTAAAGTGGACAACTGGCCTAAAGATAGATACTAGCCTAAAGCTGACAACTGGCCTGAAGAGCGACACAGGACTAAAGCGGGACACTGGGATAAAGCAAGGCATTTGCCTAAAGCTGACCACTGGCCTAAATTTGCACACTGGCCTAAAGCTGACCACTGGCATAAAGTGGGACGCTGGCCTAAAGCGAGGAACTGGCCTAAACCTGATCACTGGCTGAAAGTGAGGCACTGTCCTACAGTAGTACGCTGGCTTAAAGCGAGGCAATGGCCTAAAACTGATCACTTGCTGAAAGTGAGGCACTGGCCTAAAGTGAGACACTGACCTAAAGCTGACCATTGGCCTAAAGTGATACGCTGGCCTAAAGTGGAACACTGGCCTAAAGCTGACCACTGGCCTAAAGTGGGACACTAACGTAAAGTGATGCACTGATCTAAAGTCGAATACTGGCCTAAAGCTGACCACAAGCCTAAAGTGGGACACTGGTCTAAAGTGGGAATAGCCTAAAGTGAGGTGCCGGTCTCAAGTGAGGCACTGGTTTAAAGCGGAACACTGGCCTAAAGCAAGACAATGGCTGAAAGTGGGACACTGGCCTAAAGTTGGACACTTGCCTAATGGTGACCGCTGGCTTGAAGCTGACCAATGGCCTAAAGTGGGACACTGGCATAAAGTGAAGCAATGGTCTAAAGCTCTAAACTGGCCTCAACCCGACTACTGGCCTAAAGTGGGACAATGGCCTAAAGTGTGACACTGACCTAAAGCGAAGCAGTGGTCTACAGCGGGAAATTAACCTGAAGTGAGGCACTGGCCTAAAGCGAGGCACTGGTCCCAAGCTAAAAACTGTCCGATAGCAGGACAATGGCTTAACGTGTGATACTGGCCTAAAGTTGACTGTGGGCTTAAAGCTGACCAATGGCCTAACGTTAGAAACTGGACTAAAGTGGGACACTGACTTAAAGATGGCCAATGGCCTAATGTGGAATATTGGCCTAAAGTGGGATGTTGGCTTAAAACGAGGCACTGCTCTAAAGCTGATCACGGGCCTAAGGCGAGGAAATTACCTAAAGCTGACGACTGGCCTAAAGTGTGACACTGGCCTAAAGTGGGACACTGGCCTAAAGCGGGACACTGGCCTAAAGCGGGACACTGGCCTAAGGCGGGACACTGGCCTAAAGTGAGGCACTGTACTAAAGTGGGACACTGGCCGAAAGTGTGGAACTAGACTAAAGTGGACAACTGGCCTAAAGATAGATACTAGCCAAAAGCTGACAACTGGCCTGAAGAGCGACACAGGACTAAAGCGGGACACTGGGATAAAGCAAGGCATTGGCCTAAAGCTGACCACTGGCCTAAATTTGCACACTGGCCTAAAGCTGACCACTGGCATAAAGTGGGACGCTGGCCTAAAGCGAGGAACTGGCCTAAACCTGATCACTGGCTGAAAGTGAGGCACTGTCCTACAGTAGTACGCTGGCTTAAAGCGAGGCAATGGCCTAAAACTGATCACTGGCTGAAAGTGAGGCACTGGCCTAAAGTGAGATACTGACCTAAAGCTGACCATTGGCCTAAAGTGATACGCTGGCCTAAAGTGGAACACTGGCCTAAAGCTGACCACTGGCCTAAAGTGGGACACTAACGTAAAGTGATGCACTGATCTAAAGTCGAATACTGGCCTAAAGCTGACCACAAGCCTAAAGTGGGACACTGGTCTAAAGTGGGAATAGCCTAAAGTGAGGTGCCGGTCTCAAGTGAGGCACTGGTTTAAAGCGGAACACTGGCCTAAAGCAAGACAATGGCTGAAAGTGGGACACTGGCCTAAAGTTGGACACTTGCCTAATGGTGACCGCTGGCTTGAAGCTGACCAATGGCCTAAAGTGGGACACTGGCATAGAGTGAAGCAATGGTCTAAAGCTCTAAACTGGCCTCAACCCGACTACTGGCCTAAAGTGGGACAATGGCCTAAAGTGTGACACTGACCTAAAGCGAAGCAGTGGTCTACAGCGGGAAATTAACCTGAAGTGAGGCACTGGCCTAAAGCGAGGCACTGGTCCCAAGCTAAAAACTGTCCGATAGCAGACCAATGGCTTAACGTGTGATACTGGCCTAAAGTTGACTGTGGGTTTAAAGCTGACCAATGGCCTAACGTTAGAAACTGGACTAAAGTGGGACACTGACTTAAAGATGGCCACTGGCCTAATCTGGAATATTGGCCTAAAGTGGGATGTTGGCTTAAAACGAGGCACTGCTCTAAAGCTGATCACGGGCCAAAGGCGAGGCAATTACCTAAAGCTGACCACTGGCCTGAAGTGTGACACTGGCCTAAAGTGGGACACTGGCCTAAGGCGGGACACTGGCCTAAGGCGGGACACTGGCCTAAAGTGGGGCAATGTACTAAAGTGGGACACTGGCCGACAGTGTGGAACTAGACTAAAGTGGACAACTGGCCTAAAGATGGATACTAGCCTAAAGCTGACAACTGGCCTGAAGAGCGACACAGGACTAAAGCGGGACACTGGGATAAAGCAAGGCATTGGCCTAAAGCTGACCACTGGCCTAAATTTGGACACTGGCCTAAAGCTGACCACTGGCATAAAGTGGGATGCTGGCCTAAAGCGAGGAACTGGCCTAAACCTGATCACTGGCTGAAAGTGAGGCACTGGCCTAAAGTGAGACACTGACCTGAAGCTGACCATTGGCCTAAAGTGATACGCTGGCCTAAAGTGGGACACTGGCCTAAAGCTGACCACTGGCCTAAAGTGGGACAGTAACGTAAAGTGATGCACTGATCTAAAGTCGAATACTGGCCTCAAGCTGACCACAAGCCTAAAGTGGGACACTGGTCTAAAGTGGGAATAGCCTAAAGTGAGGTGCCGGTCTCAAGTGAGGCACTGGTTTAAAGCGGAACACTGGCCTAAAGCAAGACAATGGCTGAAAGTGGGACACTGGCCTAAAGTTGGACACTTGCCTAACGGTGACCGCTGGCTTGAAGCTGACCAATGGCCTAAAGTGAGACACTGGCATAAAGTTAAGCAATGGTCTAAAGCTCTAAACTGGAATCAACCCGACTACTGGCCTAAAGTGGGACAATGGCCTAAAGTGTGACACTGACCTAAAGCGAAGCAGTGGTCTACAGCGGGAAATTATCCTGAAGTGAGGCACTGGCCTAAAGCGAGGCACTGGTCCCAAGCTAAAAACTGTCCGAAAGCAGACCAATGGCTTAACGTGTGATACTGGCCTAAAGTTGACTGTGGGTTTAAAGCTGACCAATGGCCTAACGTTAGAAACTGGACTAAAGTGGGACACTGACTTAAAGATGGCCACTGGCCTAATGTGGAATATTGGCCTAAAGTGGGATGTTGGCTTAAAACGAGGCACTGCTCTAAAGCTGATCATGGGCCTAAGGCGAGGCAATTACCTAAAGCTGACCACTGGCCTAAAGTGTGACACTGGCCTAAAGTGGGACACTGGCCTAAGGCGGGACACTGGCCTAAGGCGAGACACTGGCCTAAAGTGGGGCACTGTACTAAAGTGGGACACTGGCCGAAAGTGTGGAACTAGACTAAAGTGGACAACTGGCCTAAAGATGGATACTAGCCTAAAGCTGACAACTGGCCTGAAGAGCGACACAGGACTAAAGCGGATTTAAAGCTTTCGTGACTGCAGGGATTCATCTTCTTGGTTCTTTCGGTAAAGTCACGTAGAAGGGAAGTAATAAAATAATAAAAATAAAACACAATAAAATAATTCTCACGACGTTTCGGCCACAACGCAAGCAGCCGTCCTCAGGTGAAAACCAGATCCGTCGAGGCGACAGAGTCTGAATGAAACAGCACACGAGCTTGGAGCATATATATAAGCTGGGCGCCTTGACAAAGGAATTTGCATATCAAGAGGAATTTAGCATATTTATGGGAAATGCAGGAATGTGATTAGTACTACATATGCATGTGCATTATGCAGGATTAACAGCATTAAAGGGAGCTGCAGTTGCTGCTGCTGCAGTTGCTGCTGCTGCTGCAGTTGCTGCTGCTGCTGCAGTTGCTGCTGCTGCTGCAGTTGCTGCTGCTGCTGCAGTTGCTGCTGCTGCTGCAGTTGCTGCTGCTGCAGTTGCTGCTGCTGCTGCAGTTGCTGCTGCTGCTGCAGTTGCTGCTGCTGCTGCAGTTGCTGCTGCTGCTGCAGTTGCTGCCTTATCCATTTTAATATAACACTATGTATTATTCTACCCACCCTAATGTGTATCACACTGCTATATATTTACTATACAATTACGACACCATACATTACTCTGTACACTGCACCAAGCATACAAATGCCACATTATCTGCCACTATACACTGTACCGTTGACCGTCGTGTCAATGGGTGAGTGGTGAGAGGAAACTTGCAGCGGAGCAAAGAATCCATTCCCTGCGGAGAATACAATGCCAGTGAGTGGAACGCGGTCTGAAAGTCACCGTAAACGTGAACACAATCAGTTAAGATCCGAAATGGTTTATTACGTCCTTCCAATGATTGCTAAGCCAGAATCCATCTTCTCGGTTGAAATTGTTTCTGTGTTTGTATATGTGGATCGCCTCATGAACGAATCTCTCATGATAGCCAGATGGGGATTGCCCTGTCCCCAGACGACCTGCTTGCCAGTTTTGATGTGGTTTCCTTATTCACCAAAGTTCCTATACCTGACACCATCGCAATCATTGAAGACTTGGTTCATCAATGACTGAATGCTGGGGTACCCCCCCTGGTAAGACACTGCTTAACCAATACATACTTCACCTGGAATGGAACTTTCTGCAAGCAAACTGAGGGCACCCCAATGGGCTCCCCCCTATCTCCGGTTGTAGCCAACATCTTCATGGAGAAATTTGAGACTGACGCCATCAAGACTGCCACTCTACGCCCGACCTTATAGAAGAGGTACGTAGATGACACTTTTGTCATCTGGCCACATGGTCTGCCTGCTCTAGACCAATTTCTCGACCACATCAATTCCATACAACCAGCCATCAGATTCACCATGGAAGTCGAAAAAGATGGCAAGCTACCCTTTTTGGATGTCCTAATTAAAAGGAGACCTGATGGTTCAATGAGCCACTCTGTCTACAGGTAAGCCACCCATACGGATGCTTACCTAAAACCGGATTCCCACCACCATCCATCCCAGAAGAATTCCCTCATCAAGACTCTATACCACAGAGCCCAATGCATTTCCGACCAGGAACACATTGGCAGTGAACTCAAACACGTACGCCAAGCTCTTAGGGCTAATGGTTACTCCGACTACACAATCCGCAAGGCCATCACTCCAACCATCAAGAAGGATCCTGTTGAGGAGTCTTTCAAGACCATCCCCTTACCCTACATTGCTGGGGTCACAAAAAAGATCTCCAAAATCCTGATTAAACACAAGATCCAGGTCCGATTCAACACAGTACATACAATCCGTGATCTGGTCCCATCTGTAAAAGATGTGGTTCCAGACATACAGTACCCTGGCGTCTACAAACTAAGTTGCCTCTGTGGTAGCAGTTACATTGGAGAAACCAAACGACATGTCTCGGACCGCATCCGTGAACATAAAGCAGACCTGAAACACGGTAGGACAAACACCTCAGCCGTGGCAGATCACTGTTACAATTCAATGGGCACACATGACATTGACTTCTCCAAGACAGAGGTTCTCTGCAAGCCATCTGGCTATCATGAAAGATTCGTTCATGAGGCGATCCACATATACAAACACAGAGACAATTTCAACCGAGAAGATGGATTCTGGCTTAGCAATCATTGGAAGGACGTAATAAACCATTTCGGATCTTAACTTATTGTGTTCACGTTTACGGTGACTTTCAGACCGCGTTCCACTCACTGGCATTGTATTCTCCGCAGGGAATGGATTATTTGCTCCGCTGCAAGTTTCCTCTCACCACTCACCCATTGACACGACGGTCAATGGTACAGTGTATAGTGGCAAATAGTGTGGCATTTGTGTAATGCGGGCGTTAACGACCTTCCGGAAGTGACGTCATGGGGGGAGGAGTTACGTCACGTGGGGGAGAGGGTAAGGGTCTATAAGGGGGGTAACCGGAAGCAGTCGGGAGTGATCAGGGACTGGGAGAAGTGAGAGGCCACGCAGGGCGAAGGGTGAGAGAGAGTGGCGAGGTCGCCACACACCCGAGCCACGAGGATCGGCACCGTCGGCCAACGGTGACCGACCCTGGGGCAGGAGGAGAAGCGAGGAGGCTGCAGAGAGCAGCGGGTCTGCAAGGGAGGAGTCGGCAGCAGGGGTCTGCACGACGTGACAGCGGCGGGGCTGCTAGGAGGAAGTTTGGGCTACGTGAGCGACAGCAGCCTGGGGCTGCAGAGTGGGGGCTACGTGAGCGACAGCAGCCTGGGGCTGCAGAGTGGAGAGTATATAGGGGAGCACCGTGAGGGAAAAGAGATCGAACCCAAATAAAGGACACAGGACAGAGAGAAGCGTCCGAGTCTTTTATTACACTGGTGTCAAAGTGTAACGGTATGGCTAAACAACTGAGAAAAAAGAATATTCCGTCTCCGGCATCGGCTTCATTTTCCGACGACGATGACCTTCCTCCTGCGGTGGATCCGACTCTGGCAGAGGAGGAGATCCGTGCTGGGACGAGTGCGGGTCCAGGGGTCCAAGATGTCGCCGCGTCGGCGGACCAGTCTGCACCAAAGGACGCGGATTTGAGATGGAGTCAGATGGCGGAGCAACTTGAGACTCTCAAGAACGTGCTTGCACAGTTGTGTGCGCTTGTTACGCCGAGGACGGCGTCGGAAGGCGATGTTGGTGGTCCGCAGGAGCCCGGGTTGTCTTCAATGTCGACGCCATCAGCCACGCGGCATGAAGACGCCATCTTGGGCGTGGCGCACGACGAAAGGCGGGAAGCCGCCATTTTGGGCCCTCCGCGACGGAAGGCCGCCATCTTGTCGACACCATGCTGCGACGCCATGTTGAACATGCCACCGGAAGAGTCAGCGGCTGGAGGGAACACGCCAAGGTGTCGCAGTCGTCACCTAACGACTGTCAAGGAATTCTCCATCGGGGGCGATTGGAGTGCGTTCGCCTGCAGATTTTTGGCAGCGGTGCGCTCGGCGAGGTGGACTGACGCCGAGGCATTACAAGTTCTTCCGACTCTCCTTGATGATGAGTCCATTAGATTCTTTCGCTCTATAAAAGCCGCGAAGAAGAAAACATTGCGTGGTGTGTTCGACGAAATGGCTGACGCTTACGAGCCGCCGGATGACGCTCATCGCCGGTTTGCGCAACGACAACGCGCACCCGAGGAGTCTCCGGTGGCGTATAGGGGCGCGGTACTGAAGCTGGCAATGGCCGCATACCCGGAGATGGAGCCTGACCTGTTGGAACCTCTCATCCTGGGGAAGATGTTGGAGTTGTCCCGGGATCTCGGCATTCCCATGCCGGTGTGCGGTCACGAGAAGCTCACATCCCGGGCTGCGGCTAAGTGTCTGGACGCCCAGTTCAACCTGCGCCGGTGGAAGCAGGTTACGGCGTGGACGGGTGGGCCCATCGTCGAAGGGGGAGCCGTGGGTTGGGACCCCAAGAATGCTGTTTATGTGCCGGACGACAGGAGCCCGCAGGAGCTGTCGGCTGCCGCTGCTCCGTGGCCGTAGCCGCGGACTGCGCCGCCGACACGGCCGCGTCGGGACGGGGCGCCCGCAGCAAGGCGCAACAACATCGACTGCTTTCGCTGCGGGCGTAAGGGCCATTATGCCAGGGACTGCTGGGCCCGCGTCCCGGGTCCGCCCCAGCAGGAGGCCTCGACAGCGGCCGCTCCAAGGAAGGATTCGCCAGCACAGGCAAGTCGGTGCGCACCAGACACCCGGCAAGGCTTGACACCTCACTCATCACCGTTGTCATGCGATCCGGGTGTTTTTAATAACGGGAGACCATTGACTGTGCCTTGTCGTTCGGTAACGTAGTGGCGTAAGTTGGCTCGGCGGGTCGTCGCGGCCGCTACCGGTTCGTCCACCGTACCTGGGTCGATACAAGGGGTGGACGTACGGATTTTGGTAGATTCCGGAGCGTCCGCGACCATTATTTCGGATGTAATATTCCATCTCTTGAACATCCCACCAGAGGCCGTGAGTCCGGCTTACGCTTCCTGCATCGCCGCAAACGGGGGTAGCATGGGCATTGTGGGCCAGGTGTACACTACAATTGCTATCGGGGGAGTGTCGGCCTCGGGAATTGTGTTAATTTCGAGGTCTCTTGCGGTTCCTTGTTTATTAGGGACCGATTTTCTGGCCAAAATGCCCATTTTAATTAGAATTAATGAGAACTGCATTCAATTACTGGAAGGCCGTAAAATTGCCTTTTTGCCGTCGCCCTGGGGGCGACCTGCTCCTGTCGCCCAGGTGCAGGCGTTGTCCGAAGTGTCTGTTGATATTCCACCTGGCTCACAGATTCTCATTCCTTTGCGTTATCGGAAGCCTGTACCTGGTCGTCAAGGAGCGATTGGGGTTTTGTTGTCACCGTCCGCCACCATCACGGGTGGATCGGCGCTCGTAGGGGCACAAACTATTGTTAGGCCAGACCAGCAGCCGTTTTTGCAGGTGCTTAACGCGAGTGCCGAAAGCGTGTGTGTGCCGGTGGGTACTGTTGTGGCACATGCCACTACTGCGTTTACAGCTCATGATGATCTGTCCGGCCGGGGGGTTGTTGGAGGTGTTTCGGGGCCCGGAGCTGTGGATGACCACTGGATTGCTGAATTGTGTGGGGAGAATTCAGCTCTTTCTGGGGAACAGCGTTGTGCGATTCGTAAATTGTTATCGAGCTATTCTGATGTGTTTAGTTCCGATGATTTGGACTTAGGACGCACCTCGTTGCTTTACCATCATATTGACACAGGGGACGCTGCCCCTATTCGGTTGAACTCGCATCGGATGAGTCCGGCTGAGCGAGAGCATGTTCGAGGGGCAGTGGATGACATGTTGGCTGCGGACATAATATCTCCGTCTAACAGCCCATGGGGCGCACCTGTTGTTTTGGTCAAGAAAAAAGATGGCAAATTGCGATTTTGTGTAGACTTTCGTAAATTAAATAAGGTGTCGGTGGCAGATGCGTATCCCCTGCCGCGTATGGACGACTCTCTCGATGCCTTGTCGGGGGCGAAGTTCTTTTCAACGCTAGATCTCTCTTCGGGCTTCTGGCAGCTTCCCCTCGACGAGTCCTCGCGAGAAAAGACTGCTTTCCGTACGCCGCAGGGGTTATTTCAATTTAACTGTCTTCCGATGGGGCTGAATGCGGCCCCTGCCACTTTTCAGAGGTTGATGGAGTTGGTGTTAACGGGGTTGCAGTGGGAGACATGTCTTATATATTTGGACGATATTATCGTTTTCAGCCGCACATTTGACGAGCATTTATCGGGGTTGGAGGCCGTGTTCACCAGGATGCGTTCTGCTAATTTGAAATTTAAGCCCAAGAAATGTCACCTGCTGCAACACTCCGTGCGTTATTTGGGGCACATCGTCAATGCGGACGGGGTGGCCACGGATCCGGACAAAACTGCGTGCGTCCGTGACTGGCCAACCCCTGCCACGGTGGGGGATGTGCGTCGGTTTTTGGGGTTCGCCTCATATTATCGGAGGTTTGTTCCAAATATTGCTACGATCGCGAAGCCTTTGCATCTCCTGACGGGTAAAGGACACAAGTTCGCTTGGGGACCCCCAGAGGAGGCGGCGTTTCGAGGCCTACGTGATCTATTGGCTACGGCACCGACGTTGGATTATCCGGATTTTGCGCATCCCTTCATTCTGGATACGGACGCGAGTGACACGGGTATTGGGGCGGTGTTATCTCAGTCCAAAGATGGTGTAGAACGCGTGGTCGCGTATGGTAGCCGGGTTTTGTCTCCCGCTGAAACCCGCTACTGTGTCACTCGCAGGGAACTTTTGGCTATTGTTTTTTTTCTCCGCCAATTTCGACCGTATCTGTACGGTCGTTCGTTTATTGTTCGCACGGATCATGCGGCCTTGCAGTATGCTCTTAAAATGGACCAACCATCCGGCCAGCTGGCGCGATGGTTGGACACGCTGCAAGAATTTTCCTTCCAAATTCACCATCGGAAGGGAGTGCGTCACGCTAATGCGGACGCACTTTCCAGGCTGCCGCAGCGATCCCCTTGCGCATGTGCGTCGGGGACGCATAGGTGTGGCCCGATTCAGCACCCCCCTCCGCCTGTCGCGCTGGCAGTCGAAGTGCCGGAAGCTCCACTTGAGCCGGGGCCGGCTGATGGGGGACCGGCTGATGGCATTCTACATCTCCCGAGGTCTGTGTGGATTCGGGAACAGATGTTGGATGATTCCTTGGTAACGTTACGTAAGCGGCCTGTCAAGGGGAGTGGGCGACTCTGTGCGGGCGGCGTGCCGGAAACCGCTCTCCGTGATGGCTTGCTGATGTGGAGGAAAGGGATGCAGGAACGCTGGCGTCTGGTTGTACCGGCATCATTGCGGTACAAATTGATTAGGACTCTGCATTGTGACACGCTTTTACATCTGGGGGTGCAGAAGACGCTATTGACGCTGCAGCGAGACTACTATTGGCACGGCATGACGACGGATGTCGTCGGGCACGTTCGCGCGTGTCCCGATTGTGCCCGCCGTAAGCCGCCTAAACATCCATATGTACCGCCGATACAATCCATCCAGGTGTCTCGAGTTAATGAGTTGGTGGCGTTAGATATTTTGGGACCCTTTCCGCCATCCGCTAGGGGAAATAAATATTTGCTGGTAGGGGTGGAGTACCTCTCCCGCTGGCCGGTGGCCTGGCCTTTGCCTGACCAGTCAGCGGCGTCTATCACGGACGCCTTTCTTTTTGGGTATGTTATGGACAAAGGGGCGCCGGAGAGGCTCCTTACAGACCAAGGCCGGAATTTTTCCTCCAAATTGTTGGGGGAGGTGTGTGTGGCGCTGGGTACAAAAAAAATACGGACATCTCTCTATCACCCACAAACGGATGGTATGGTGGAACGGCTTAATCGGACCCTGTCCGCCATGTTGTGCCATACGGTTAGTGAAAAACAATCGGATTGGGATTTGCATATCCCTGGGGTGCTTTCAGCGTACCGGATGACGCCGCATGCAGCTACAGGATATTCGCCGTTTTTTCTAATGTACGATCGTGAAAACGTACTGCCGATTAATGAACAGTTGGGAACCGAGGCGAGGGGACCTGTCAAGCCTCTTCCTGATTACATTCAGGACACCGTTCGCCGAGTCACTGAAGCGCGGGTGGAGGCTCGCATGGCTACGGCCAGAGCCCAGGCTCGGAACGAGCGGTGTGCGCGACGTTCAAAAGGGGAATGCCCTTGGAAAACGGGGGACCTGGCCTGGCTCCATTGTCCACAGGTGCGGCCAGGTACCTCTCCTAAATTACATAAGCCATGGCAAGGGCCGGTTCGCCTCATCGAGGTTCCCAACCCACAGTCGGCGCGTGTTCGGTTTGGTTCTCGGCGTTGGTTCGTCCATACATCTCGGTTGAAACCATACGTGGCCCTTCGACCGGATGCGTCATCTCCTGAGGTTGCCTTGCCGGGGTCTGTTGCTGCCGACTCGCCCTTGCCTGTGCCTGCTGACTTTGCTAGAGCGCCTGTCGTGCCTTTCACAGACGAGCCGGCTGTGACGCGGCAGGGGAAAGCGGACCCAGCTCGGGGTGCGCCTACCACGGCTGCGGAACCTTTGAGGCCCGCAGCCCTTCCTACCCTGCCGCGGACATGATCGCGGGACGCCTCTGATGCTGCGCCTTCAAAAACAGGGGACCGGGATGTTGCCAGGCCTCCAATAGCGACAGACGAACTTCAGCCTGTCGCTCTTAAAACCCTGCCACGTTCCCACTCGGCGGGAGGGCCACCGACCGTCCGGGACGGCCCGGCGACCCGCACCCGCTCGAAATCCCTCACATTTCGTTAATTATTGTGTTGTGTTCTTGTTCTTTTCGTAAATTATCGTGTGTTCTGTGTCCTTTTTCGTATTCGGTCGTGTTCGCTCGCATTGCTTATTGGAGTTGTGTTCAGCCGAGGTCGGCTGGATTTTCTCTACGGGGGAGGGTGGTGTAATGCGGGCGTAAACGACCTTCCGGAAGTGACGTCATGGGGGGAGGAGTTACGTCACGTGGGGGAGAGGGTAAGGGTTTATAAAGGGGGTAACCGGAAGCAGTCGGGAGTGATCGGGGACTGGGAGAAGTGAGAGGCCACGCAGGGCGAAGGGTGAGAGAGAGTGGCGAGGTCGCCACACACCCGAGCCACGAGGATCGGCACCGTCGGCCAACAGTGACCGACCCTGGGGCACGAGGAGCAGCGAGGAGGCTGCAGAGAGCAGCGGGTCTGCAAGGGAGGAGTCGGCAGCAGGGGTCTGCACGACGTGACAGCGGCGGGGCTGCTAGGAGGAAGTTTGGGCTACGTGAGCGACAGCAGCCTGGGGCTGCAGAGTGGGGGCTACGTGAGCGACAGCAGCCTGGGGCTGCAGAGTGGAGAGTATATAGGGGAGTACCGTGAGGGAAAAGAGATCGAACCCAAATTAAGGACACAGGACAGAGAGAAGCGTCCGAGTCTTTTATTACATTTGTATGCTTGGTGCAGTGTGCAGAGTAATGTATGGTGTCGTAATTGTATAGTAAATATATAGCAGTGTGATTCACATTATGGTGGGTAGAATAATACATAGTGTTATATTAAAATGGATAAGGCAGCAACTGCAGCAGCAGCAACTGCAGCAGCGGCAGCAACTGCAGCAGCGGCAGCAACTGCAGCAGCGGCAGCAACTGCAGCAGCGGCAGCAACTGCAGCAGCGGCAGCAACTGCAGCAGCGGCAGCAACTGCAGCAGCGGCAGCAACTGCAGCAGCGGCAGCAACTGCAGCAGCGGCAGCAACTGCAGCAGCGGCAGCAACTGCAGCAGCGGCAGCAACTGCAGCAGCGGCAGCAACTGCAGCAGCGGCAGCAACTGCAGCAGCGGCAGCAACTGCAGCAGCGGCAGCAACTGCAGCAGCGGCAGCAACTGCAGCAGCGGCAGCAAATGCAGCAGCGGCAGCAACTGCAGCAGCGGCAGCAACTGCAGCAGCGGCAGCAACTGCAGCAGCGGCAGCAACTGCAGCAGCGGCAGCAACTTCAGCAGCGGCAGCAACTGCAGCAGCGGCAGCAACTGCAGCAGCGGCAGCAACTGCAGCTCCCTTTGATGCTAGTTTAACACGTAGGCTTTCGCGACCAATATTGTTCATAATCAACGATTTTTGGGTTTAGATCGCCCTTTGATGCTGTTAATCCTGCATAATGCACATGCATATGTAGTACTAATCACATTCCTGCATTTCCCATAAATATGCTAAATTCCTCTTGATATGCAAATTCCTGTGTCAAGGCGCCCAGCTTATATATATGCTCCAAGCTCGTGTGCTGTTTCATTTAGACTCTGTCGCCTCGACGGACCTGGTTTTCACCTGAGGACGGCTGCTTGCGTTGTGGCCGAAACGTCGTGAGAATTATTTTATTGTGTTTTATTTGTATTATTTTATTACTTCCCTTCTACGTGACTTTACCGAAAGAACCAAGAAGATGCTCTAAAGTTGTTCACGGGCCTTAAGCGAGGCAATTACCTAAAGCTAACCACTGGCTTAAAGTGTGACACTGGCCTAAAGCGGGACACTGGCCTAAAGCTGACCACTGGCCTAAAGCGGGACACTGGCCTAAGGCGGGACACTGGCCTAAAGTGGGGCACTGGCCTAA
This sequence comes from Lampetra planeri, assembly GCF_965212315.1. NCBI lineage: Eukaryota > Metazoa > Chordata > Hyperoartia > Petromyzontiformes > Petromyzontidae > Lampetra > Lampetra planeri. Next base: position 11,365,409 of record NC_136145.1, on the reverse strand, counting down.
AGTGAGGCATTGTACTAAAGTGGGACACTGGCCGAAAGTGTGGAACTAGACTAAAGTGGACCACTGGCCTAAAGATGGATACTAGCCTAAAGCTGACAACTGGCCTGAAGTGGGACACAAGACTAAAGCGAGACACTGGCATAAAGCGAGGCACTGCCCTAAAGCTGACCACTGGCCTAAATTTGGACACCGTCCTGAAGTGGAACACTGGCCTAAAGAGGGAGAAATAGCCTAAATCATGACACTGTAATAAAATAGGACACTGGCCTAAAGCGTGACAATGTTCTAAAGTGAAAAACTGGCCTAAAGCTGACCACTGGCCTAAAGTAGGACACCGTCCTAAAGTGAGACACTGACCTAAAGCTGACCATTGGCCTAAAGTGGTACGCTGGCCTACAGTGGGACAATGGCCTAAAGCTGACCAATGACATAAAGTGGGATGCTGGCCTAGAGTGAGGTACTGGCCTAAACCTGATCAGTGGCTGAAAGTGAGGTACTGCCCTAAAGCTGACCACTGGGCTAAAGTGGGACAATGCCCTAAAGATGGCCATTGTCCTCAAGTGGACCAATGGCCTAAAGCCGGTTACTAGCCTAAAGCTGACCACTGGCCTGAAGTGAGACATATGCTTACAGCAGTGAAGCAATGCAGTGCCCTAAAGTGGGACACTGGCTTAAAGCGAGGCATTGACCAAAAGCGTATCACTGGCCGAAAGTGGGACACCAGATTAAAGCTGACTACTGGCCTAAAGTGGGACAATGGCCTAAAGTGTGACACTGGCCTAAAGCGAAGCAGTGGTCTACAGCGGGAAATTAACCTGAAGTGAGGCACTGGCCTAAAGCGAGGCACTGATCCCAAGCTAAAAACTGTCCGAAAGCAGGACAATGGCTTAACGTGTGATACTGGCCTAAAGTTGACTGTGGGCTTAAAGCTGACCAATGGCCTAACGTTAGAAACTGGACTAAAGTGGGACACTGACTTAAAGATGGCCACTGGCCTAATGTGGAATATTGGCCTAAAGTGGGATGTTGGCTTAAAACGAGGTACTGCTCTAAAGCTGATCACGGGCCTAAGGCGAGGCAATTACCTAAAGCTGACCACTGGCCTAAAGTGTGACACTGGCCTAAAGTGGGACACTGGCCTAAAGCGGGACACTGGCCTAAGGCGGGACACTGGCCTAAGGCGGGGCACTGTACTAAAGTGGGATACTGGCCGAAAGTGTGGAACTAGACTAAAGTGGACAACTGGCCTAAAGATGGATACTAGCCTAAAGCTGATAACTGGCCTGAACAGCGACACAGGACTAAAGCGGGACACTGGGATAAAGCAAGGCATTGGCCTAAAGCTGACCACTGGTCTAAATTTGGACACTGGCCTAAAGCTGACCACTGGCATAAAGTGGGACGCTGGCCTAAAGCGAGGAACTGGCCTAAACCTGATCACTGGCTGAAAGTGAGGCACTGTCCTACAGTGGTACGCTGGCTTAAAGTGAGGCAATGGCCTAAAACTGATCACTGGCTGAAAGTGAGGCACTGGCCTAAAGTGAGACACTGACCTAAAGCTGACCATTGGTCTAAAGTGATACGCTGGCCTAAAGTGGGACACTGGCCTAAAGCTGACTAGTGCCCTAAAGTGGGACACTGGCTTAAAGCGAGGCATTGACCAAAACCGTATCACTGGATGAAAGTGGGACACCGGATTAAAGCTGACTACTGGCCTAAAGTGGGACAATGGCCTAAAGTGTGATACTGACCTAAAGCGAAGCAGTGGTCTACAGCGGGAAATTAACCTGAAGTGAGGCACTGGCCTAAAGCGAGGCACTGGTCCCAAGCTAAAAACTGTCCGAAAGCAGGACAATAGCTTAACGTGTGATACTGGCCTAAAGTCGACTGTGGGCTTAAAGCTGACCAATGGCCTAATGTTAGAAACTGCACTAAAGTGGGACACTGACTTAAAGATGGCCACTGGCCTAATGTGGAATATTGGCCTAAAGTGGGATGTTGGCTTAAAACGAGGTACTGCTCTAAAGCTGATCACAGGCCTAAGGCGAGGCAATTACCTAAAGCTGACCACTGGCCTAAAGTGTGACACTGGCCTAAAGTGGGACACTGGCCTAAAGCGGGACACTGGCCTAAGGCGGGACACTGGCCTAAGGCGGGGCACTGTACTAAAGTGGGACACTGGCCGAAAGTGTGGAACTAGACTAAAGTGGACAACTGGCCTAAAGATGGATACTAGCCTAAAGCTGATAACTGGCCTGAAGAGCGACACAGGACTAAAGCGGGACACTGGGATAAAGCAAGGCATTGGCCTAAAGCTGACCACTGGTCTAAATTTGGACACTGGCCTAAAGCTGACCACTGGCATAAAGTGGGACGCTGGCCTAAAGCGAGGAACTGGCCTAAACCTGATCACTGGCTGAAAGTGAGGCACTGTCCTACAGTGGTACGCTGGCTTAAAGTGAGGCAATGGCCTAAAACTGATCACTGGCTGAAAGTGAGGCACTGGCCTAAAGTGAGACACTGACCTAAAGCTGACCATTGGTCTAAAGTGATACGCTGGCCTAAAGTGGGACACTGGCCTAAAGCTGACTAGTGCCCTAAAGTGGGACACTGGCTTAAAGCGAGGCATTGACCAAAAGCGTATCACTGGATGAAAGTGGGACACCGGATTAAAGCTGACTACTGGCCTAAAGTGGGACAATGGCCTAAAGTGTGATACTGACCTAAAGCGAAGCAGTGGTCTACAGCGGGAAATTAACCTGAAGTGAGGCACTGGCCTAAAGCGAGGCACTGGTCCCAAGCTAAAAACTGTCCGAAAGCAGGACAATGGCTTAACGTGTGATACTGGCCTAAAGTCGACTGTGGGCTTAAAGCTGACCAATGGCCTAATGTTAGAAACTGCACTAAAGTGGGACACTGACTTAAAGATGGCCACTGGCCTAATGTGGAATATTGGCCTAAAGTGGGATGTTGGCTTAAAACGAGGTACTGCTCTAAAGCTGATCACGGGCCTAAGGCGAGGCAATTACCTAAAGCTGACCACTGGCCTAAAGTGTGACAGTGGCCTAAAGTGGGACACTGGCCTAAAGCGGGACACTGGCCTAAGGCGGGACACTGGCCTAAGGCGGGGCACTGTACTAAAGTGGGACACTGGCCGAAAGTGTGGAACTAGACTAAAGTGGACAACTGGCCTAAAGATGGATACTAGCCTAAAGCTGATAACTGGCCTGAAGAGCGACACAGGACTAAAGCGGGACACTGGGATAAAGCAAGGCATTGGCCTAAAGCTGACCACTGGCCTAAATTTGGACACTGGCCTAAAGCTGACCACTGGCATAAAGTGGGACGCTGGCCTAAAGCGAGGAACTGGCCTAAACCTGACCACTGGCTGAAAGTGAGGCACTGTCCTACAGTGGTACGCTGGCTTAAAGTGAGGCAATGGCCTAAAACTGATCACTGGCTGAAAGTGAGGCACTGGCCTAAAGTGAGACACTGACCTAAAGCTGACCATTGGTCTAAAGTGATACGCTGGCCTAAAGTGGGACACTGGCCTAAAGCTGACTAGTGCCCTAAAGTGGGACACTGGCTTAAAGCGAGGCATTGACCAAAAGCGTATCACTGGATGAAAGTGGGACACCGGATTAAAGCTGACTACTGGCCTAAAGTGGGACAATGGCCTAAAGTGTGATACTGACCTAAAGCGAAGCAGTGGTCTACAGCGGGAAATTAACCTGAAGTGAGGCACTGGCCTAAAGCGAGGCACTGGTCCCAAGCTAAAAACTGTCCGAAAGCAGGACAATGGCTTAACGTGTGATACTGGCCTAAAGTCGACTGTGGGCTTAAAGCTGACCAATGGTCTAACGTTAGAAACTGCACTAAAGTGGGACACTGACTTAAAGATGGCCACTGGCCTAATGTGGAATATTGGCCTAAAGTGGGATGTTGGCTTAAAACGAGGTACTGCTCTAAAGCTGATCACGGGCCTAAGGCGAGGCAATTACCTAAAGCTGACCACTGGCCTAAAGTGTGACACTGGCCTAAAGTGGGACACTGGCCTAAAGCGGGACACTGGCCTAAGGCGGGACACTGGCCTAAGGCGGGGCACTGTACTAAAGTGGGACACTGGCCGAAAGTGTGGAACCAGACTAAAGTGGACAACTGGCCTAAAGATGGATACTAGCCTAAAGCTGATAACTGGCCTGAAGAGCGACACAGGACTAAAACGGGACATTGGGATAAAGCAAGGCATTGGCCTAAAGCTGACCACTGGCCTAAATTTGGACACTGGCCTAAAGCTGACCACTGGCATAAAGTGGGACGCTGGCCTAAAGCGAGGAACTGGCCTAAACCTGATCACTGGCTGAAAGTGAGGCACTGTCCTACAGTGGTACGCTGGCTTAAAGTGAGGCAATGGCCTAAAACTGATCTCCCTGGCTGAAAGTGAGGCACTGGCCTAAAGTGAGACACTGACCTAAAGCTGACCATTGGCCTAAAGTGATACGCTGGCCTAAAGTGGGACACTGGCCTAAAGCTGACCAGTGGCCTAAAGTGGGACACTAACGTAAAGTGATGCACTGATCTAAAGTCGAATACTGACCTAAAGCTGACCACAAGCCTAAAGTGGGACACTGGTCTAAAGTGGTAATAGCCTAAAGTGAGGTGCCGGTCTCAAGTCAGGCACTGGTTTAAAGCGGAACACTGGCCTAAAGCAAGACAATGGCTGAAAGTGGGACACTGGCCTAAAGTTGGACACTTGCCTAACGGTGACCGCTGGCTTGAAGCTGACCAATGGCCTAAAGTGGGACACTGGCAAAAAGTGAAGCAATGGTCTAAAGCTCTAAACTGGCCTCAACCCGACTATTGGCCTAAAGTGGGACAATGGCCTAAAGTGTGACACTGACCTAAAGCGAAGCAGTGGTCTACAGCGGGAAATTAACCTGAAGTGAGGCACTGGCCTAAAGCGAGGCACTGGTCCCAAGCTAAAAACTGTCCGAAAGCAGGACAATGGCTTAACGTGTGATACTGGCCTAAAGTTGACTGTGCGCTTAAAGCTGACCAATGGCCTAACGTTATAAACTGTATTAAAGTGGGACACTGACTTAAAGATGGCCACTGGCCTAATGTGGAATATTGGCCTAAAGTGGGATGTTGGCTTAAAACGAGGCACTGCTCTAAAGCTGATCACGGGCCTAAAGCGAGGCAATTACCTAAAGCTGACCACTGGCCTAAAGTGTGACACTAGCCTAAAGCGGGACACTGGCCTAAAGCTGACCACTGGCCTAAAGCGGGACACTGGCCTAAGGCGGGACACTGGTTTAAAGTGGGGCACTGTACTAAAGTAGGACACTGGCCGAAAGTGTGGAACCAGACTAAAGTGGACAACTGGCCTAAAGATGGATACTAGCCTAAAGCTGATAACTGGCCTGAAGAGCGACACAGGACTAAAACGGGACACTGGGATAAAGCAAGGCATTGGCCTAAAGCTGACCACTGGCCTAAATTTGGACACTGGCCTAAAGCTGACCACTGGCATAAAGTGGGACGCTGGCCTAAAGCGAGGAACTGGCCTAAACCTGATCACTGGCTGAAAGTGAGGCACTGTCCTACAGTGGTACGCTGGCTTAAAGTGAGGCAATGGCCTAAAACTGATCTCACTGGCTGAAAGTGAGGCACTGGCCTAAAGTGAGACACTGACCTAAAGCTGACCATTGGCCTAAAATGATACGCTGGCCTAAAGTGGGACACTGGCCTAAAGCTGACCAGTGGCCTAAAGTGGGACACTAACGTAAAGTGATGCACTGATCTAAAGTCGAATACTGACCTAAAGCTGACCACAAGCCTAAAGTGGGACACTGGTCTAAAGTGGTAATAGCCTAAAGTGAGGTGCCGGTCTCAAGTCAGGCACTGGTTTAAAGCGGAACACTGGCCTAAAGCAAGACAATGGCTGAAAGTGGGACACTGGCCTAAAGTTGGACACTTGCCTAACGGTGACCGCTGGCTTGAAGCTGACCAATGGCCTAAAGTGGGACACTGGCAAAAAGTGAAGCAATGGTCTAAAGCTCTAAACTGGCCTCAACCCGACTATTGGCCTAAAGTGGGACAATGGCCTAAAGTGTGACACTGACCTAAAGCGAAGCAGTGGTCTACAGCGGGAAATTAACCTGAAGTGAGGCACTGGCCTAAAGCGAGGCACTGGTCCCAAGCTAAAAACTGTCCGAAAGCAGGACAATGGCTTAACGTGTGATACTGGCCTAAAGTTGACTGTGCGCTTAAAGCTGACCAATGGCCTAACGTTATAAACTGGATTAAAGTGGGACACTGACTTAAAGATGGCCACTGGCCTAATGTGGAATATTGGCCTAAAGTGGGATGTTGGCTTAAAACGAGGCACTGCTCTAAAGCTGATCACGGGCCTAAAGCGAGGCAATTACCTAAAGCTGACCACTGGCCTAAAGTGTGACACTAGCCTAAAGCGGGACACTGGCCTAAAGCTGACCACTGGCCTAAAGCGGGACACTGGCCTAAGGCGGGACACTGGTTTAAAGTGGGGCACTGTACTAAAGTAGGACACTGGCCGAAAGTGTGGAACCAGACTAAAGTGGACAACTGGCCTAAAGATGGATACTAGCCTAAAGCTGACCACTGGCCTAAATTTGGACACCGTCCTGAAGTGGAACACTGGCCTAAAGAGGGAGAATAGCCTAAATCATGATACTGGAATAAAATAGGACACTGGCCTAAAGCGTGACAATGTTCTAAAGTGAAAAACTGGCCTAAAGCTGACCACTGGCCTAAAGTAGGACACCGGCCTAAAGTGAGACACTGACCTAAAGCTGACCATTGGCCTAAAGTTGTACGCTGGCCTACAGTGGGACAATGGGCTAAAGCTGACCAATGACATGAAGTGGGATGCTGGCCTAGAACGAGGTACTGGCCTAAACCTGATCAGTACTGCCCTAAAGCTGACCACTGGGCTAAAGTGGGACAATACCCTAAAAATGGCCATTGTCCTCAAGTGGACCAATGGCCTAAAGCCGGTTACTAGCCTAAAGCTGACCACTGGCCTGAAGTGAGACATATGCTTACAGCAGTGAAGCAATGCAGTGCCCTAAAGCGGGACAATGGCCTAATGTGAGGCACTGTCCGAAAGTGGGACACAAGCCTCAAGTGGGACACTGGCCTAAAGCTGACCACTAGCCGAAAGGGGGACACTGGCCTAAAGCTAACCACTGGCCTAAAGTGTGACACTGGCCTAAAACTAACCACTGGCCTAATGTGTGACGCTGGCCTAAAGCGAGGCACTGGACTAAAGCTGATAACTGGCTGAAAGTGAGGCGCTAGCCTAAAAAGCTGACTACTGGGATAAAGTGGGCCACTGACCTAAAGATGGCCACTGGTCTAAAGTAGATCACTGGCCTAAAGTGGGACACTGTTCTAAAGTGGGACACTGGCCTAAAATGAGGCACTGTCCGAAAGTGGGACATTTGAATAAAGTGGGAAACTTGTCTAAAGTGAGGCACTGACCTAAAGTTGACCGCTGGCTTAAAGCTGACAAATGTCCTAAAGTGGGACACGGACCTAAAACTGACAACTGTGCTAAAGTGGGACAATGACCTAAAGACCACAGGCCTAAAGCAGGTCACTGGAATAAAGCGAGGCACTGGCCTAAAGATGACCACTGGTCTAAAGCTGACCACTGGCCTAAAGTGGGACACTGCAGTGAAGCAATGCACTGGCCTAAACCAAGGTACTGAACTAAAGTGGGAAACTGGCCTAACGCGGGGCACTCGCCGAACATCACGACTTGCCTCGAGTCAGACAATGCAAAAATTACCTTAAGTCTCGAGACGTAAATATTGAGATGCTTAATAAATCAATTGCATATTGTATCGCACGTTATGGGAGGCAAGCCACGGAGCGGGTGGGCACAAACCCATTAAACATGCAACGTTGGGCCAACGTTGATCCTACAGTTCCAATAACATGCTAACGTACCTTGGTTTGGTAGTCCAGGACGACGGAGCTGTGGGGATCCATCCTCCTGAGACCGAGATATCGCTCGCGTCACCTCCATAAACACAACACTCGCCCCCCCCCACCCCCCGTGTTTGCTACTAGAGATCTCCGTGCCGGCCATGTTACGTTCACCTGGGGGCTGTGCCGCTTACGTCAGCAGTGCGTTATTTTAAATTTTCACAATCGGTTAGAAACGATGCCGCATCTGCCCATAGATTTGCCAAGATGTCACGGCAGTGGTATTTTGTAAAACATTTAAAACAATGTTCAATTTATGAAATAACCCTTCATATATTCATCCTCCTCCACCATCATTATCATCAGCCATGATCAATCCACTGCTGGAGGAAGGCCATGAGCAACCCGAGCAGCCATCACTTCACTTTGGTTCATATCGCACCAAATTAAAATTAGTGAAATTCTTTCCTGGATTTTCAATGTAGTCCAGTTCACAAATTATCGCAACCACACTGAAAAACGGTGCAAGTTTCTAATATCATCCCTGCCTCCGTCTATCCAGCAGCACAAAAGGGTAGATATAATGTACCTCCGATTAGCACGGTTGGCTACGTATGGTGGGAAAGAAGTTCAATATGCATATAGACACGCGATAGGCAATTCGAGTTTGGTTGAAGTGGAGAAACTCCCACCTCTTCCAAGAAGTCTGGCCAGCGTGGAAGGTCAAAAATACATGTGGAGGGTCTCTCAAGATCTCTTTCTTGTCGATACCCTTCCGCTAGCAGCGGCGGCGTAAGAAGTTCAAGGGCTGCAACTTTTACCCATTGAAATGAAGCAAACTCTTACTCAGCTGTGCGGGTTGGCTGTGGCGGAAGAGTGTGCCGTGCGGTCGAGCCGCCCTGGCTCTTGGACCCCGTCGGTGCCGCCGGTGCTACCGGCGCTGGCACAGGATTCCCGTGGGCCCGGAAGAGATGCTCGTACTCTGGCAAAATTCGGCTGAGTGCGTCGTGCGGCGGCAAATCCGGGCTCTCCCGCAACTACGCGCGTCAGAGCGGCGAGCATCAAGCCGACGATTATCATTATTATTACTTCTGATGTAGCGCCTTATACATCGGGGCATCTCAGAGTGCTTTACGTCACATCTCATCTCTCACACTTGAAAAGGGCACCCCCAGTGACAGCTGACCCTGTGGGCGCGACTCTGCATCAGGCCTGCAAATGGCCATCAGTCTGCCAGTAGGGGGCGACGATTGCTGCATGCAATCACAAAGTGCGTAACCAGCGTGTACATTTTTAACGAGACATGTTTGGCCCCCCCACACGCAAATGGCCGACCGAGTCTTGCAAATGACGTCAGGGCTTCTTTTAACGTCCGCTTTAAAGCACTCGGCAGGGTAGCATTATTATAATTATTACGCACAGCAGCAATAAATCAGGGCAGCCGCTGTGTCCGAGCCGTGGAGCCTCTGCAACAGCGGCAAATGTTTTCCTGCCAGGCCGTGCCATAGCAGGGCCTGCCCTGGCACAGCCACACAAAACCGACCACGGGAGGGCTTTCTGTTTCACGATATCGCCATGCGTAGCATTACCGAGACTCAAGACTTGTATTCTGGAGGGTTCAGCATTTGGATGCTTGGCAGATTTATGTTTATTTATTTATTGTCATTAAAGAACCCAGAATAAAAAGTACATTCCTAAAGAGGGAGAAAAACAGCAAATGTGTACCAAACCCGGAGTGATAGGCATATTCCATTTTTTTTTATGTATATAAAGAGTTTTACGAACACAAGCTTGGGGAATATGAATTGTGGAGGATTGTGAAAAACAGATGGGAGGGAATTCCCATACCGGGGATTCCAGGGCAATAAACGGAAAAAGGGTGTTTGAGCTGCAATATGATGTAAATACTCGCGTGCGACGACCGTCTCTCGCGTGTTCTGGTTGCACCGAGAAAACCCACAAAGTGGAACCCCAGCCGATATTTTTTTTTGTTACATTAAGTGGATCTTAAACCTTCATCATTCTAAAACATCCTCCATTCGTGATGAGTCTCAATGGTTGTCATGAGCAAGCAGTGTTTTGCTCCGTTCAGGTCAAATCAGGAGTGGCCCGGAGAAAACCGAACATACGTTCACATCCGGGCTTCATTCCATACGTTAATTGAAGTTAGATACAGATTAACATTCAAAACAAACAGCAGCTACTACACCGAAGTCTTATATTTTTAAAAAAAGGCTATGCACACATTCTGTTAAAACGTCTTCATTATAGTCTGCAGAGAGCTAAACAAGTCACTTATGTTAATACACAGCGTGTTCAAAGCAAAGAGCACTTACAGGAGCTGTGTGTGGCCTGTAGTAATACGCCGCTGCCATGATGGGTCCCTTTTCATCCACGAAAACCAAGGTCAAACTTTGGAACACAAACTCCGCATGGCGTTAAGAGCACCGCGTAAGCCACGCACGGGATAGCGTGCAACAACTTCGAAACAAAGCAAAGCGATGTTTTTAGTCTAAAGTTAGCGATGGAACAGGGGACGCGCCGATCGCAAAAAAGGCGACGGCAACGATGTCGGAGTTCCTCAACTCTGTGGCCCGCCCGCCTGCCCGCGTTACCAGGTATTGAAATGCAAATATTTACAGCGTGGTGGCCCTGGGATACGCGGTGGATAATCCCCCCCCCCAGCTTTTCACTCTGGAACTCTAAAGCCAGCATGCCCGGCTTTTGTTTGAATGGGGAGGCCCTTGGGGCTTGAGCCAAACAGTGCGTGCAATCACAGGGCAAACAGCGGTAGCAGCAGAACCCCTGCGCCACTTACGACCAAGAACACGCAAGACCAACAGCAGCACATGCAGCTGAAAGTGCAAGAGAGACGATGACAATTGTTTCATTTCCTTTAAATTGAACGGCGGCTGACTTAGTGAAGAAGCCCGTGGTATTTTTTGTTGTAATAATAGATGTGGAATCCGAAACGTTACGGTAAACTCTGCGATGGAAAATTGAGGGGTTGTCGCAAAAAGATGAAAATAAATCTCATCTTCACCACCACATTCTCGCCGACACACAGATTGCTTCTAAGAAAATAAAACCACCCCACTCACATAAAACAGCACCAGTAATTATTACATAGTGTAGGTGACAAAACAAAATAACAAAAGAGCCACATCCTCATTTCATTGGATCCGAGTTGGAACGTTGAGAAAAAACATATATTAAAATAACGCTTGTTCTGAATAGTGGACTTTCCTAAGCACAGCTGGCTGAAAATCCTAGTTTTACTCCTGTTCAGCAAATACAAACTATTCCCTTGGTTTGTCATATTTATACGACTCAAGCCATGTACAATTGCTGAAATCACAAAAATGCATTACATACAGCCATGGCCATGTAAGTACTTTGTAAATACATGAGGTTCTTTGTATTGCACTCTCTGCTCACCGCGGGGTTGGCGGTATGGCCGACATTAAACGGTCAAATGGAGCACATACCCAGCACCACAACGGTGAACACAAACACATTTTAATACCTTATACAGCGCTTCTCAGCAAGGTTCCACCGAACGTGTAAACCCTTCATTAATCCACTGCTGGATGAACACCTCCCCACAATGTTATTTGACCATACTTCACCAAGCTGGTCTTTCAAGGTTCAAGGGGTTAAGGTGTGAGTGCTCAGGACCAGTTCAGAAATCTCTCGCCACAGATGTTAGCCGTGGTTGTAAATTGAGCTAAAATTGCCGGGTTAATAGCGTAGGCATGCTGATCACAGCACCACTACTCGTGCATGAACGTAGTATCCTGTATAATACTGATAGGAACCACCTGTCTTCTTGGTTCTTTCGGTAAAGTCACGTAGAAGGAAAATAATAAAAATAAAACATAATAAAATAAAATATTTCTCACTAGTGAGAATTATTTTGTTTTATTTTTATTATTTTCCTTCTACGTGACTTTACCGAAAGAACCAAGAAGATGAATCCCTGCAGTCACGAAAGCTTTAAATAGGAACCACCTGGTTCCACCAGCCCACAGGGGATTATTGTGTTCGTCCGTCCGTCCGTCGTGAACCCAAAAATGGGTGGAGGGGATGGTCACCCCGTGGTGTCCTTATAAAACTCAACGTTTAACCTATTCACGCGGGCTTGTACCCGCCCTCAGCCGGCCATATTTGCGGAATACACCACGCCGCCGTTGACCCTGACCATTGATCGAGCAACCCAACGTTCCTACCAGCTCCCTCCGCAGGAATGTGTTTTAAATAAGGAACAACATATTTATGGAGGCATTTGCAATGTTGAGAAACTTTAATTGAAGTCAAGGGCAGTGAAGGGCGATCACGGGATCTTTCACCGCCTACTTAAAATCACCAACACTTTTAATACATTGTTGACACGCATTTAAAAAAAGAAAAACAAATCAAAACCTGTGAGATGCCCTGCATAGCAAAAGCTTATCTTTTTGGGTCTTTCATTGGGCGTAACGGAATTTCGTTGGAACGTTGTGAATGGAGCAGCCCTCTTAGCGGTAACAGGGGTCAAGAACACCAATTGCAAAGCACATCAATCGTACAGCATTCTCTCGCTGTTCACGAACTTGACAGCCGCTATTTTGGTTATACGCAAATTGCATGTGGAACTTTACACGACTGCTGCATGGAGAGAAAGAAAGTGATGAGAGAATATGAGAAATTGATGAGATAAAGTGATGCACATCATTATCATAATTTGAAGTAAATGCATTTATAAACTATTTAATACCTCAATATTTATTTTATTTCTTTATTATAACCAATTACATTTTTTGTTATACTTTTCACGTATTGAATAGCTTATTTACGTATTCATGTAGGTCAATATTAACGGCGAAATTTGCGAATCACGAGCATCTCCGGAACGTATCCCTCGCGAATAACGAGGAAATACTATAACGTTGACTGGTGCACGCGCGCGATTCTAAGCACGTATCGAGATCTGAACGATCGACATTAAATCTATGAATCAATGCGTCGTTACACCCCGCCCACAATCGATGACGCATGTGCACTTTACTTGAATCCATGCACCTCGGGACAGCTCAATCACGTCCTTGTACAATGCCGTTCCTTTGGACCACGAGAGGAAGTGTTCGTTGCGTCCGTGTTCACCATGCGCCTCTTCCAGGATTCGGTTACCGAATTACGTTTTCACGATTTGCAAATCAGATTTAAAGATAAATATATTTTTAAAACACTTTAGGGACGTGTCCTTACAAATGCGTTTGTGAAATGAGAATCGCGAAAAGTGCAACAACAAAATCCCAGGCCGGTATTCTTATTAATCGCTCGCTGAGGCTTGGCTCAAGGCGAGCCAGCCCAAAGTGATGTTTCACTTGAACTGGCTCCAAGCACAGTCCCCTCCCACCCCAGCCATGCTCAGGATTTCCAGAAGCCGAGTCAAGCCATGGCCGAGCCACTCCGAGTCTTTGTATGCAACCAAGCGGCTCGAGCAGGAGCCATGTGGGTGCCAGAGCCATGTGGGTGCCAGAGCCATGTGGTAGTCTGAGCCAGGTGGGAGCCAGGCTTGAGCCGAGCGACTAAGAGCAGCCTCCGTATAAAGCGGCGGCTCGCACGATCACCAGAGAAGCGCCGATCGTTTGGATTTGCTAAATAAAAATCACTCGGCAACACAGTCAGAACTGCGAGTGTCATCCCGAGCATCAGATACTCATACAGGCTCTACCATTCTCCAGCTCTCTTGCTCCATATATGGAGTAACTTTAAAACAATTTACTAATCTCCATTCACGTACAAAACAAAGTCATACGTGCCACACACGCCTGATGACTGGTAAACAAGGCCCATGTGACAAAGCAGATTCAATTTAAGAGAACTTGTGCGTAGAGAACAGTGGATAAATGTTCAAATTGAAATCCAGTGCACATTTGTACGTGCGTGTACCACATGTAGGTCCCACGAGGCATTTGCCAGCTACCTCGGACAACCCATAATAAACACGTGGGCCTGTCCCGTATCCTTCTACCTTGCCTGGCACAAGTGCCCTGCACCTCCCATGGCATAAGCACAGTTTAGATGTCAACACAGCTCGGTGAAGAATGAAGCATGGTGGTTGAGGCTTTTTTGTTATGCAGAGTGCCAATTGACAGAGAGGATCTTGTGTGTGTCCAATGTAACGTAGAGCTCCAATTCAAATAAAAATAGAGGATCTTGTGCGAGTGTAAACGTGTCTCATGTGCTGCCAAGAGCAATGCCACATCCTCTATTGAATCGGCACTCCAGATGTCGTCATGTGGGATGTGTTTACCAGTCAGACACATTCAGCATGTAGCAAAAATCTGTACATGTGTGCTATGAAGGATCATTGCCCGAAACGTCACCTATTGTTTCCTTATTAAGGCTTTGTTATTGACGAACGTGTTCCATTTATCATTCGTAATTTAGCACCACTGCCAAAGCAGCACCGCCGCAATCCGAAATTGAATGGCGAATGGTAAATAAGGGAATGCGGTGGGTGGGGTGTGAGGACTGGAGTTTGGTAAAGTGGGACAGCATAATGTGCAACCTTGCAATTGAATACATACAGTAGGTGTCAATGAATGGTGGCAGGGCAGTACCAAACTACACTTAATTGCAACACAATGTTCTAATTCGCATTGGCTTGCAAGTTACACTATGCAATGTACAGATGGCCCCAAGGGCTACTTACACAACCCTAGAGGCCAAAGAGCATGTGTGTGCGTGTGTATATTTACAAGTTACCCTAATGCACCCGTATGCTTACCCTGGTTACCTATGTTGCAAAATTCGAAAAATATTTCACGCCAGCCCAGTATCATAAATATGCGAGCGCGTCACGTCACAGTTAGGGGGCGCCACCTGCCACAAAGGAAAGAAAACGTCTACGTTGGCAGCAGCAGTCACAGCGCAATAAGGATTATCCTGTACACGGGCGTTCGCTTAAATGCCTCGGTAACTCGTAGCACCTTGCATCACATATTGTCTCAACCTTTCCGGTGCCCTGCTGCAGGTTCACCCAGGGAGACCCCGTGGCAGCAGCTGATCTCCTGATGCAGAGGCAACAGATGAATGCAGCACCGGCCTGCAAATGTGCATTAGTTTGCCAGTAGTGGAAGAGGACGTGGCCCTGTCAGCATGGAGACAGCGACCCATGGCCAATTTCACACACACTAGCACCCGATGCATAAACGAAACCGCTTGTGCGCCGACTTGGAGACTGGCGAGCTGTGTGATAGCATTGCATGCACTCAAATCCTGCCTCCATTCCGTTAAGCGTTCCAGACCGGGAAGTCATGGATGGGGAACCTTTTCCTTGCCACGGGCCGAATAGGACTTTTAAAAACCTTTGGTGGGCAACCGCACATTAACACACACTTCTGTCATTGCAATAGGCCACCTTGCAGCAAGATCCACAAATTTGAAACGCATCTATGCCTGGAAAAAATAAACTCCACTCCAGTACTCAATTACTGTGGTCATGACGCTTGCAGTGACAGATAAAAGTATGTCTGTAGGCCGGTCAGCCTTGCAGCAGCGGCTTTTGGCTAACCATTGAACAAACATGGTCAAATGCATTGTGCGCTTTCAGATGCGCTTCTGCGGCCGTCTGGAATGCTCTTCTTTCCGATATTAGGAAACCACTGGAGCTATGCACTTTTACATCTAAGATGAAAACTTCAGAACTGCTTTGTGTTTAGTTTATTGTCATTCCCCCACACATCTGATTAGCACGGTTGGCTACGTACCGTGCGAAAGAAGTTCAGCATACATACATACGTTGCAATGTGGTGAGCTTCATGTGGCCATGGGGTGGATAAAATCCAATTGTGGGCCGGACACTGGCCGTGGGCGGTCAGCCAGAAGTTCCCCTTCCCTGCGTTAGGCGAGAAGTCGGCATTGTCGCGCGACTCATCTGAACTGGGTGGACTGCGCAGTCGTGTCGCACCGTCAAGACCTTGGCCAACGGCGTCGAGAACTAGCCGAGCAATTAACCGAACGCGGCAAGAGGCCACGGGAGTTTTCTTTAACCAAAACAAAAACATCACCGTAAACCTGGCAAAGTTGTGTTTGTGAAAGTGCTGTAGA
This sequence comes from Lampetra planeri, assembly GCF_965212315.1. NCBI lineage: Eukaryota > Metazoa > Chordata > Hyperoartia > Petromyzontiformes > Petromyzontidae > Lampetra > Lampetra planeri. The sequence continues at coordinate 11,349,338 of NC_136145.1, read as the reverse complement.
AAAGGTGAATAAATTGTTTGCGTCACGTAAATACATCTCAGACGATCAAACCTAATTGCGAGAGCATCATTTTGACTGAAATTTAAAAAAATTGCAGCCAAGCCGACAAATGCACATTCACCAACCCGCATTAACCAGCAGGTGAGACGGTAACTTGACCTGTATGACCAGCACGGCATGCGGAGGGACTGTTATCCACGAGTGGTTTGATCAAAGGATTGTACATGTACACACACAGTAAAGATTCTGTATCTGACCATCAGCATAGAATAAGGCCCACTAAACACACGACCGGATTTCAAACTGTGCGGCATTTGGCATGAGCCACCCTCAATCCAAAGCTGCCTGTCTCCCTAACCCAACTGCACTGTCACAAGGGCCGTCGTCCATATGCAGGAGCAGGGTCCGGGTAAAATCCCAGTGTGGGTCCCCCTCCTTAAGCACGGTGCTCAGGGCGGTCGTCCCGATTCGCCGTATCCGAGGGATGGCTCCGTCACCTATGGCCGTCAAATGAGACGGCGTAGGTGGAAGACCACCGCACACAAATCAAACCACGGCAGAGTCTGAACCGGAAGCAATGCAGTCAGGAAGGGAACATGACCACCACGACCGCACGGCACTCAAGACGGTGGGCGCCGTAAGCCAGCGGAGCACGATCCCTCTCTGCCAACACCAGAGCTACAGTGACCAGAAACTGTTGGGGGGGGGGGGACATCTCATGGACTAGAGTTTTATCGTAGGTCTCCCCCGAGGTGTGTCTTGAGAGATGAAAATTATTTTTCAGGGCACAACGGTGCATTTACAGTTGTTGTGCTGCGCATAAATTACATTTTTCGAAATATAAAAAAAAGAGCTGGCTCAATTATATTGAGGGTTGTGCGGAGTACTAGTGTTCGGGAATTGACTTGAACAAAATATAAGAACACACAGGCAACCCAAAGCAATGTGTTCACCAAAAAGCATTGCGTAGATCCGCTGTGCACTCAAACACACCATCTTTACGCAAAGCATGAGCATTCACTAAAAACCAAAAAAATGTGCTTCGCATTGGCTTACTTTTTCCTAAACCTGTAAGATGCCCAATTGAATATTTATTGCGGGCCTCTGCCACTGGGCAATGCAACTCTGTTGAGTGGGCTACGGTGCTGGGGTGAGGACAGAACATGTGCACCACACTTCTTTCCCCCCAAACTGCAGTGGAAATTTCACAAAATTCCACGGTATGCACACCAGCAGCTGTGGAATCACGAGCAGCAGTCACGCGTAAACAGAAAACAGGTTGTTTTCTTATACAACATAAAAACACCACACAACAAGTTTGTCCACTCCGCCCTCGGTTTTAGGTTGAGGTGCACCTCGTTTTTTTCTCATCGTCAGCGAGTTTACACTGCAGCCAGTGCAGACAAAATTAAGACGATGGACCTTGGACCCAAGGGAAACCGAATGCGTGAAAACTGCACTATTAACTTGTTTAATTATAATCTCCAGAAATGCTACCAAGCAGTGCTGCGCAAACAGAACTGTAGGAGATTGCTGGCCAGATAAGCTGGTTTTGGTGTAAGTACCTTACAAATGGCCAGAAGCAAATTCAATGGAATGGAACAGGAGCTTTGGTTTTAGCAGATAACAGAAGAAATTAAAGCATGTTGTTGATTCAGGGTGAAGGATGCAAAGTGCTGCAGGTTCCACACAACCCTTTACACACCAAGCCATCCTTAGGGACTACAATACATTTTACAATACAAAGTGGATTTAAAGTCTAAATGTGACCGCATCTCAACACTGTACAAAAAGGGGAGAACATTAACTTTATAGAGGCAGTCAGTCATAGGCAGAGGAAAAAATGAAGGTCTTGAACCTCACCTTGAACAGGGCTGTGCAGGTAGTCGACTGAACAGATGGCAGGGGAAAGGGAGTTCTAGACTATAGTTTAGCAGTGGAAAGTGACCCCCCACTGAGCAAATATTGACTGGGGGCTTCCACAGATATATTTGCCGCTTGTGTTCCCAGGATCATTCAGGATTCCAATGGTCTACCAGAATTTTCCTTTGATATGCATATGAGAATAACCTGGTTATGGTTCGATGCCGGACCATAGTTGAACAGCACTTGCATGTTAATGCTACAGGACTATGCGTCAGCAAAGCTGCCAGCCGATTTTTTTTACCCCATTCTCTATTAATAAAGGCAATGCAATTTCCAAAAGTGGAAAAAATTCTGGCCACGTATTTTCCCTGCCACTTCCAGTTGACAATTTCAAAAATGCATGCACATTCTATAAATGGAAGGGATGAATGGGAACCCACTTGCCTTGGTTTGAGAAGGAAACCAAAACTCTGAGTCTGGGGCTACACGAGACCCTACCAGTGCCCTGTGTTGGTAGCCAAACTCTTCTAAGATGTGCGAGTAAGTAAAAAAAACAATCATATATTTGAACAAAATATCCCGTCATTTTGATCACTTTGCGATGGAAATGACAGTGAATTATTGTCAACCACTTCATCGCCAAAAATTTCATCTTAAAAAAATTATTTTTGTATGCGTTCTTGTTCCGAAAGTCGTATCAATATACAGATTCTGGTTCGTGTTTGGCATTGTGCAATCATTTGGTACCCAATTATTATTAACAATAATAAATAAAATGTTTCATATGAGAATTAGTCTTATCCATTTCTCTTAATTCAACTATAAAAGTAAACCAGGAGCTGAACTGCTGACAGTAATTCCACTCCCCTTGCTCTAGAAAGACAACTCCACCTCGCAGTGGCTTTTGGCTATCATACAAAGATTGTCACCGAAAGCCACTGGAGCTATAACCTCCTAAATCTCAATTGAAAACGAATTTTTTTAGAAACTGCTTTTTGTGTTTTAGTTTGTTGTCCCTCCTCTGCACCTCCGATTAGCATGGTTGGCTACGTACGGTGCGAAAGAAGTCCAACAAACATACGTACACATACCTCACTGATTCACATCAGGAAGGGGGAGAGGAGGGCATTGGATGAGGGAGCGAGGACAGAGGGGCAATGGGGGTGGGCGGGGACCTCCTGTCTGGGAAGATTCCGGGCCAGGTCCTACTGCTCATGGCGGCTCGTCCCGGGTCCTCCTGGTGGGCCGGGCGCGCCGAATGTGGCGCCGGCAAAAGCGTGCTGGTTCGTAGCCGTGTTCTCACCATTCAGGCTCTTCCGGCACACGGGGCACGTGTCATGCTGGTGGGGGTCGGGGCGGTGTGGGGGCAACACGGTGGAAACAACACACGCGTCAGTTCAGTGTCCTATTTCGCCCGCCACCGATGCGCAAGGAGTTTTTAGACTGTGCGGAATTTTGGGAAATGCCAACAATACCGTGCAAGCACGATTAGCACGGTTGGTTATGTACAGTGCAAAAGAAGTCCAACATAGATTTAATCACGCTGCAAAAATGTAAAAGCGCCATCCACGCTCAACAGAGAGGCAAGCCTGAGAGAAGTACCACCTTATGCGAGATGATCGAAGCATTCATTTAGTACACAGCTTCTTATTCTAAAAACCCGGCGTTCCGTTTGTCCACCAACTAAATAATAAGAGCCTTTTAGAAGGCGTGAATCTAACATTATAGAAAGTGGACCACCCTAGGTGTGGGGATAATAAGTTTCTCCAACAGGTTTCCAAAAATTGTCAAACCCCCCCACCCCTGCCAAAAAAAAAGTTTCACACCCCCCCCCCACCCAAAATGTTTTTATTGTGTCGGCATATATGCCTACACACCCCACATACAATAGTCAGTAGTATCTGCACACACTGGGAGGGGGGGAAAGAAGAGGACATAAGTAGGGGCAACGGGCGAGGCACTAAGAAACCCTCCACAGGAGCTAGAATAAGGCAGCTGTAAGGCCGCCGAAATTATAGCATTTTAAATGGCAGATCGTCACACTGTGCAAGGGCTGAACACCTCCACAGCGTTGCGGACTCACCAGCTCTAGCCAGGGCACGATGCAGTCATTGTGGTACATGTGCTTGCAGGGCAGCTGCCGTACCACCTCAGTTTCCGCAAAGTCCTCCCTGCAGACGGAGCACTCCAGACCTGCGTCTGGACAGGCGGCGCACAATTACTTACCAGCAGTCTCATCCTTATGTACGAATACTTTCAACCAATGGAATGTTTCTATACTGCCACTCACAAGCCATGCCGATGTTCTGTACTGACACTTAGAAGCCAGGGCGTGTTTCTCTACAGGGCATGTTTGTGCATTGTGTATATTTCTTTCTACCATGTCAGTTCACCCGCAATGTTTAATCATGGTGGCTTGTCACATTACAGGCTTGCAGACTACTTTCTGCGTGTCCGGTCTGTAAATTTCTACATAAGCCACTTCATTGAGCTTTCATTTGTGGCCAGGTTGCTTCTAAAAAAGGAACTAATAGCTCACCAGTAAAATAAATAAAGTTTTTGTTTACTTATTTTTTGTGATTTGCTTACCTATACTTTGCATTCTTAGTTTCTTTGTATTGTTTGTTGTTTTAATGTTCTGACCCTACTCCGACTGGAAATCTGTGAAAAAGAGCTTCATCGCTCATTAGATGTCTTCGAGATGAATAAAGATTTTGATTCTGAAGTTCCGCTTTCACTCACAGTTTACGTCGCATTGACCACTTCCTCACTTAGCCTCTATTCAGCCTACGAGGGTGGTTGCCTGGCACATGGCCGGTTGCCCTTTGATGATGGTGGGGGCGGGGGGGTTGGTGTACTGGGTACCATTATTGGTACGCACCGACGTGTTGCTGCGTGATGGTGATGTTGGGCAGCGTGTGGATCCTGGCTCGGTCAGCTGGTGGGGGTCCTGATGTGTCCAGCTGTTCCAGCAGCTGCCACAGGCAGAACCCAACATTACACAGGAAAACAAAAGGTGGCAGAGTGTATGTATGTATATATAGCTTGAGTCCATGAGTCACTGTGCGAGTCGATGTATGTATATATGTTTAACTTCTGTCCCACTGTGCTTATCGGAGGTGTGAGGGAAGGACACAAAACAAAGTGGCTTCGGCATTACCTCTGCTTATACTGGATTGTCAAGTTTGGTGAGTTGATAGCCTCAACTAAGACACCAATGAATGGTTTCACATTTAAAATATCATATTAAATGTAGTTTTTCACTTCTGCATATTTACAACTCAAATGACGAAAGAACCATTGGTTCATGGTCAATCAGACAAAACATCTCTAAAGCAAATTATTGGAGATGCTGCTTGATAGTGGTACGCAAGCAGAAATAACAAAAAACTCAATATATTTGTCAATAACACTGCAAAAATGACTCGGAGCTCCGACATCGGGACCACTGGCTAGGCATCAATGACCAGCATGAGACCATTCAGTACTAACATCAATGTACAAAATGTGCAAGCGCTGAATGCAGAAGTGTGAGGGTTTAATTATGAGCAAATTATTGCATCCACAGATATCAACAAAATATTGCAAATAAAGAGCAGGGCGATGCCCCATTCATTCTGATTTTTTTTTTACAAAAATCCCAACTGAACTAAGTTCACAGAATTTTCAAAAGTGGCTGCCTGCTGAGAAACAGTTAAAAATGCACGGCTGTGGTATGGATAAACGCCCCAGTTTTCACTGTGCACTTCCAAAACTCTGACATTACTCGGCTTGTCTCGTCAATTGAAAACGCTTAAAACTCATAGCAGGCAGCCCTGGGGACACACGGCCAGGGAATGCATCTACAAGATGCCGATGACAGGTGTGGCACCAGACACACCTGAGTGATGATCCGATCCAGCCCGTTCAGGCCCCATGCGTAATCACCAGGATCCGAGTGCAGAAAGCCCCTGCACAGAAATCAAATATTTATATTGTGATGAAAAGGGTGTGACAGCCTGCTTTGTCCTACATACTGATCATAGTTTTTAGACATGCTCTGTTCACAGTGCATTAGTCTGGCACTCCTGTATGCCACCACATCATTGTGGGTGGGTGTCTGCGGTTGTGTAGCTGTTAGCACGCTGTGCTACAAACCTAGAGCACCTGAGTTCGAGTCCTGCTCACAGCTATCACCAGTGATAATCATATTAACCGGTCCTGGGCCTCCACTAAGTTGACTCAGCCTCAAACGAGTACCTGGTATGGTGTGTAAATATTTCCACTTGGGAGACAAAGTCGCCCGGGCGTGGTGCTGGCCACCTACCCCCTCGTGTGCCATGTCGGCCTCCAAAGGCGCACTAACAGCACTTGCTCAAACAGTTTGTTAAGGCTATATGGAAGATCTTTGTTTTTGTGTATATAAATTATAATATACATTTTATATGTGAATATATATTCGCGCTGACTGCCCATGTCCGCAGATTAGTTGTTTATAATCTAAAGTTGAAATAACACAAATGAAACCATGCCACATGTCATACCATGTTCTATACATGCAGCTGACTTATGGCCACGAATTAAACAAGTGTTCTTCACTAATTTTCAGAGGTGAGCCACTTTCCTGATAAGACATCATCAGTGCAAGGGCCGCCACACCGCCTGCAAGGGGGCGTTTTCATATTTGTGTATTGATGGGGGCTGTACGTCAGGGGGATACTAAAGGCCACCAGGGGCTGCCAGTGGCTCACGAGGCTTGTAATGAAAAACACTGGACTAAACTTGAGATATTTTCCCATGCACAGTTGCTGCTGTGGACAGAGTTTAAACGAAGAAAGAAGTAAACATGTCTACATCTGATTGGGACCATGTAGATAACATGACAGCCTCTTCAGCCGCCTCAATGTCAGCTAAATGCAAAGATGACCTGATTTCCAAGTTCACCCTCATTTCCAAAAATAAGCCAGATCGACACGTTAAAAAGTTAGACGGTGACAAGATTGTTATTAATCAGAGTAACAGCCCATTTTCAAATAGCCTAAAATCGGTTCTAGCTAAAGGGTTTAATTTCACAGTCACCCATAAATACATCTCAGTTGATGATATCATTGCCCAGGTCGACTTAGCCCTTAAGAGTTTGGGACACATTATTGCAGACGTGGCAAGATCGGAAATCTCTGCAGTCCTCAAAAACGCTAAGACACCTATGAGCAACATCAGCAAGGATGAGCGCTTTGAGCTTTCTCAACTAAAAAAGAGAGATGACAGTCATCCTCTCAGCTGATAAGGGCAATGCCACTGTCATCATGGACAAAACCACATACACTAACAAAATTCAGGAACTACTTGATGGCAGCTATACCAAAATCAATAAAGATCCGACCAACCGCCTGGTTATGAAAACCAACAATATCATCACTGATTCGACATCTTTAATCGAACCAACCAAGCGGCTCTCCTTAAAACCATCTGCTGCTAGACCACCCAGATTTTATGGCTTACCAAAAATCCATAAAGAAGGTACACCACTCCGTCCTATCGTCTCCACCATTAACTCACCCATCTACAAACTGGCCCGATTTCTGTCCGAGACCCTACAACCATTCACTGGTAAGATCACCTCAGCTATACTTAACTCAGCTCACTTGGTATCTCTAATTAAGGACATCTCACTATCTTCAGGTGATTTTCTTGTCAGTTTCGATGTAGTATCTTTGTTTACCAAAGTTCCTGTGCCGGACACCATTGCAATCATTGAATATTTGGTCCAAAAAGGACTGAATGCTGATGTACCAGCCCTGGTTAGACACTGCCTCACCAACACTTACTTCACCTGGAAAGGAACATTCTACAAACAAGTTGAAGGTTCCCCAATGGGTTCGCCCTTATCTCCAGTTGTAGCCAATGTTTTCATGGAAAAATTTGAGACCGATGCCATCCAGGCATCCACCCTATGTCCTTCCTTCTGGAAGAGATACGTAGATAACATGTTCGTCATCTGGCCACACGGTCTACCAGCGCTGGGCCAATTCTTCAACCACATCAATTCCATACACCCAGCCATTAAATTCACCATGGAGGTGGAACACTAGCACAGCCACCGTTGCGGTGGTTCGCTTACATTGATATGCTAATCTCTCACAATAACAAGGCCACCTCCACAGCTGCGTCGTCATGGAGGTATATCAGCTCTCCGATCTTACATTTACAGTGAGGGGAAAAAAGTATTTGATCCACTGCTGATTTTGTACGTTTGCCCACTGACAAATAAATGATCAGTCTATAATTTTAATGGTAGGTTTATTTGAACAGTGAGAGACAGAATAACAACAACAAAAATCCAGAAAAACGCATGTCAAAAATGTTATAAATTGATTGGCATTTTAATGAGGGAAATAAGTATTTGACCCCCTCTCAAATCAGAAAGATTTATGGTAACGAGCTGAGATTAGGAGCACACTCTTAAAGAGAGTGCTCTTAATCTCAGCTTGTTACCTGTGTAGAGGTGTAATTGTGTAGATGTGTAGAGGTGTAATTGTGTAGATGTATGGGCACGGATGGGAAACAAACACAAGGGGCGGGGTTAGGGCTGTACACGGAGGAGGTGTTCGCACCGACGTCCGCACCTACATCCCACACGGGCCCCTCCCGGGGGCCGAGTGCTATAAAAGGTGGTGAGCCGGAGGGCTCGAGGTCGAGTGTTAGCTTTAACCAGCGAAGAGTGAAGACCAGCTAGAATAGGCCCCGGAGCTCCCCTGGCTCGCTGTCCTTGTCAGGACCGACCAGGGCAAGCCGGTGGCGTGGCCCCGAGAGCCCAGCCTGACGTTCTTATAAGAGCCGGTCTGGAGACTCAGGGTGCCGGGATCCCAGCTTGACCAGGGCTGGGATAGGTAGCCTCCCCTAGCTCCGTAGTGGAGGACTCGGGCGTAGGTTAGCGGGGTTAGACGTTGTGTCTCCCTGATAGACGAGTAAAGGGGACGATACCCCTTCAAGAGTTGTGTGTACCCGTTACTGTACACGAGTTGGTATTAATAAATAAGTGTGCCTCCGACCCCGTCGTCAAAGCCTCCTGAATACTTACTACATCTGGGGTCAGAAGTGATCGTTCAACGATGGACACACGAGGGACGACACGTACCAGGGAGTCGGAGATGGAGGACACCTCGGCCGAATCGGCACCAGAGATGGCCGAGGTCGGATCGGAGCAGCTGGGGCCGAGTACACCCGCGCCGCTACGACAGGAAGGGAGAGATGCGTCGGCCGAGGGACTTCGGCTGGCTCACTCCCGCCTGGCGGAGTTGCTCTACGCTGCGGCCGCCACGTTGGAGGAGATCACGCGGCTGGGGGCTGGAGGGGCTGCGCGGGACGACGACGGCAGCCGACGCGCGGCGCCATTTCCCGCCACCCCGACGCGGCTCGCGGTTAAATTTCCCGCCATCACTACAGTGGGAGCAGAGGGCGGGGCCGGCCCGCGTCAGGTGACTGCTGAGGGCCAAGCACAAGCCGTGACATCATCAACACCGGCCAGCGCGTCAACAACGGAGCGACCGGCGATGCCATGCTCGCAGCCCGCCCACACTGTAACGTCTGCTGGGAACGACGGAGCGCGATCCACGACCACAGACGTCGCGTTACAGCAGCGACTGCCGCCTCAAAGATTTTGTGGGCGCGGACGGTGACTGGGGTGGCTTCAAGAGACGGTTCCTCGCTCATCAGGAGATGGCGAACTGGACGGACGGTGAAGCACTACGCGCACTGCCAGCGATGCTGGACAACGACGCCCTGGCTACCCTCACCTCGGCGCCTAAGGAAAAGCGCGCCACGCTGCACTTGGCGCTGCAGCTACTGTCCGCTGTCTACGGGCCGCCTTCGGACTGCAGGCAGCTGTTCCACGATCGCCAGCGGGGCGCCACCGAATCGCCTCTGGCTTTCCGGACGGCTCTCCTGGCCCTGGCGAAGGCAGCTTTTCCGCGGATGGATGAGGAGGGGGTGGACGCTATGGTGGCGGAAAAGTTGTTGCTACTCGCGGATGAGCTGGACGTCGCCGTCTTGGCTCAAGACGACGCAGAGATGTCTTCCCTGCTGGTCGCGCGCCACATCCACGGGGGCTTGCGGTCCCTGCATCGCAAGGCTGCCAAGGGGGTGGCCGGCCATGTCATGGCGGCTCCCGCCCTTCCATCGGTGGAGGTCTGCGGGGTGGAGCGGCGGGAGGAATGGAGATCTGCGGGACCACAGGCTCGGAACGGACCGAGCCGCCAGGAGCAGCCCAGGCCATCTGGGGCGCTCACACGCTGCTACAACTGTGGCCTTCAAGGCCACGTTGCTTCAGGATGCCGGGCTCCCCGTCAGCGCGGGGCGACACCTCGTCAGGACGCGGCGCCGTCTCCACCCAAGCTCCAGCAGAGAAATACGGCGAGTCGTGGCACCTCACACGTTTGGCCCATGCACACATCCGACACACACTCACGCGCTGAAACGAACAGGGCTCGCAAATCGACGGCCGTTGCGTCGGATTGTTCTGAAATGCGGCGAGCGCTCCAACCGGGTCAGTGGTCGGAGCTTGCCCATCGTGTCGTTGCAGCGTCGGCGGGATCGTCGGTAGTGGTCGGTCATATTGATGGGGTAGAGGTGCGGATTTTAATTGACACAGGAGCATCGGCGACCATTATATCTGATTTGATTTATAACATCCTTCCCGTTCAAAGTTGTCCCTTGCTCCCCGTTGACGTGCCATGCTATGCTGCTAACGGGGGCTCGCTGGGCATCATTGGGCAAATCCGCGCCAAAATTTGCATTGGAGACATTAAATTATCCGGGCCTGTTTTGGTTTCCTCCTCACTGGCGGTTCCGTGCCTGTTGGGGACGGATTTCTTGGCCAAAATGCCCATTCGTATCTTGATCGACCAGGGGTGCATCGAGCTCCCGTCGGGCCGACGTGTAACATTTTTTTCTTCCCCCGCCACGGAGCGTCGGGCGTTTGCGACCGTGCAGGCGCTCGTGGCAAAAACTGTGCGCGTACCCCCGGGGGCTCAGATGCTCGTCCCTCTTAGGTTGCGTCGGCCGTTTGCTAAGGGGGTTGCGGATCGGGGGGTCTTGTTGGGACCATCTCGGGCCGGGGTCAATGGACCCGATTTGCTAGCGGCTCAGATCATGGTGAAAGGGGATGGGGACCCCTTCATTGCTGTCCTTAATGTAGGATCGCGAACGGCCGTGGTTCCTCAAGGGACCGTGCTTGCACACGCAACGCCGGCACCCTATGAGGAACCACTCGTGGGTCAGGTAAGCACCGATCCTCCGTCGCGACCGCATTCGGACTGTGATGACGGATGGCTGGATGCGCTTTGCGCGGGATCAGTGGACCTGTCCGACTCACAGCGTGGGAAGCTGCGAGTTCTCCTGAAAGAGTTTGGCGACGTTTTTAGTCAACACAAATTTGATATTGGTTGTACTAAATTGCTGCGACACCATATTGACACGGGTGACAGCACGCCAATCACCCAAAATCCCTTTCGGTTGAGTCCCGCCGAAAAGGATCATGTCAAATCGGCCGTTGATGACATGCTAGCCGCCGATATCATTTCCCCTTCCAACAGCCCGTGGGGCGCACCGATCGTTTTGGTGAAAAAACACGACGGCTCACTGCGGTTTTGTGTCGACTTTCGGCGGTTGAACAAAATTTCAGTGGCAGATGCGTACCCGCTTCCTCGAATGGATGAGTCGCTCGATGCCTTGGCGGGGGCGCGATTCTTTTCCACCCTCGATTTACTTTCTGGATTCTGGCAGCTTCCTCTGGATGACGAATCAAAACCTAAGACTGCTTTCCGTACACCGCACGGCCTCTTCCAATTTAACCGCTTGCCGATGGGCTTACATTCTGCGCCGGCAACTTTTCAGCGGTTAATGGAACTGGTCTTGGCGGGCTTGCAATGGGATTCGTGTTCAATTTACTTGGACGATGTCATCGTCTTTAGCAAAACATTCGATGAACACCTCCAGAGGTTGCGTGCTGTTTTTCTCAAAATGCGGGCTGCCAATTTGAAATTTAAACCGCAGAAGTGCCATTTGCTCCGCGAATCGGTGCGGTATTTGGGTCATATTGTTGGACGCTCGGGGATATCCACTGATCCCGCCAAAACGAAATGCGTCAGCTCCTGGCCGACTCCCACCTCGGTGGGAGAGGTCAGGAGTTTCATTGGGTTCGCGTCGTACTACCGATGGTTTGTGGCTGACTTCGCTACGATCGCGAAACCATTGCATGCCTTGACGTCCAAGGGAGTCAGGTTTCATTGGGGGCCGGAGGAGGAGGCTGCTTTCCGCGCCCTTCGGGATGCCCTGGTGGGGGCTCCGCCGTTGAATTATCCCGATTTCTCACAACCCTTCTTGCTCGATACAGACGCAAGTAACACGGGCATTGGGGGCGTGCTTTCCCAGCTCATTGGTGGCGTAGAGCATGTGGTGGCTTACGGTAGTCGGGTACTGTCTCCGGCGGAACAACGGTACTGCGTTACCCGTCGGGAACTATTGGCAATTGTTGATTTCGTTCAGCAGTACCGCCCGTATCTGTACGGTCGATGTTTCACCGTCCGTACAGATCATGCGGCTCTGCAGTACGCCCTGCAGGTTCAACAACCATCGGGGCAGTTGTCTCGATGGTTGGAGATTCTCCAAGACTACGACTTTGTCACCACATATCGTAAGGGCGTCCGCCACACAAACGCTGACGCCCTGTCGCGGTTGCCACCCACTTCGGAGTGCGCTTGCCTCTTGGGTTCGGGGCGTTGTAGGCCCCCCGAACGCGACCACGGATTCGGTCCTCGTGGTCGCCGCCGATGCGCCTTTAGCTTCGGGTCCTATCGAGCAAGGGAGGGATTCGTTGCTGGGGTTGTCCGTTGCGGAGTGGGGACGCCTCCAAATGGAGGACACCTCCCTCCTCGCTCCGCGCCGTCGCACCGGGGGGGTTGGTCAAGGAGCAGCAAACATTGACTCGTGGGGGTTGTTCCAGGGGCTTTTAATGCACTGGGACGGGAAATCCCGCCGCCAGCGGCTCGTGGTGCCTGCAGCATTGAGGAGTAAGGTGGTGTGGGCTGCGCATGAGCGGCTCCTGCACTTGGGGACTTACAAAACCCTTGCCATGCTCCAGCTCGATTTCTTCTGGCCGGGCATGGCAAAGGACGTGGGGGATCTCCTGGGGTCGTGCACGCAATGCGCGCAGCGGAAGCCACCGGCGAGGGGGTCCAACCCTCCGCTGCAGTCCATAAAGGTTTCCCGGATTAACGAGCTCGTTGCTCTGGATATTCTCGGGCCATTTCCCGCTACACCCAGGGGAAATAGGTACTTATTGACAGGGGTTGAATACTTCACGAGATGGCCCATGACCTGGCCCCTGGCCAACCAGTCGGCAGCAGCCGTCGCGGAGGCCTTTGTCCAGGGCTATGTCCTCGACAAGGGTGCTCCGGAACGGCTGCCGACTGACCAGGGTAAGAATTTTTCGGGGAAACTCCTCCGCGAGGTGTGCGACCTCTTGGGTACGGAGAAAATTCGGACCTCCCCATATCACCCACAAACTGACGGGATGGTGGAACGGCTGCATCAGACTATCACGTCCATGCTGTCCCAGCAGGTATCGGAATCCCAGACAGATTGGGACCTTCGCATTGCCGGGGTGTTACAAGCCTACAGGATGGCTCCCCATGCGGCCACCGGATTTTCACCTTTCTTTTTAATGTATGGCCGCGAGGCTAACCCGCCTGTGACGACTCAGCTGAAGCTCTCGGCGCCTCAGGCGAAGTCTAAATTGTCCGAACACGTTAAATTTAACATCAGCAAATTAACCGAGGCGCGGGAAGCGGCCGTGCAAAATTCTGAACTCCGCCAGAAGGCGAACGAGAGGCTTAGGCTGGGGCGGGTACATGTGTTCAAATGGAAACCGGGGGACAGGGCATGGTTGCACTGTCCCCAGGTGCCACTGGCGACCTCGTCAAAGTTGGTACGGCCGTGGCGGGGGCCCGTGGAGCTCGTACAGGTCTTGCGGCCGCAATGTGTACGCGTCAAATGGGGGAGGCGTCGGTGGTACGTGCACCCCTCCAGGTTGAAACCGTTCATTGCGCCGCCCCGTGGTTCGCACACACACACGCATGGCCAAACGTGTGAGGGGTCCGCCGACTCCCCGACGTCGCTGCTTTCGCCTAACCTGACATCGACTGTTCCATCTCCAGGTGCACCAGGAGTGACGGGTCCACGACCGCCAACCCCTCCCAGGGGGGGTCGGGGGTCACGCAGCAGCGAAGCCAGACTCTCTCGCACCCGGACTGTCGACAACCGCCACTGAGCGTGCCGGGACGGGCCCTTGTGACGGGCCCGCCGCGAGAACGCGCGCCAAAACGCACAGACTTGTGAGGTCGGCCGTTGGGGGGGCCCTTGTGGAAGGTGGGGGGAGGCGTCCGGAGGGCGTGTATATATGTTGGTTTTGCGGAATGGGGTATTTATTCGGGGGGGTGCGTCGGGTTATTTTTTTTCCTGTTTCCTGATGTTGTTGTTGTTATGGTTGTCGTTGTTCTTGTTAAAATTACGCGAGGCACACACGGGTTTGGGGGGTCATGCACCTTATTGTGATTTTGTTGCAGCCGGGGACGGCTTCGGGCTGTACAGGGGGGGGTGATGTAGAGGTGTAATTGTGTAGATGTGTAGAGGTGTAATTGTGTAGATGTATGGACACGGATGGGAAACAAACACAAGGGGCGGGGTTAGGGCTGTACACGGAGGAGGTGCTCGCACCGACGTCCGCACCTACATCCCACACGGGCCCCTCCCGGGGGCCGAGTGCTATAAAAGGTGGTGAGCCGGAGGGCTCGAGGTCGAGTGTTAGCTTTAACCAGCGAAGAGTGAAGACCAGCTAGAATATGCCCCGGAGCTCCCCTGGCTCGCTGTCCTTGTCAGGACCGACCAGGGCAGGCCGGTGGCGTGGCCCCGAGAGCCCAGACTGACGTTCTTATAAGAGCCGGTCTGGAGACTCAGGGTGCCGGGATCCCAGCTTGACCAGGGCTGGGATAGGTAGCCTCCCCTAGCTCCGTAGTGGAGGACTCGGGCGTAGGTTAGCGGGGTTAGACGTTGCGTCTCCCTGATAGACGAGTGAAGGGGACGATACCCCTTCAAGAGTTGTGTGTACCCGTTACTGTACACGAGTTGATATTAATAAATAAGTGTGCCTCCGACCCCGTCGTCAAAGCCTCCTGAATACTTACTACACCTGTATAAAAGACACCTGTTCACAAAAACAATCAATCAATCAGATTCCAAACTCTTCACCATGGCCAAGACCAAAGAGCTCTCCAAGGATGTCAGGGACAAGATTGTAGACCTACACAAGGCTGGAATGGGCTACAAGACCATCGCCAAGTAGCTTGGTGAGAAGGTGACGACAGTTGGTGCGATGATTCACAAATGGAAGAAACACAAAAGAACTGTCAATCTCCCTCGGCCTGGGGATCCATGCAAGATCTCACCTCGTGGAGTTGCAATGATCATGAGGACGGTGAGGAATCAGCCCAGAACTACACGGGAGGATCTTGTCAATGATCTCAAGGCAGCTGGGACCATAGTCACCAAGAAAACAGTTGGTAGCACACTACGCTGTGAAGGACTGAAATCCTGCAGCGCCCGCAAGGTCTCCCTGCTCAAGAAAGCACATATACATGCCTGTCTGAAGTTTGCCAATAAACATCTGAATGATTCAGAGGACAACTGGGTGAAAGTGTTGTGGTCAGATGAGACCAAAATGGAGCTCTTTGGCATCAACTCAACTCGCCGTGTTTGGAGGAGGAGGAATGCTGCCTATGACCCCAAGAACACCATCCCCACCGTCAAACATGGAGGTGGAAACATTATGCTTTGGGGGTGTTTTTCTGCTAAGGGGACAGGACAACTTCACCACATCAAAGGGACGATGGACGGGGCCATGTACCGTCAAATCTTGGGTGAGAACCTCCTTCCCTCAGCCAGGGCATTAAAAATGGGTCATGGACGGGTATTCCAGCATGACAATGACCCAAAACACACGGCCAAGGCAACAAAGGAGTGGCTCAAGAAGAAGCACATTAAGGTCCTGGAGTGGCCTAGCCAGTTCTCCAGACCCTAATCCCATAGAAAATCTGTGGAGGGAGCTGAAGGTTCGAGTTGCCAAACGTCAGCCTCGAAACCTTAATGACTTGGAGAAGATCTGCAAAGAGGAGTGGGACAAAATCCCTCCTGAGATGTGTGCAAACCTGGTGGCCAACTACAAGAAACGCCTGACCTCTGATTGCCAACAAGGGTTTTGCCACCATGTCATGTTTTGCAGAGGGGTCAAATACTTATTTCCCTCATTAAAATGCCAATCAATTTATAACATTTTTGACATGCGTTTTTCTGTATTTTGTTGTTGTTATTCTGTCTCTCACTGTTCAAATAAACCTACCATTAAAATTATAGACTGATCATTTCTTTGTCAGTGGGCAAGCGTACAAAATCAGCAGGGGATCAAATACTTTTTTCCCTCACTGCATATGCAAATTCCATCTCTAGCCCCACCCACTTAACTTTGGGCTAAACCCATCTCAAACCTAAATAAAATCCTGCTTCAGCAGCTCTCCCGCTATATACTTTTTCACCTGATGAAGATTGCTTGTGTTGCGATCGAAACGTCGTGATATTTTCATTATTTTAATATTTACGTGGCTTTACCGAAAGACCCAAAGAATAAGAAGTAAACACTTTGACAAGTTACCTATTTTAATAAAGGCGGGCCATCTGAAAAGCCATTCATTTCCACTCTTTCTGTTATTCCAGGTAAAGTCAGCGGTCCATTCGCATGAAGCATGATGCACTAACTTTGCAATAAACAAATAGATGTGTTAACACCTTTGCACCGACAGAACTGCAAGACATGAAGCAAAAAGGTTTATATTTAATGAAAATGTATCGCACCCCTTATTTTAGCTTAAAATTATTATGCCGTCCACAAGCACGTTGAATAATTAACAAAGAGACAGCTCACTGCACAGCAAAGTCAAGAAGTGGTGCTCCTACCACGAGGCGCCGGGCTGGCCGGTGATCGGATGACCCAGTAAATTGCCAAGCAGTTGCTGGATGACTCTGAAATAAAGGCATCATGATTGGTACAAAATAAAACATGAAAAATCACGCATATTTATTCTGTAACACTTTCCAAGCATTGGTCCTTGGAAGTATTAGAGGTGCTGCGGTAGTGAGATGTTAACTACATTGCCTGGTATACAGGAGATTCAATCCCAACCCTTACACTTGTACATTTGGAGTGTGCATTTTTCTCTGGGTCCTCCTGTTTTTCCCTCCGCATTCAGAAATAGGTGTTTAGAGTATTTAGCTGCTATACATTTCCACATGATGATAAGCCACTTCGTTGAGCTATCATTTGTGGCCAGGTCGCGTATGAAAAAGAGCTAGACAGCTCAGTGGGCCTTACCTTGTAAATAAAAACAGTTTAGTTTAGGCATTTAATTAGCAGTAGCTGGCAGGGCAAAACTCATTTGTATATTTTCAAGTAGTCATGTTTGCTCTGGTTTGTGTCTCCACAGGTCTTTGACAAGACCTTTTATCAACTTGGCCAGTTTCCAAACAGGTAAGCCTCAAATAACAACACCACTTTACACGACAGCTTGATTTATATTGGCTCATCTACATGAGAGTTAAAACGATCCTAGGTCTGAATTAAGGCAGCTGCCTGTGATTAAACCAGGTTCTCATTTGCAGCTAATGGTCTCAGACTGGTAAGCATCGATTGCACAGAAAAAAAATCACATTTGAACATTTGGTTCTCGACTTAACTTGGCAAAATTCCAGCTCTCGTGTAACAAACATGACTCTCGGTGGCAGAGCGCGTAGAAAAGCGCTCGCCCGCTAATGTGTGGACCACAGGTTACTTGAAGGGATGTCAGAGGTGGCTGTGGCATCTGCTTCTTACTGCAATGCTTGTGAAAACACAATCAGGATAACATTTGGTAAAGGTAAAGTCACGTAGAATGGAAATAATAAAATAATAAAAATAAAACATTTTTTTATTATGTTTTATTTTTATTATTTTATTATTTCCATTCTACGTGACTTTACCGAAAGAACCAAGAAGATGAATCCCTGCAGTCACGAAAGCTTTAATTCGAAATTTGGTAAAGGGACAAGCACTTTCTTTTTTGGAGTCTACCAGCGAGTGGCGGCCAGCAACAGCCACCAATGCCCACTGCCCTCACCCCTCGATGGACGGCACACGCCCCGCGTGCGTTTGAATGTGGAAATGCTCCCACTGCGCTCGCAGCTGCTGTTGCCCTGCACCCAGCCCAGCACCGGCATGCTGGTGCCCCGGCGCATGGCTGGCTGCGCCATCCACTTCCGACGCAACCCCGCCCTCGTCCGATGACGACGACGAGGAGACTGGCGCCGAGCTCCCATGCGCGTCGTCCGTGCCGCTCGCATGCTGCCGGGACGCCGAGGACGAGGTGGATGAAGAAGAGGGGGAGCCGAATGTCATCAGCCGCAACCCCGTCAGGGGGTTGAATTCCAACAACATCTGGTCGAGGACCTTGCGTAGGGAAGCGGTGAAGGACAATTGATTGGAATTATAGTCGTGTGCAAATAAAAAACCCAACAAGTCATCGAGACAAACACGGAACGTTGTTAATCGCACTCCTGCCGGAGGCTTCTAAATCCTAGGGATAAGCAAGAAGCATGTACCGTTCTCGGGCCAGTGCTGTCTTCCCGACACTGTACTTCAAGACTAATAATGATAAAAGTAACGCCCTTTGTTTAGTCAGGAAAGCCTTACTCAAGTCTCAAGATCCATATTCAAGTGAGTTACTGGATTAGGTTGTACAGGCAATCTTGTTTTTATGACTTTTCTGTTAAGAATGCCCAAATGCAGGACTCAATTGAAGATGGGTCATGAGACTCGGCGAGGCTTTTTACAAAAAAAAAGTGAGAGAGCCTGTGGCAATGCACGTGCTCACACCTACCTCCTCAATTCTTGTCAAGGGATTTTCATCGTGACTTCTAGGTGCGCTGGTCTGCACACTGGTCCCAACATTGACCAAAAAAATATATATGAGAGAACAACATTTAGACGAGTTATTTTCATGAACTCCTTTGCACCTTTGAGACTCGGGAACAAACTGTGAATGAAGAGAAGAATGTGCGTTTGGCCAAGGGGCCCCATCGTATCTTGGTGAACAATCCCCCCCCCCCTTTAATTAACATGCACAAATTCTTGTCGCCGAGCCAGTGAGTGTGACTACACTACTCAAAATCGCACTTCACCAAGCCCATCCATAGTTTAAGGCGACTAGAATGGGAGTGAACATAGTCGAGTATCTTCAAAACACAATTGCCATTTGGATCTGATAAATTAAACAATTAACTGAAGGCTGTTTTATCACTTTATCAATAGAAAATCTCAACAATTGGATGTTAGCCACTGTAGTTATGTAAGCCTCGTGACCTACACGGCATTCTTCCGGCAGCGGCTGTACATGCAAACATGCAACGTCTATAATTAAACTTAAATAAAACACACACACAACCACGTGGGGTTCAGGGAAAGCACAGCCACACGCTGGGTGTTAAGTACCTGGGTTCTGCGAGCAGTTCCTCGATGAATCCCGATTCACAGCGGGGGCATGTGTAATCCTTCAGCACAAACATGCATACACAGAGTCAGAGACACCACACTTATTTGTAGCTCTCAAGATGCAGGGCTCACATCCCGTTGTGCCATCTTCCATCAAAGATGGTCACTGCGCGTTTTCAGATGCACTTCTGCAGCCATCTGAATCGCTCTTCCTTCCAATATTAGGAAGCTACTATGCACCTTTAAATCTAGATTGAAAACTAATTTGTTTGCAACTGATTTGTGTTTAGTTTATTGTCCTTCCCCTGCACTTCCCATTGCACGGTTGGCTACGTACGGTGCGAAAGAAGTTCAACATACGTACATACATCCCATTGTGGCCTAACAAAGCTGTGCCCGAGCAGAACACAAGCTTGCGTGGTTGACCTGCCGAACCAACGCGAGCCGGTTCCGACCAGTGCTGTGAACAGAGGTGCCGTTTCTCCCTCCCGCCAGCACAATTCATTGCTTCATGAGATAGCGACACGAGACTGTCTCGCCTGTCATGTGCACACTCCACCGCGCTGACGCCGTTCAATACGGGTTGATGAACGCGGGGGGGGGGGGGGCATAGACGTAGCACATGCCCGCAACCACTTACAACACCATGGCTTGTACGGTGGGCAACCAACCAAGCACTATGCAGGCTAAAGCCTGCTTTGCTTCTGAAACCTGGTGAGATCAGGCTTATTTTAGGTGAATAGGTCAGAGACAACACAATAAACAACACGATAAATACATTTTCTAAACATTAATTTTAATTAAGGCTGTGAAAACCTTGAAATCTTGATTTAGTGTCCAATTAGCATTTTAATGTGGCTTTGATGCATCAAACGGTTTGAAATGGTTACTCTGCAACATAAAGATTAACGTGCGAAACACTCACTGCCCTTTACGTGTAGGTCTGCTTAAACTGACTGTGCATTCGGGTAACCTTTGCCTAATACTCCATGAAGGTGCGAAATCTAGCAGAAAGGAGGAAGCAATAGTGTGATACGTGGTGACATTAATAGCACCGGCTGCGATCAACTCAAGATCTTAAACTTAACTGTAGCAAAAGGGGAAAAACCAAGTTCCAGTTTTAAGCAAGACCTGCCCATCCATTAAAATCCAGTTCGTTCTGCCACAAACCAAAGAATGAAATTTAACCCCTAATGGCCATTAACAAGCACACAAGTTACCCAGGAAGGCCCAACTAAATATCTTCAGCTACTTACTCATAAGAGCCCTGCATTGGGCTGTTTAATGAATTCACTCGGTTAAAGCCCATCAACTAACATAGTATCATCAGTATACTAAATATACTTTAGTTGTTTACGTGGTGGTTTTAGTTACTGCAGCTACATACTATTAACACTTCTTCCCCTCCCTTTGATGCTGCTAATCCTGCATAATGCACGGGCATAAGAAGTACTAATCACATACCTGCATTTCCCATATGCCCTTCCTTTGATGCTGCAAATCCTGCATTATGCACGGGCATAAGTAGTACTAATCACATACCTGCACTGCATTTCCCATAAATATGCTAAATTCCTCTTGATATGCAAATTCTTTTGTCAAGGCGCCCTTTCCCCCCCTTCCAATCCAGCTTATATATATGCTCCAAGCACGTGTGCTGTTTCATTCAGACGCTGTCGCCTCGACAGACCTGGTTTTCACCTGAGGACGGCTGCTTGCGTTGTGGCCGAAACGTCGTGAGAATTATTTTATTATGTTTTATTTTTATTATTTTATTACTTCCCTTCTACGTGACTTTACCGAAAGAACCAAGAAGATGAATCCCTGCAGTCACGAAAGCTTTAAATCGAAATTCATACGGTAATCATTTCGCTTGGGTAAATGTCTGTGATGCAGCAAAGACAGCATACCAAAATACAGTCTGCATCCTACATTTTGTTGACAAAATTACAAACTGCGACTACGTGCATAAAAAATGTATTGAAGACTGTTGCCAATTTAACCCCATAGCAGAGGGAAGTGAAGGAAAATAAATTGCTGTACTCTGTGCTCCAATATCTATGCTCTCCACCTTCACCAACCCATCCTGACCAACATTATTTTGTAGTATTATTTCTGCTTGTTAACCCAGGAATGCCTCACTTGAGCTCGTGACTGTTTTTCAGGAAGGTCCTGGCAAATATGTAATAAAGGACTCTCTCTCAGATGTCGATCTCCGTTGTCCTTTATTGGGTTCGTAGAATCTCCGTACCACGGCGTCTCGCTCAGGCCCGCGTCCCGCTCGACGACCTCTCCGCATTACAAATATTTGCAGCAGGGGGCAATGATTACTTTCAATATTACAATTGAGTAATCTGCAGGAAAATGTTTACATTTAGTCCATTAGGAGGATGAAGTATGGTCAGCTTAAGAAGTCTTCATTTCAGCTGTGGAGTTGTATGGAATGTACATTGCATTTTTCCTCACACAAAGGAATCAATTCCAAGGAATGTGAAATTCTCTGGTATATTTTTTCCAGAAATGTATGAGAACACCTCTTAGCTACAAGGAAACCCAGGGACAATACAGAGGTAGAAATAGGTAAAATATATTATGAAGGGGGGGGGCTCTTACTGTGAGAAAATACACAAATATCTTGGCATGTAACCAATGAACAGCCTCTATCTCTGCAAATATATACCATCTGTCACTACACAGGGGTCATGATTTGTTTCACGAATCGATTTTTTTACATCTTACTTGTCTTGTTCGTACTGTGCCTTTGCTTCCATTGGCCTTCAGGAAAACGTGTGCATGTAACTCGGCGGGAATCATCGATAATCAATTCGTGTGCACTATTCAAGGTTGCAAGAATGAATGAATCTGTGATGTTGAAATTAAAATGAATAGGCAATGCTAGATAAAAACAAAACCACCAATGCCAAGTAAATGTTATTTATGAACATTTGCATGCAATATATATGTTTTAATAACATCCAATGCCATTTCATTCTGTCGTGTTTATTATAATAAACTATAATAGTAGTGTGGTGGACCAACTACACATACAACAAAAATTAATCGGTGTCTGAAAAATATCAACCATGACGCTATTACGAATGTGGCATTATTAATACAGCACTGAGGATGTGTATTGTGTTTCAGAATCGGTACTGATGGTAGCGGATTTGTTGTGTTTCCATTTGCAGTAGCAGTACTTGTGAAAATGTGTCTTCCATATTAAAAACAGCACAGTAGTATGCAGTACCGAGGGTAATGTGTGAAGACCAACATGGCCAGTTGAGTTTTCCCGTGCATTTGCTCTAGCCGTGGTATTTTTTCAATGCAGTGTGTTCTTGAAATACTGGGGAAATTCAAGCATGGGGTGCCCCAGTATATCAACTTACTCAACACCAAGTTCTTTCCATCTACACCAAATTTAGAACTATTTACAGCTTGTAATGTTAATTATATTGGTTTAAATATTATAAATGGGTATTACACATTCATGTAATAACATCAATATAAAATGGAATGCCTGGAGCGGGAAGATCCACGCAGGGAGGACCCGCAGCTGACAACAAAGTCAGCGTCACTTGGCACGCTGTTCAGTTGTTGGGCTTTTGTGGAGGGGTTGAGATTTTAACTTTGTTTTCGGAGCCTTCCCCACGCCATATTTCGAGGTCACACTGCATCCGTGCTGACACGTCTGTTGCGAGCGGTGTCGCTGTCAACAGCATTGCAGGAGGTATTGTGGTGGTTGTGCCATATTCTGCATAAATATTGAAGGGCCTGCGTGGTGACATTTTCAGCATCAGGGCTGATGACACTGCGATGCTGATTGTGTTGTATCATGCCAAAATAAGAATGTAGTGTACATTTTACATCGAGTATCAGCTGTGAGGGTACCTGATACTGAAAACGTATTGTGTCTATTTTAAGTACTGTATGAGTACGGATGGTACTTTGTTTTGGGTGTACGAGTACTGCTCGTGCTGCGTAGTTGGTAGTGTCATATTCAACACAAGTATTTTTCGATTTAAAGCTTTCGTGACTGCAGGGATTAATTTTCTTGCTGTGGTTTTCACACCTGATGATGATTGTTTGTGTTGCAATCGAAACGTGGTGAGATTTTTTTTTATTTCCCTTCTACGTGACTTTACTGAAAGAACCAAGAATATGAATACAAGTATTGTTCATACTGTACTACGTTGATGGGTTTATGCATTCACCATCAGGAATTATCAGACTATGTTGTTGGGTTTATCACCACTGAATAAACTGTGTTATTAGCTGCATAAAAGTACTTATGATCCTGCGTTGTTGTGTACTTTTCCACACTAATACTGATTATACTGTGTTAATGGTTGTATTGGTACTCAAGGTACGGTGCCGTTGATCATTGAGCGTTTTGCTTGCGCGTTTGTAAGTCGGGGTAAAATGACACTTCAGCAAATTACAGCCTAATTACAGCTACACGGACATTTCAAAAGAGTTAGCTGGGTTTCGTAACAGCTCGCCCATGATGCGCGTGTTAATGAACTCTGCGTGCTAGCAGCTTAACGGGCATGTTTACGCAGTACAACCCTTCAGAACCGAATGGGCAACTTATAACGACTGTCGTCAGGATATCTGAGATTGTTTCTGCTTTTATTCAATTTACGTTTATGCCTTTCATTTGATCAAATCCAATTTTCGAAATATGATTTATATTGACACTGAATAGTCTTGTTGAGTCTTTCCTTATCGGACTCGTGCTCGATTGTATTTTTTTATTTACGCAATTCTGTATAAGCGAAGCTGATCCATTTCTATTATTAAACGACAGTTTGAACAACTTTCATATATAAATATAACCTAAGTCACAGCTGAAGAGGTATGATAACAGGAAAGCTCTAGGACCAGAAGGAATAACTGTGGATATCAAACTTTGAGTAGATATTTACCAAATATATTCAGTTGTAAAATAACTCAACTGTGGAAAAATGCGTAAATTATAATAGAGTTCAAAAATTTGGATAAAACTAATTTTATTAATTGCAAATCCATGAGACTGTCATACTATATAAATGGAAAACGACCAATTTAGATGCCACATTTGGGCAAGTAGGCTGGGTTCAGGATTTGTTTTTCTCACATTTACCACGTAGAATGCAGAAAAGTCAAACGACAATTAAATACCATTGTGTTTATCTGAAGAGGATGAAAATTGATTTGAGTCAGTGGAAGCTACTGCAATCATCTAAGCTCTCACAAACCGCGGCAAATAAAAAAAACACGTGTTATGCTAGAATTAACGCCACGCATTCACTATAATTCGTATAAGCTCAAGACAGTATTATGGCTCCAATAAACACATCGTGAACATTACACAACACGTACACACAGCTTTATACATCACATCCACAGATACAGACTGCAGTCTACCCTTACAGAATGCTGGGATAAGTGCTGGAAGAGAGCGCCTATGCTGACAAAAAAACATCTGGTTAATCCAGCAGCAGCATCATTACGTCGGACAAGCTTAACTGCTGATGAGACCCAAAAAGTGGAAACAGGTTGCTGAATGTGCTTGCTTAAACAAACGCTGCTTAACAATAATCGTGTTGACAGGACACTCGGCCGATGGGCTCGCTGGACATTACGCGTGTTATTGTTTATAAGGAGCTCTACTCACACAGCCCAGTGTGTCGGCCTAGAGGCGCCCGCTAGGCCGCCAGCGCGCGTCTCTCGTGTGTGCCCATAGTTTGCCGGTGTGCTCGAGAGACTATGGTCGAGGGAACGTAGAGGAGCAGTTGCGTCAAGTGGTGCGAGGTGTGAAGAGAGCGAACCGGGAGGTTGGGGCACACGTCGCATCCGCACTGGTGGCAGAAGAAGCGCCGCTGTGGAGACACGGCCTCCGCCATATTCGCGTGACGTCACCGACCACACGTGACTGCTCCGACCCAGACCTGAACACAACTTTACCCGCAGCCGCAATATATAAACTGACAATTGACGTCATCGCCGCGTGACGTCACCACTGTAAGTTTGCGTCGTATTGTTATATGCCGTCACGGTGCCGCATTTAACTAATTTGACGTAATCGATTACCGTGGCTGTCGATCGTGTAATGACGCCTTGTGTCACTAATTATAAATGTCATACACAGTGCTCTAATTATATTAATTATCTGGTGGTGCTGCTGCTGTTGCGTGATGCACAAGCACAATTAATGATTAACACTTGCCCTTCATGTGATCCTTATGGCGGTACCCCGGGGTGCCAAATAATACAAAATGACCGAAGCAATTAAATATGTTATTTCTGGGACACTTTTTTTCCCAGAGGTGTACTTAACTCCGTGACTGCGGTACCAATCAATCAAAATCAGTGCTACTCCGCGATGTCGAAACGCATCGATTGCGTTGAAACCCTGAACGCTCGTATGCACCATAGTGCATAGCAAGGCCGTAATTATAATATCTATTGGGGGGGGGGGGGCATCCCCCCCAATATTCAAATACAGTATGCTCAAAATGTCCCCCTCCCAATATATTGCTATAAAATAGATTTCTGTTTATATGATTGTGGTTATGGTTGTACTTTATTAATCCCTAATGTCTGCTGTCCCTCCCAGCCATATCTAGTGCCACACTTAACTCTACCACCAGGAACCCTCGTTCCTTCTCGTCCATACTTGTTGCTCAATTTGCCACTAAACCTGCTAATGAAATAGCTTATAGACACTTCTACACTCCATCATTGTATCCTTTTAACCCCTATCTCTGTCCCATTACTTCACCAGCACTCCTTCCAAACTTTATTCTGCTCTTCTTCGTGGTTTTTTCGGTAAAGTCACGTAGAAGGGAAATAATTAAATAATAAAAATAAAACATAATAAAATAATTCTCACGACGTTTCGGCCACAACACAAGCAGCCGTCCTCAGGTTAAGAACAGGTCTGTCGGAAAGACAGCGTCTGAGGACGGCTGCTTGCGTTGTGGCCGAAACGCCGTGATAATTATTTTATTATGTTTTATTTTTATTATTTTATTATTTCCCTTCTATGTGACTTTACCGAAAGAACCAAGAAGATGAATCCCTGCAATCACGAAAGTTTTAAATCGAAATTCATTCTGCTCTTTAAAATATCGCCATCTGCGAGTTGCTGCTATTCGTCCAAGGTTCGCCGCTCTTCATCCTTTCACAGAAAATACCTGTGCAAACTTAGTTCTAGTTTTCCTATTTCTGGGAGGTATTGAGCTTCATCCTGGCCCAAATGCAAAGAACTCGTATAATTCTGTAGATTTTTCTGGCAGAAAAGGTGTTGGTGTGCTACATGTTAACATCAGAGGGCTTGTGATTAAATTAAGTCAACTAAAACTAGAAGTGGCAAATCTGGACCTGAACATTTTTTGCCTTACAGAAAAAATTCTCACTCCTGCCGTAAATGACTTGCAGACTACGATTGACAACTACAAACTTTTTCGGCTTGACCGAGGGTCTAAAGGAGGTGGAATTGCCATCTATGTTCGTAATACTATTGCATGTTCACCAGCTCACGCCTTGTTAAGAAAAATGTTTCTTTGAAGGTCTGGCTCTCAGAATAATTCTCCCAAATAATCAATAGATATTGGTAGTGTGCTGCTATAGACCACCTAGTGGTAAGGATGTTGAAGCTGTGTCTGCACTGAGAGAGCTTCTTGGGGGCCTCTCTAAAGGTGAAATAGTTTTAGTGGGTGATCTGAATTGGAATTGGCTAAACCCGCCGGCTGTGGCCACAAACTTTGCAGATTAATTTAACCTATTTCAATTAATTAATGTCCCCACAAGACCTAACCTAAAAAATCTGGGACAGTCATCTCTGCTTGACGTCCTATTGACAAATGCCCCTCACAATTTCACACTGACTGGTGTTCTGGGTAATAACCTTAGTGATCACTCCTTCATATTTGGGGTGAGATCATCAGCCAGACCCAAAGTCCCCCCTAAATTGGTTGAGAAGCACTCCATGAGACACTTCAGCATGCAGGCATTTACTAATGATGTGCTTCACTCGGATATTGACAAGGTCTGTGATATCTCCAACCTGACTACGGCTTGGGAGACCTTCAGGTACACGTTTCTACAAATTCTTAACAAACATGCTCCGTTGGTTAGATTTAAAATTAAAGGCAACCGCCCACCATGGTTTGATCCTTTTATTACTAAGCTCATGAAAACTAGGGACAAGGCTTGGGCATGTGCTCAGAAAAAAAATTTGGTCAATGACTGGCTAGAATACAGGATTTTAAGGAATAAATGCGTCAATAAAATATGGCATGCAAAAAATGCTTACTTTTCCTCCACTCTCCTGGAATCACATGGCAATGCCAGGATCTTCTGGAAAATGATCAAATGTATCGAAAAGGCATCCAACACAGATAATCTGCCCGTTGCGCTTAACTGAAATGGGAACTATTTTTCAGAGCCCCAAAAAATAGTCGACAATTTTAACCTTCATTTTTCTGAAGCTGGTGACCTTTTTGATAATGCATTGGGAGTCACCCCTGCTCATGCAATTTCCTACACCCCTGTTCAAACATTAAACGAATTTAGTTTCCAGCCTATCCACAAACGTAATGTTCTGAAACAACTGTCCTACCTCAAAGGGTCCTTCCCTACCAGAGCGGATAGTATTCCCGTCTTTGCTCTGCTAACTGTTGGTCACCTAATATACAAACCTATAGCCCATATTTTCAACCTGTCCATCAAAGAAGTGTAATAACACGCTGGAGACGGCTTGTAGAATCGGTCCTTTTATTTCACTTCCTTTGCAGTTCACAAACACTCCCCGTTGCTGGCAGGCAATGGGAAGCGGGCAGACAGTCACCAGAGACCCACCACCACGTGGCACCCGGAGCTCCACTCGCGCGTGGCCTCTCCCTCTCTTAGTTCCGTGTCTGACCCTGTGTCTCTCCTCTCTCCCCTTATTTAATGCCTGGGTCACGTGGTACACTCCAGCTAATCCTCAATAGCCTGCGCCGAATGTTCCAGATCCCCCATCAACTCCCGGGACCACGCCCCCGACTTGTCTTCCCATTGGCTGAGGCCAAGACCAACGAAACCAATCACCTAGCTGACATCCCGTGATCACGCCGGGGCGATGCTCCCAGGCTCTCCCCCCATTGGCTGTAAAGCGGGACCGGCAAAGCCGATCACCACGTGAATCTGACATAGGCTCTTATTACATCACCCCCCCCCCCCCCCGGTGAAAAAGTCAGCCGTCTCAGCTGGGAAAAGGGTGACAAGCCGATTCCATAAAATTGCTTATTTGGGCGTCAAAGACGCATTAACCATGAAGGGTCGAAATGGGCGTTTATGCGCCTGAACAAAGACAAAATTCACCCATGAATAACCAGACATACATTAGGGCGCCCCTGCAGCGCGGTAACAACAGGGAAGAGACTGCAAGGCAATCAATGCTATAGAAACGGAAGAGATTTCGACTGCGTACGCGACGTGGGACCCTCTCCGCTTCCTGCGCATGGTCGCCTTACCGCCGGATCAACAGGAGGTGGTTGGCGTGAAGAAGAAGAAGGAGGATTTCCGATTTCGGTCGTGTCCAGGTCAGGTCCCGTTGGAGGAGGGACGGCGGGGGTCTCAGCAGCCCTCAAAACCTGTTCATCTGCGGGTGGCACAACACAGTCCCGCTGGGGATCAACGGGCGAGGCAAGCGGCATATTCGGCACAACAGACCCCGGCAGGTCAACAAGTGGAGATGAGGTGTCGGTACGCGGGTCAACGTAGGGTTTGAGTCGCGACGAATGGACGTACCACCGACGTTTTCCGTATTGGACGCGAACACTCTGTGGGTTCCGAATGTCCACCAACGTCACAGGTCCTCGCCAAGGCCTGTGCAATTTAGGGGATGTGCCCACCGGCACCTGAGGGCAGTGGAGCCATGCCTGATCGCCCACCGACCAGGGCATGTGGGTACGCGATCGACGCGCACACCTCTCGTTCCTTGCCTGCGTACGGGCCGTCGCACACCTGGCGGCTTCTCGCGCCTCTGTAACTCGTTCAAGCGAGTCCCGTACGTGATCAGGCAAGGAAAGGGACGGCTGTTTCCTCGGCGTACCCAGTTGTACATCAATGGGGGGTACGTTCTCACGACCATACATCAAGAAAAATGGCGAATATCCCGTGGACGCGTGCGGAACCATGCGGTATGCCGCTAAGACACCCGGTATGGGCAAGTCCCAATCGGTCTGCTTTTCACTGACCGTGTGACAAAGCATTCTAGATTTGAAGCTTTCGTGACTGCAAGGAATCATATTCTTAGGTTTTTTCGGTAAAGTCACGTAGGTAAAACATCAAAATTAATGAAAAAAAAAAAAATCACGACGTTTCGGAGGCAACACAAGTCTCCGTCATCAGGTGGGACCGTCACAGCCAGATTAGATGATGCAGCTAATCTGGCTGTGACGGTCCCACCTGATGACGGAGACTTGTGTTACCTCCGAAACGTCGTGATTTTTCTTTTTATTTTATTTTATTTTCATTAATTTTGATGTTTTACCTACGTGACTTTACCGAAAAAACCTAAGAATCTGACAAAGCACAGCCGAAAGGGTGCAGTTAAATCGTTCCACCATGCCGTCCGTTTGCGGATGGTAAGGGGAAGTGCGGATTTTCTTTGTGCCCAGCGCATCGCAAACATCCTTGAGCAATTTGGAGGAGAAGTTACGTCCCTGATCCGTGAGCAGTTTCTCGGGTGCTCCTTTATCCATGACATAACCATTCACGAAAGCATCGGTGATGGACGCGGCCGTCTGGTCAGGCAGAGGCCAGGCCATAGGCCATCGAAAAAAATATTCTACCCCGACCAGAAGGTATTTGTGGCCCCTAGCGGATGGAGGGAACGGCCCAAGGAAGTCCAGAGCAACTAATTCGTTTATACGGGATACCTCAATGGAACGGAATGGCGGCACATAATGTTTCCGAGGCGGTTTCCTCTTCGCACAATCATGGCATGACCGGACAAAGTCGTTGACGTCTGCCATCATGCCGGGCCAAAAGAAACCTTTCTGCATTGCGGCCAAAGTCTTTTGCACGCCAAGGTGCATTAATTTGTCAGCGTGCAGAGCGCAAAGCAGATCATGGCGAAGGGATGTAGGCACGACCAGGCGTGGTCGGTCAGACAATCCATCGGTACACATTAATAGTCCCGCCTGGCCCCGGAACATCCGCCACTTCCATCCCGCCAAA
Organism: Lampetra planeri; assembly: GCF_965212315.1. NCBI lineage: Eukaryota > Metazoa > Chordata > Hyperoartia > Petromyzontiformes > Petromyzontidae > Lampetra > Lampetra planeri. The sequence goes on along the minus strand of NC_136145.1, from coordinate 11,318,653 downwards.
TGAGCTCTCGGTTTCCCGATCAATGTCCGCAGCGGAGCCAGAGAGGCATCGGCCTCCTGCTCGCGTAGCCAAACCGAGTGCGGCAGCCGAGGGTATCATCAGTATCCACTGGCACATCCTGGACGTCCTCGTTCGACATCGCCCCCATAACCGGACAGGGCGAGATAAGCGCGCCCCGCAGCGGTGCATACCCGTCAGACAAGTGCACGGGGGAATGGGTGGTAACCTGGAGAGCGCGTCCGCGTTGGCGTGGCGAGCACCCTTGCGGTACGTGATATCGAAGGAAAATTCCTGTAACGATTCCAACCACCGTGCCAATTGTCACGCAATATCGTGTTTCTGCCGGGGACAGAACCCTACTGCCGTATGCAACCACTCGTTCAACTCCGTCTTTACGTTGCGATAAAACGGCCCCGATGCCGATATCGCTAGCATCCGTGTCAAGGATGAACGGCTGGGAAAAGTCTGGGTAGTCGAGCGTAGGCGCCGTGGCGAGGTGATCCCGGAGCGAGTAAAAAGAGCGTTCCTCCTCTGGACCCCATTTAAACCTTAAATGTTTGCCCGTCAGAATATGCAGTGGTTTAGCCAGCGTGGCAAAGTTCTTAACAAACCGGCGATAGTAGGATGCAAAGCCTATAAAGTGCCGAACGTGGGTGTAGGCCACTCTCGGACACATCACGTTTTCTGAGGGTCAGTGACACGCCGTCCGAACTGACAATATGACCCAAGTAACGGACGGAGTGTTGCAAAAGGTGGCATTTCTTTGGTTTAAACTTTAGGTCAGCCGAGCGCATCCTCTGAAGGACAGTCTCCAGGCATTGGAGGTGTTCCTCGAACGTGCGGCTAAAAACGATAATATCGTCTAAATATATGAGGCATGTCTCCCACTGTAGTCCCGCCAGTACCAGTTCCATCAGGCATTGGAACGTCGCCGGAGCCGCATTTAAGCCCATGGGTAAACGGTTAAACTCAAAGAGGCCTTGTGGCGTGCGGAATGCCGTCTTGGGTTTCAACGCATCATCGAGGGGGAGCTGCCAAAAGCCCGAGGACAGATCGAGGGTGGAGAAGAATTTTGCCCCTGACAAAGCGTCCAATGAGTCATCCATCCGTGGTAAAGGGTATGCGTCCGCCACGGATATCTTATTCAACCGGCGGAAATCGACGCAAAATCTCGTCCCACCATCCTTTTTCTTAACCAGTACCACCAGCGCGCCCCACGGACTGTTGGATGGCGAAATAATATCCGCCGCCAACATCTCGTCTACCGCGCCGTGCACGTGTTCCCTTTCTGCAGGGCTCATGCGATGCGGATGCATACAAATCGGAGGTGTCGCACCAGTGTCAATATGATGCGACAAAAGCGACGTGCGGCCGAGATCCAAATCATTTTTACTGAAAACGTCAGCATACTGTAGTAACAACGAATGCAAAGCAGACCTCTGCGCGTTTGATAAAGATTAATTTTCTCCGCACAAGTCCGTGATCCACCGTTCCTGTGAACAATCGCGTGGCGGTCCATCGGTGTGTGTTTTAATACGTGGCTTTCTGTAAAAAGTGGTGAAATCGGTAGTGGCGTGAGCCAATACCGATCCAGCCGGGACAACGACCCGTTCTGGCCCCCCATTCAACACCTGTATGAACGGGGCCTGACCCGGCCGTACGATCGTTTGGGCCGCCACCAAGGAAAAAGATTTAGACACCGAATTCGATGGGGATAATAACACACCCATCGTACCATCCTTAACCGGAAGGGGTTTATGGTAACGCAGCGGGATAAGCATTTGTGAGCCCGATGGAACTTCTACTGTGGCAGCGATCATGGTGTTAACAGCATTACCCGGTGGCGAACGGGCCAGCAGGGAAGGCAGGAACGACATCCTACGACCCCCCCGGCATTTCTAAACAATTCTGGTCGACCAGTATCTTAAGTGGCATGCGGCACAAGAAATCGGTGCCTAATAGGCATGGGACGGCCAGTGAGCGCGAGATCAACACCGATCCTTCTGCGGTAATATTACCGATAGCAATTCGCACATCAACTTGACCGAAAAAACCCATGCTACCCCCATTCGCAGCTACACACGCGTCATTAACCCTGCGGATTCGTGACGTGGGAAGAGACAAAAGATGAAAAATAACATCTGAAATGATGGTGGCAGATGCGCCAGTGCCAGTGTCCACCAAAATCCGGACATCGATGCCGTCGATGGTACCCCGTACCGTCGACGATCCCGACGCCGCAGCCACAACCCTACGAGCCAATTTTTTTCATTGTGTAGTAGAGCGTGGTAATGACACCGAAGAATCACAATTATCATTGGAAGTGCAACTATGTGTGCGAGTGGATGAATGATGTGACACGACCTGCCGGGTGTCCGATTTGCGCCGACTCGCCCGAGGGTGTCGCGGCTCCGCGCCCGGTGGAGGAGATGGAGGCCCACTCGGCGGAAGCGGCGAAGGCAGAGGTCGGCAGCGGCAGTCGCGGGCAAATTGGCCTCGTCGGCCACACTTGAAGCACGTGGCCGTCGTCGGCCAGCGGTCGGTCGACCCGGCCCCGCACGTGGTTGGCTTGCATAGTCACCACTCCGGTCGTTCAGCCACCGTCTCGGGATCCAGTGTGGAAAAGTAGCCACCATCTCGTCGTCGCCGGAGTTGTCGGAGCAGTGAACAACCCGTCGTGGAGACCACCCTAAAGGTGGGTCGTCGATTTCGGGTTTCCCCGTCCATGCCGCCATCTGATCCCAGCGCTAGATGTTAAATTTAGCGTCCAAGCAGCGCGCCACCCATCACGATGTAAGCGGTTCGTGGCTGCATACCGGCAGCGAGATGTTGAGTTCCTGGGACAGCTCCAGCATACGGGAAAGGATAAGAGGATCGAGGTGATCCGCCGTCGCGTCGGGGTAAGCGGCCATGGCCAACGCCACCAGCGCCCCCTGGTAAGCCAAGGGCGACTCCTCCGATCCTCGACGACGTGACATAAATTTCCTCATGGCCGCCGTCGGCGGGTCGTAAAACTCCGCCATTTCTGCGAAAGCATCACAAAGCGTCTTCTTCTTGGACGCCGGGATGGATCGGAAGACCGCCAGTGAAACATCGTCCAGCAGCGTGGGCAGCGCTTCCAGCGCCTCCGCCTCCGTCCATCGCACGGATCTGAAGGCCGACTCAAAGCACCACGTAAAAGCACTCCAATCGCCCATGGCGATAAATTCCTTAATCTGTGGAAGTGTGATGCCGCCGCCACGAAGCCGTTCAGCAGGCGCCCCATCTACGACCTCGCCACCACCAAGCGACGGAGCCGACCCCGCGTCCCCCTCACCTCACCTCACATGAACACACCCGCACGCATTTTCCCCCCACCCATAGAGCTGGAAGGGGAGGTCACCTGATCGACCGGTTTTTATCCGAGAAGCCCTTATCAGGATTGACTTTCACGGTTTCCGGCGACCAGGGAATTGGACGACCTCCCCCCGACGCTACTGTGCACCGCGGCGCTGCGACCGGCCTTAAGATGGTATGGTCGCGGCGAAGGGCATTCGGCCACCGCGGTTGAAATGCATCCCCCCACACACACCCCCCACGGGTCGACAAGACAGGCAGAGGAGGGACGGGGCGGCATAGTTTAGGGTGCGCAATTGATGGGGCAGGTGGTGGGAACATGCGGAGGCTCCGCGCTTAACTTCCGCAGCGGGCCGTGGTGATGGACGCCGCTGCATGGTGCGCAGGAGCACGGCGCCATGCATGAGAAGGGGATTAATTGGAATTGGCGCCGCACACGCAGCACATCCGATTAGCATATCAAAGGTGCCCGGAGCCGCCGTGCGCGTGCTGGCGGGCGCGCGTCCATTGTTAAAGAAAAACTGGGAGAGGGCCGCCATCATGCTCGGAGCCGCATCCCTTTGATGTACGGAGGATAAAAAGGGGGCGCAAAGGGGAAATCGCTCTCACTCCAGCGCCAGGCGACAAGACGCTCTCCAGTCCAGCGACCCAAACGTCCGTGAGACGCATCGAGGTACGCTGCGAGTACGGGATCAAAGAACCGCCGTGGGCACCTAACAGTGAGTAAGGAGGGGAAGTAGGATCATAGCCGATAAATAGGGAATAGGTACAGAGGTAGTAGAATAGGCCAGCCTTGTCGACTCATACTGATTTAACACCATTTCCAGGTAGCAAACAATAAATCATTAATAGCGAATCGTGGCCTCGTGTGATCTCGTTGGGCAGTGTGAACACGTGTAGTGCTGCGTATACAGCGGCTCGCCTCATGGGAGCGCTGCGCAGAGCGGCGCGAGAGTGGGTGTCGCGTCTGTGCAGGTGTGTGCGCTCGTAGTGTGGGGGAAGGGGTCGGTGTGTCCACAGGTCCCCGCTCCATCTATCGCCGCAGGGACTCGCGCAGTGTGAGGGCAGTGTCATTCACCCTCCGACCCCTGACCCCCGTTTAATAGCGCGTGATTCGTTGAGAGACAACGCAGTGTTTACAGGTGAATGAGAGCGTGCGGCGAGCTATGCCTCTCACACGAGCTCGCGGAGGGACGGACCAGGGAGGGGAGCCGTCGGGCGATGAGCCCAGCGACGGCAGCAGCTGCTCGCAGAGTAGCGAGGGGTCGACGAACGGCAGAGCCCCTGCCATTGGCATGGAGCAGGGAGGGACTTCGGGGACCAGCGGCCCCAACAGAAGCCGATGTCCGCGGTGGCAGGCAGACGCCGCGGGCGTCTCCACTTGCGCTTCCCGCGTTCTGCGCGTCTCTGACAAAATGGCGTCCGGCGGCCGCGTGGTAGCAGCCTCGCGCAAGATGGCGTCGAAAGGCTCCGTCGGTGCCGCCCAAGATGGAGGCCTCCCCCCGCGTGGCAGGAGCAATGGCGGACGTCGTTTCCCACCGAAGATACTGGTCCTCGGCATCGAGCTGAACCACAGCTGGCCGACCCAGGCCCGTAGAGGATGCGACCGCCATCACCAGATTGAGCAGAATCGCGCAGATCGACTCGATCTGCTCCGCCATCAGCCGCCATCCTTCATCCGCCCTTGAGGTGGTTGCCTCTTCCTCCCTTGGACGATGAGCGGCATCGAGGAGAGCGGCCGTCGGAGGTAGAGGAGTCGTAGCTCCTAGCAGATCGTCGTCGTCCATCTCCGCAACTTCCTCCGATGAAGGGTCGGGTGGGTTCTTCTTTCTGAGGTGCTTGGACATCTTGAAGATCGTCCAAACGGTCCCAGAAGAACTTCTGACACCAATGTAATAACACGCTGGAGACGGCTTGTAGAATAGATCCTTTTATTTCACTTCCTTTGCAGTTCACAAACACTCCCTGTTGCTGGCAGGCAACGGGAAGCGGGCAGACAGTCACCAGAGACCCACCACCACGTGGCACCCGGAGCCCCACTCGCGCGTGGCCTCTCCCTCTCTTAGTTCCGTGTCTGACCCCGTGTCTCTCCTCTCTCCCCTTATTTAATGCCTGGGTCACGTGGTACACTCCAGCCAATCCTCAATAGCCTGCACCGAATGTTCCAGATCCCCCATCAACTCCCGGGATCACGCCCCCGACTTGTCTTCCCATTGGCTGAGGCCAAGACCAACGAAACCAATCACCTAGCTGACATCCCGTGATCATGCCGGGGCCATGCTCCCAGGCTCTCCCCCCATTGGCTGTAAAGCGGGACCGGTAAAAGATCTTGTAAAAGACAAGGGCAAAATGCACTTGTTTTAAAGTTTAATGATAACAGAACACTTTGCATTACTTATAACTCCTGTTTAAAATGTTCATGAGGCAAAGATATTTAACTCATGGAAATTTAAGGTATTCTGTACAGTTTGTTCAATGTTATCTGACTGAATGAAAGGCATAATTGTGTTTTTAGAGTTGTTCACATCTGCCTGAGTGGCTTATATTTAGTTACATTGTCATTTGAAAAATAAAGGTAATTGTGACAATGACAATTGTTTTATAACAGTGTGTATTTTCATGTAACTTTTGTGGTAAAAAAAATGTCAGAAGGAACTATTGGCCCCAGGGCATCTTCACTTTATCAAATGTGTCCCTCTTTGCAAAAAGTTTGGACACCCCTGATCTAGACATATCCAGATGGACGAAAGGTCGATGGCCTAACATTCCCAAGACGTCTGGAGATGCACGGATAACGTGCAGAGCAGAAAAAAACAACTGTTACAACTCGTGTTTTCTTTAACGGTTTTCCTTAACGGTAAAAGTAGAAATTCAACAAAAAGAACCAACCAACGGTATAAGACTGCAGCCTACAATAGGGGATTTTTATTAATAATTCCCTTATTTTACTCGTACTCACCGCATATATATTATTTTGTATTGTATCTTTATATCTACATGACCTTACCAAAAACTGAAGAATACGAATTCCAGCAGTCAAGCAAGCTTAAGTGGAAACTTAGTTACACTTAACCTCAGGACATTAAAATATAATTCGAGTAAAACAGTGTAATCCCTGTATACAGATAGACAACAAACGTCAGTAAACTCTATGAATATACGTGGTAATAACGGTGGTAAATCACAAACCGAATAATAATTATTAAGTATTAGAACAACGGTCATCCAGAAAAATAGAAAGTCAAAATAGGTCAACCACGCACAACTAAAATAATATGTATCCCATAGAAAAAAGCCTCCCCGGCCACCTTTGTCTTCCCACGGTTCGGCACGAAAACAGGCCAGCCATAAAATCCGTGGAGGGGTCTGGCCTCGGGATGACCCCACTCAGGGGTAGGGGGTCAGGGCGGCCACGGGGAGAGACCGCAGGGAGGGGCCGTGGAGGGCGTCTGTTTTTTTGTTTGTTTTTCTCTCGCAAGAGACGCGCAGAGAGGGGAGAGGGAAGGGGGGGGGGTTTGCACGTTTTTGGGTTTAATCACAAACGCACATCACGCAGTTCAGTCTGGTTCGAGTCGTGCTCAGTCTTGTGACTCGGCTGGCGACGCAGCGTTGCGAGGGAGGCTCGCAAGGGAGTTGGGGCGGGTCGTGCCTCGAGGAGAGATGGGACGAGGAGGGGTCGTTAGAGTCGCAGAAGTCTGAGTTCAGTCTGGTTCGAGTCGCGCTCAGTCTTGTAACTCGGCTTGCGACGCAGCGTTGCGAAGGAGGCTCGCAAGGGAGTTGGGGCGGAGGCTTGCCAAAGTGACACCAACCATGGGTCGTGCCTCGAGGAGAGATGGAATAAGGAGGGGTCGTTAGAGAGACAGAGTCTGTCTGGTTTGAGTCTGGATCAAGGCTGGTTTCAGCCGTGCTCCGGCTGGCGGTGCTGTCGCGCGGGAGCCAAACACCAATACCGATGGCCGGTGTCGCTTCTCGCAGAGCGAAGTGAACCTGAACCAGCGTAGCCCTGAAGTGAGGGCGGGAGGGGCATCGGCGGGTGCCCGTGTGAAGCTGTCAGCTGCACGCCAAAGGCGGAAGCAAGGAGAGAGAACGGAGCAGTGGAAAGAGCCTGATTGGCCGCCCGTGAGGAAGAGGAGAGCGCCATCGAATGCGCCGTGTAATTAAAACACACACATCGACCAAGACCCGCTGAGAACAGACCAGACGTCCAGCAGCGGAGGAGCTGCGCGCTATCCGACGACGGAATCATCGCGCACCACGACGGCGAGCGTCGTGCCGACTCGTCATCCAGCTGTGGACAAAACAGCTGCAACGGCCATAGAGCACAAAGGAGCCAGCCACCAGCGCACAAGCAAACGAGCGCAGCTAGCCGCCAGCAAACGAGTGCACGAGCAGCACCACCCGGGCGCCACCGAGCACCAAGCGACCGAGCCTCTTCAAGGACAACATCGTGCCAACGCCGCTCAATCTAGCTGTGGAGAGAGAAAGCCGGCGACGGGCTCGCTACTGCCACGCCCGAGAGAGGGAGCAGGGTGTGAAGCTTCTGGTTGTATACTCCTCCTCACCCCCCGCAGGCTCACGACACAACTCCCGGCTCTAAAAAATGTAATTAATTAATTTACCAAGGGGACAACACACACACAACACGCACATCGGGACGAATAAGATTCCAAAAAGTTATATTTGTTTCGATTTAAAGCTTTCGTGACTGCAGAGATTAATCTTATTGGTTCTTTCGGCAAAGTCACGTAGAATGGAAATAGAATAATAAAAATAAAACATAATAAAATAATTCTCACGACGTTTCGGCCACAACGCAAGCAGCCGTCCTCAGGTGGAGAGCAGGTCTGTCGAGTATACAGAGTCTGAATGACACACTCCAGGCTTGGAGCGACTATTTAAGCTGGGATGGAGGGGGAAAGGGCTCCTTGACAACATAATTTGCATATCAAGAGGAATTTAGCATATTCATGGAAAATGCAGATATGCGATTAGTACTACTTGTGAAATGCGTAGGAGGTTTGGTGGGTGGTTTAAAGTCATTATGCCCGTGCATTATGCAGGATTAGCAGCAACAAAGGGAGGGGATAGGGGTAACATTAATAAAGGGAAGGAATGTTAATAGTATGTAGCTGCAGTAACAAAACCACCACGTAAACAACTAAAGTATAAACGACATATTTTTCGATTTAAAGCTTTCTACTATGTAGTTTATATAAAGTATAAACTACATAGTATCATCAGTATACTAAATATACTCTCCAATAAGCTCAACTACTAACAGTAAGTAATACATTACAATTCTATGTCGCAAAAAATATAATATGCTTCCAGCTAAACTTTATTCTCTTACATCACAAGAGTCTACACCGTACTATATACTGCCATAGACAAACCCAACATTAAATTATATATTGCATTACTATACACCACCCTATACCTTAGACTATACATTGTAATATTACACTTTGTATTATTCTACTCACCCTAATGTATATCACACTGCTGTATATGCAATATACAATTACGATACTATATACTACTTTGTACATTATATTAAACATTACAATTTTATATTATTTATTATTATACAATCCGCTATACACTGTACCATTGACCATCGTGTGAAAGATACTAAGAGGAAGCAACTACACCATCGCAATCATTGAAGACTTGGTTCATCAAGGACTGAATACTGGGGTACCCCCCCTGGTGAGACACTGCTTAACCAATACATACTTCACCTGGAATGGAACTTTCTACAAACAAACTGAGGGCACCCCAATGGGCTCCCCCCTATCTCCAGTTGTAGCCAACGTTTTCATGGAGAAATTTGAGACAGACGCCATCCAGAAACGTCGTGAGAATAATTGTATTATGTTATATATTTTTTATTTTATTATTTCAATTCTACGTGACTTTACCGAAAGAACCAAGAAGAGGAGTTATCTTTCTGTTTCGAAAAGGGTTGCCATTTCAAGGTGGTGCGTTCAATATCAACTGATCGCGACAAGCAGTTGCTGCCCATCGAGTTACATGAATACGGTTGTTAGAAGTGTTTTAGTCATTCATTTTCGTTAATTGCATAATCTTGCTGATGAATCTATTGACGTATACTTTTGCCCTCGGGATATAATAATTAGTTTATTGCCCTTCGTATGAATATCGTTGCATGCCTGTTTTGAGACACCACCTATCGCTGGATATGCTCGCTACGCGGTGGAATTAATGATATGTGCGGTTGCCAAAGTGAAACAACGCAAGCCTTGATGGTTAAGAGTGCTGCTCACCGAGAGTCATATTTTTGTTTAGAATTAAAATTGCTTAACACAGAAGTGTTCGAGTGCTTCTTTCCCAGTCCATGCAAAACTGTCTTAATTATAAGAACTATATCCTGCGTTGAGATATTAATTTGGAGACCTAACATAACATAAACACACTAAGATAATCAATAATGTTTAAGTAAGGATAATTGTTTTATCCCAATTGATAAATACGACACTGGGCAGCGAAGCTAAGCCTAATTATAACTGTCCACATTAACATAATCGCAAGCATTCGCATACATTAATACGATTACATATATATGATTATCATAATTTATGAATATTATTACATACATTAGCATAATTTCCGCGATTTACGCATTTTCATTTTTGTAATTTTTTTAATCAAAATTGCATAACCCGACATATACAACAGGCTCCCTCTAAGCACCCCTAGGTTATATGACATCATCGCACTTGCCCGCGCGTATGACGTCACGTCCCCATACTACTCCTCTACAGATGGTTGGAGGTCAAACAGTGTTAAGATAACAAAAGGGGTTCCACAGGATTCCATCCTCGGCCCCCTCTTGTTATCTCTTTATGTCAATGACTATGGCACTGACCTGGATCATTCCGGGGTAAATCTGTTTGCAGGTGACACAATCTGTTTGCAGCCGGTAGGTTTGCAGAGTACCTCCGTCTTGGAAAAATCAATTTCGTGTGAGCCCACAGCGTTAAACCAATGATCAGCAATGGCAGAGGTATTGGTCCTACCGTGTTTCAGATCTGCCTTGTGTTCACGAATGCGTTCCGAGGCATGTCGTTTCGTTTCCCCAATGTAACTGCTGCCACAACCACAACTCAGTTTGTAGGAATCACATCCTTTACAGATTGGATTAAATCACGGATTTTGTGTACTGTGTTGAAAATAACCTGGACCCTGTGTTTGTTTAAAATTTTGGAAATCTTTTTGGTAACCCCTGCTATATACTCTTTGTTTTTTTCAGTAAAGTCACGTAGTTAAAAATAAAAATAAATGAAAAAACAACTGAATTAAATCACGACGTTTCGGAGGCAACACAAGCTTCCGTCTTCAGGTGGAACTGTCACAGCAAAATTACTCTATCAAGTGAAGAGAGCTCTAAGAGACACGACATTATATATAGGTTAAGAGGGGGGGGGGGTGCCAGGATGGGCCGTGGGGGGCGGAAGGGGGGAGGCGGAAGGGGGGGCGGGTGATAAGCTGGTGACATCACTTTTATGATGCAGGAGATGGCCAGCGAGTTAAAACGGGGGCGAAATTTAAGCTGAACAAAAGGGAAGCTAAGTTAAGCCGCCTTTTGTTATGCTGCAGGGGATTAGGAGGATTAGGAGGAGGTTAAGGAGGAGGTTAATCTGGGGGGGGGGGGGAGGAGGAGTACGGAGGGCCCGAGGGCGAGCCATGTGGAGTAGAAGCTAATAAACTGGTTGCCTTGCAGTATACCGCAGTAAACTACAAGTCTGCTAAGTCTAACTTGGTTAATAACATCCTTCCAATGATTGCTCAATTTGAATCCATCCTCTCGGTTGAAGTTATGCCTATGTTTGTATATCTTTACACTGCATTATACAATACACTACCCGACTATAGACTACTATACATTACACTATTATATACACCACAATACACTACAACACTATACTCTACACTACACTATATACTACGCTACTATAGACTACTATACACTACACTATTATACAGTACACAATACACTGCTATATATTACTATACACTACACTATTGTAATGCGGGCGTAAACGGCCTCGCGGATATGACGTCATGGGGGGGAGGAGTTAGGTCACGTGGGAGAGAGGGGTGAGGTCTTAAGGGAGAGATACCGGAAGAGACGGGGGAGTGTGGGAGATAGAGTTAGAGTGAGGCCACGCAGGGCGGAGGTCGAGGAGTGGCGAGATCGCCACACACACGCAGAGTAAGACTTGGCACCGTCGGCCAGCGGTGACCAAGCGCGGAGGAACGACGGGCAGCAGTGGAGCTGCAGTGAGGGCAGCGGTGGAGCTGCAGTGAGGGCAGCCGGAGGACTGCACAGGGGATCTGCAGCGGAGCTGCAGAGGTGTGGAGGCTACGGGAGCGAGGGCAGCTATGGAGCTGCCAAGGGGAGAGCTCTGAGCGAGGGCCGTGTGGGACAAGTGTAAGAACCCGAATAAAGGACAACGGAGACAGACCCAGGATCGAGTCCTTTATTACACTGGTGTCAGAAGTGAAACGGCATGTCAAAACAGCTCAGAAGAAAGAATATTCCTGCGCCATCATCTGCTACATCATCCGACGACGACGACCTTCCTCGGGCGGTCGACCTGCCTGCGATGGAGGAGGAGATCCGTGCGGGAACAAGTGCGGGTCCGGGAGTCCAAGATGTCGCCGCGTCGGTGGACCCGTCTGCACCAGAGGACACGGATTGGCGATGGAGGCAGATGGCGGCGCAGCTGGAGACACTGAAAATCGTGCTCGCGCAATTGTGCGAGCTCGTCACGCCGAGGACGGCGTTGGGGAGAGCCGATGGAGGTCCGCAGGTCGCTGCCTTGCCTCCGCTGTCGGCGCCATTGGCCACGCGGCAAGAAGACGCCATCTTGGGCGTGGCAGGAGAAGAACGGCGGGAAGCCGCCATCTTGCGCTCTCCGCGGCGAGAGGCCGCCATCTTGAACACGTTGCGATGCGACGCCATTTTGAATATGCCGCCTGGTGACTCATCGGCTGAGGACGGTGCAACAAGGAGTCGCAGTCGTCATCTCACGACCGTTAAAGAATTCTCCATCGGGGGCGATTGGAGTGCTTTCGCCTGCAGATTTCTGGCGGCGGTACGCTCAGCAAGGTGGACGGACGCTGAGGCATTGGAGGTTTTACCGACTCTTCTCGATGACGAGTCGGTGAGATTCTTCCGCTCTATAAAGGCCGAGAAGAAGAAAACATTGAGAGGAGTTTTCGACGAGATGGCAGATGCAAATGAGCCACCGGATGATGCTCATCGCCGGTTTGTTCAATGTCAGCGAGCACCCGAGGAGTCGCCGGTGGCATACAGGGGTGCGGTATTGGAGTTGGCCATGGCTGCATACCCGGAGATGGAGCCTGACCTGCTCGAACCTCTCATCTTGGGTAAGATGCTCGAGCTGTCCCGGGATTTGGGGATTCCTATGCCGGTGTTTGGCCACGAAAAGCTCACGTCCCGGGCGGCCGCTAAATGTCTTGATGCCCAGTTCAACCTGCGCCATTGGAAGCAAGTCACGGCGTGGACGGGGGGGGCCCATCGTCGATGGAGGTGCCGCGGGTTGGGATCCCAAGAAGGCGGTGTACGTTCCTGACGGGGGGGCCCGCAGGAGCTGACAGCCGCCTCTGCTCAGTGGTCGGCCCGCAGTACGCCGGTGCCGCGATCTGCGCCGCCGCCACGGGAGCGTCGGGACGAGTGCCTGCGGCGCGGCGCAACAACATCGACTGCTTCCGCTGCGGCCGTAAAGGCCATTACGCCAGGGACTGCTGGGCCCGCGTTCTGGGTCCGCCCCAGCAGGAGGCCTCGTCAGCGGACGTGCCACGGAAGGATCCTCCAGGACAGGCAAGTCGGTGCGCACCAGACACCCGGCAAGGCTTGACACCTCACTCATCACCGTTGTCGTGCGATCCGGGTGTTGTTAATAACGGGGGGAGGCCATCGACTGGGCCACGTCGCTCGATAACGCAGTGGCGTAAATTGGCACGGCGGGTCGTCGCGGCCGCTACTGGTTCGTCCACTGTACCTGGTTCGAAACAAGGGGTGGACGTACGTGTGTTAGTGGATTCAGGGGCGTCCGCGACCATTATATCGGATGTCATTTTCCATCTGTTGAACATCCTACCTAAGGCCGTGCGTCCGGTTTACGATTCCTGCGTCGCTGCCAACGGGGGTAGCATGGGCATTGTGGGCCAGGTGGACGCTACTATATCTATCGGGGGAGTGTCGGCCTCGGGAATTGTGTTAATTTCGAGGTCCCTCGCGGTTCCTTGCTTGTTGGGAACTGACTTCCTGGCCAAGATGCCCATTCTAATTCGAATTAATCAAAACTGCATTGAATTACCGGGTGGGCGAAAAATTACATTTCTACCGTCGCCCTGGGGGCGACCTGTTCCGGTCGCTCAGGTGCAGGCGCTGTCCGAGGTATCTGTTGATATTCCACCTCGCTCACAGATGCTTATCCCCTTGCGATATCGGAAGCCTGTACCTGGTCGTCAGGGTGCAATTGGGATTTTGTTGTCGCCGTCCGCCACTATAACGGGCGGAGCGGCGCTCCTTGGGGCGCAAACTATTGTCCAGCCTGACCAGCAGCCGTTTCTGCAGGTGCTTAATGCAAGTACCGAAAATGTGTGTGTGCCGGCTGGTACGGTTGTGGCACATGCCACTACGGCGTTTACGGCACAAGATCATCTGGGCAGCCAGGTCGTGGTTGGTGGTGTTTCAGGTCCTGGTGCCGCTGATAATCGCTGGATCGCCGAATTGTGTGGGGAAAATTCTTCCCTTTCCGGTGAACAACGTTGTGCGCTTCGTAAATTATTGTTGAGTTATTCTGATGTGTTTAGCTCCGACGATTTGGACTTGGGACGCACCTCGTTGCTTTACCATCATATTGACACAGGGGACGCTGCCCCTATTCGGTTGAACTCGCATCGGATGAGTCCGGCGGAGCGAGATCAGGTTCGAGGGGCAGTGGATGACATGTTGGCTGCGGACATAATATCTCCATCTAACAGCCCATGGGGCGCGCCTGTTGTTTTGGTTAAAAAGAAGGATGGCAAATTGCGATTTTGTGTCGACTTTCGGAAATTGAATAAAGTGTCTGTGGCAGATGTGTACCCCCTGCCGCGTATGGACGACTCCCTCGATGCCTTGTCAGGGGCGAAGTTCTTTTCAATGCTAGATCTCTCTTCGGGATTCTGGCAGCTTCCCCTTGACGAGCCCTCGCGGGAGAAGACTGCTTTCCGTATGCCGCAGGGGTTATTCCAATTTAACTGTCTTCCGATGGGGCTGAATGCTGCCCCTGCCACATTTCAAAGGTTGATGGAGTTGGTGTTAACGGGGTTGCAGTGGGAGACATGTCTGATATATTTAGATGATATTATCGTCTTCAGCCGCACATTTGATGAGCATTTACTGCGGTTGGAGGCGGTGTTCACCAGGATGCGTTCCGCAAATTTGAAATTTAAGCCTAAGAAATGTCACCTACTGCAACGGTCCGTGCGCTATTTGGGGCATATCGTAAGTGCGGACAGGGTGGCCACGGATCCGGACAAGACAGCATGCGTACGTGACTGGCCAACCCCGGCCACGGTGGGGGATGTACGTCGCTTTTTGGGGTTTGCCTCATACTATCGGAGGTTTGTTCCGGATTTCGCGACGATCGCGAGGCCCTTGCACCTCCTTACAGGTGTAGTGACATAGAATGGTCACTACTGTGTCGGCCTGTACGAGGGCTGGGGGCCCCAAGGGGGTGCCTGGGGGGTCACGTGCTGGAGGGATCCGGACCTTCCCAGAGGTGGGGGAAGTGAGGCGTGTCCTGGGAAGGGAGGCGTGGCCTGAAGAGAGCCAGCCACGCCGGGGCGGAGCCAGCCACGCCAAACCAGATATAAGCGTGGTGTGAACGCAGAGCGAGGCTGTTGTACTGTACTCCAAAGTGAAGACATCATCGGTCGTCAAGTCCCGAGTCGTCGTCCTGGGCCAGGCAGGCCGGTGCCTGCCTGGTCCAGTCTGTGTCGTGTTCCAGAGTGCTAGTGAGTTGAGGAAGGTGGTCACCACCTTATGTACAGTGTTATATTACTTACCGTTTAATAAATAGTGTTGCCTCCAAGCTGCGTGTGTGTGCACCTAATTCGGTCTTACTACATTTAGTGTAGAAGTGGTCATCGAACTTTCGCTGATTAATTTGAAGAAGCTGTACCCTTCGCTGCCATGGTGTAAAAGCTGGCAGCGAAGTGCAAGACCCAACCCGAGGTGCGGATGGACGGTGTGGGTTGCACCTGGCCTCTCCCTGCGACGACCCCGGAGTCCGGGGCCCCGGTGGTGTGCCCCGGGGGATGGGCGACTGCAGCCTGCATGGGAGGAGGCTGCGGGCCCGGGCTGGTCGCCATCGACGGCGAGTTGGAGCGACGTCGCTCGTCAACTCGACCAGCTGCTGGTGGCAAGGGAGTGGCCGGGTGTTGGTGAGTGATGGCGAAATTGCAAGATGACGCAGCTGTGGCGTTTACGCCGTTTCGGCGGTGCCGGCGTTCCTGCCATTTCACTGCGGCGGCGTTCCCGCCAGTTTCACAGCGCCGGCGTTCCCGCCATTTGCACCATGCCGGCGGTTCCCGCCACTTCAACGTGCCGGCGTTCCCGCCATTTCAACGTGTTGGCGTTCCCGCACTTCCCACAGCCGCGTTCCCGCCATTTTCACCGCGGCAGTGGTTTCGCGGTGGCGGCGTTCCCGCCTTTTGCGCCTTGTGTGCTGCGCCGGCCTGGCGGCGCGCCGCTGCAGCCCTGTGATTACGGGCCTCCCTCCCCACATTAAAGTAAGTAGAGCGGGGGAGGGCATCAGTGGTGAAAGCGAGAGGGGCCCCTGATTGAAGAGAGGGTTTCGACGTTGGAGACACTGCTGGGAGGGACTTTTTCAGTTTGACTCTCCGGTTTTGTGTTCCTCGCGGGCGGTTTTTCCCTCTGTTCTTTTTGCATTTTGGCTTGTGCGAGTGTTATTTGGTGTTATATTGTTGTTGTGATGTTGTGGCCAGGAAGAGGTTGGCTTAGGGCTTTTGGTTTGCTATTCATAGGGATGTTAGTTGGGTGCTTGGTGTTGTGGTGTGTTGCTGTGTGGCGTTTTTGATGCTTGGCGTAGGGGTTTAGGATTGGTTTGTTGTTGCGGTTGTCTAGGATTGTTGTTGTTTATATGTGGGGACTGGATGGAGCATTGCGCCAAATGATTGACTGTACGAACTTCGTATACTGCATATACTGTATTAATCAATTCGGCGATTTTTGACGTTTGTGTCTAGTTTTTTTTGCTCTCAAAATTCGAATGCCCTGAGTCCCATGGTTAATGTTGAAGGGGATTTTGAAATGACAGGTTCGGTTTGTTTCAAACTCACTGGTTGGTTCCTGTCCGTTGTTGCACAGATGATGTCTTTTGTGCGGGAATGCTCCTTGTGTTCTACGTGGATCGGGGGTGCGTTTCCGTTAATTGCCGTCAAATTGCGTTGCTCTCTCCACTCGGTTGGTACAGCTGCATGCTGCAATGCGAGTCTCAGAGATGATGTGTACGGATACGGGATGTGAGGTGTATTGTTGTGACCATTGAATATTCGGGATCGTCACAAATTGTGCGTACCTGTTCGGCATTGGATCAGTTCTGTGGCGGATCATAATTCAAATTGTATGTGTTGTGATGGTGTTAAAGTGCGATGGTGACGTGCTGCCAGGGATTTGGAATTGTGCTGCTGGCTGTCACCTATCTTGGGGCGCAGGTCCTGACCAGGATGGCCCAGTGAGAGTTGCGTGTCTAACATGAACGTTGTGGTCCCGTCATGCTATGGCTGACGGCTTGACCTGACAGCCCGGAGATTGAAACACTCCGTGGCTTGTCTAGCCTAGTGGGCTGTGCGCTCACATGGCTCGGGGAGTGTGGTCCCGTCATGCTGTGTCTGACGGCTTGACCTGACAGCCCGGAGATCGAGACACTCTGTGGCTTGTCTAGCCTTGTGGGCTGTGCGCTCACATGGCTCGGGGAGTGTGGTCCCGTCATGCTATGGCTGACAGCTTGACCTGACGGCTCGGAGGTTGAGACCCTCCGAGGCGCGTTGAAACAGTGGGCTGGAGATTCGTAAGGTTCAGGTGGAGTTGTCCTGTTACGTTGAGACTGTATCCCTCAGTTGTTAGGGTGCATGTTGTGCAGTGAGTGAACGATGGGTCGTCTCAGCTTGGTCGGTACAGCTATATGCTGCGATGCGAGTCTTGGAGAGAGACTGGGTCGTCTCAGCTCGGTCGCTACAGCTATATGCTGCGATGCGAGTCTTGGAGAGAGACTGGGTTAAAATCCCACCGATATGGCCGACGCGTGCTGCTAGTTGTGACGCCGCGTCGGAAAGGCGGTGGAGTGGTAACATGGAAATTCCCCCCCCGATATGGCCGACGTGTGCTACTGGTTGTGACGCCGCATCGGAAAGGCGTTGGGGTGGTAACATGGAAATTCCCCCCCCCGATATGGCCGACGCGTGCTACTGGTTGTGACGCCACGTCGGAAAGGCGGGGGGGTGCTAACGGGTGACTGTCATTGCATGCGTGATTCTAACGGGGGGGGGGGGGGGGGGGGGCTGTGCTGGAGCGTAAGTGGGTTAGCCAGTTTGCATGTATATTTGTTGTTAATTCCCCGTTTTCTGTGCGGTTCCCTTTTACCCTCGTCGATTCTGTATATATTACGTGATTGTATTTCTTATCGGTCGCCGGTCATTTATTGATGTTGCTGGTTCGGAGGCACACCTTTTCGATTTTTCACAGTTGTGTTACAGCCGGGGACGGCTGTGTGTTTATACAGGGGGGGGTGATGTAGTGACATAGAATGGTCACTACTGTGTCGGCCTGTACGAGGGCTGGGGGCCCCAAATGGGTGCCTGGGGGGTCACGTGCTGGAGGGATTCGGACCTTCCCAGAGGTGGGGGAAGTGAGGCGTGTCCTGGGAAGGGAGGCGTGGCCTGAAGAGAGCCAGCCACGCCGGGGCGGAGCCAGCCACGCCAAACCAGATATAAGCGTGGTGTGAACGCAGAGCGAGGCTGTTGTACTGTACTCCAAAGTGAAGACATCATCGGTCGTCAAGTCCCGAGTCGTCGTCCTGGGCCAGGCAGGCCGTTGCCTGCCTGGTCCAGTCTGTGTCGTGTTCCAGAGTGTTAGTGAGTTGAGGAAGGTGGTCACCACCTTATGTACAGTGTTATATTACCTACCGTTTAATAAATAGTGTTGCCTCCAAGCTGCGTGTGTGTGCACCTAATTCGGTCTTACTACACAGGTAAAGAAAGGAAATTTGCTTGGGGACCGCCGGAAGAGGCGGCGTTTCAGGGCCTGCGCGATCGACTGGCTACGGCACCGACGTTAGATTATCCTGATTTCGATCACCCCTTCATTCTGGATACGGATGCGAGTGACACGGGCATTGGGGCCGTGTTGTCTCAATCAAAAGGTGGTGTGGAACGCGTGGTGGCGTACGTATGGTAGCCGGGTTTTGTCTCCCGCAGAAACTCGCTACTGCGTCACACGCAGGGAACTTTTGGCTATTGTTTTCTTTCTCCGCCAATTTCGACCGTATCTCTACGGTCGTTCGTTTATTGTTTGCACGGATCATGCGGCCTTGCAGTATGCTCTTAAGATGGACCAACCATCCGGCCAGTTGGCGCGGTGGTTGGACACGCTGCAAGAATTTTCCTTCCAAATTCACCATCGGAAGGGGGTGCGTCACGCGAATGCGGACGCGCTTTCTAGGCTGCCGCAGCGATCCCCTTGCGCGTGCGCGTCGGGGACGCATAGATGTGCGCCGATTCAGCAACCCCCTCAGCCTGTTGCGTTGGTGGTCGACGTGCCTGAAGCTCCAAAGGAGCCGGGACCGGCTGATGGGATTCTGAATCTTCCAAGGGCTGTGTGGATTCGGGAACAAATGTTGGATGGTTCATTGGTCTCGTTACGGAATCGGACTGCGAAGAAGAGTGGGGGACTGGGTACGGGGGGTATGCCAGAAACCGCTCTCCGCGATGGTCTGCTGATGTGGAGGGAAGGGTTACAGGAACGCTGGCGTCTGGTTGTACCGGCATCCTTGCGGTACAAGTTGATTAGGACTCTGCATGGGGACACGCTTTTACATCTGGGGGTGCAGAAGACCCTATTGACGCTGCAGCGAGACTATTTTTGGCACGGCATGACAACAGATGTCGTCGGTCACGTTCGCGCGTGTCCTGATTGTGCCCGGCGAAAACCACCTAAACAACCATATGTGCCGCCCATACAGTCTATTCAGGTGTCTATAGTTAACGAATTGGTGGCGTTGGACATTTTGGGACCCTTCCCGCCATCCGCTAAGGGAAATAAATACTTGCTAGTTGGGGTGGAGTACCTCTCCCGCTAGCCGATGGCCTGGCCTTTGCCTGACCAGTCAGCGGCGTCTATCACAGACGCCTTTCTATTCGGGTACGTTATGGACAAGGGGGCGCCGGAGAGGCTCCTCACAGACCAAGGCCGTAATTTTTCTTCTAAATTGTTGGGGGAGGTGTGCGCGGCTCTTGGAACTAAAAAGATACGGACATCTCCCTACCATCCGCAAACGGATGGTATGGTCGAACGGCTAAATTGGACATTGTCCGCCATGTTGTGTCACACCGTGAGTGAAAAACAATCAGATTGGGATTTGCATATCCCTGGGGTACTTTCGGCATACCGAATGACGCCGCATGCGGCTACAGGATATTCGCCGTTTTTCCTTATGTACGGTCGCGAGAACGTGCCGCCAATGGATGTGCAGTTGGGAACTGGAGTGAGGGGACCTGCTAAGCCTCTTCCTGATTACATTCGGGATACCGTTCGCCGGGTTACTGAGGCACGGGAGGGGGCCCGCAGGGCTACTGCCAAAGCCCAGGCCCGGAACGAGCGGTGTGCTCGACGCTCGAAGGGGGAGTGCCCCTGGAAGGTGGGGGACATGGCCTGGCTCCATTGCCCGCAGGTGCGGCCAGGTACCTCTCCTAAATTACACAAACCATGGCAAGGGCCGGTTCGTCTCATCGAGGTTCCCAACCCACAGTCTGCGCGTGTTCGGTTTGGATCTCGGCGTTGGTTCGTTCACACGTCGCGCTTGAAACCATATGTGGCCCCTTGAAACGATGCGTCATCTCCTGATGTTGCCTTGCCGGGGTCTGTTGCTGCTGACTCATCCTTGCCTGTGCCTGTTGACCTTGCAAGAGCGCCTGTCGTGCCTTTTACAGACAAGCCGGCCGTGACATTGCTGGAGACAGGAGACTCTGCTCGGGGTGTGCCTACCACGGCTGCGGGGACTCCGAGCCCCGCCGTCCTTCCGACCCCGTCGCAGACACGATCGCGACGCACCCCCGATGCTGGGCCTTCAGGGACACGGGACCGGGACGTTGACGGGCCTCCAATAGCGACAGGAGGACTTCATCTTGTCGCTCCTAAAACCCCGTCACGTTCCCGGTCTGCAGGAGGGCCGCCGCCCGTCCGGGACGGACCGGCGACCCGAACGCACTCAAAGTCCCTTACATTTCGTTGAATTTTACTGTTGTGTTGTTGTTGTTGTTATATTTATTGTATGCTTCGTTGTCCTTGAATGTGTGATGGTTGTGTTCGCTCGCATTACTTGTCTCGTTATTGTTCAGCCGAGGTCGGCTGGATTTTCTCTACGGGGGAGGGTGGTGTAATGCGGGCGTAAACGGCCTCGCGGATATGACATCATGGGGGGGAGGAGTTAGGTCACGTGGGAGAGAGGGGTGAGGTCTTAAGGGAGAGATACCGGAAGAGACGGGGGAGTGTGGGAGATAGAGTTAGAGTGAGGCCACGCAGGGCGGAGGTCGAGGAGTGGCGAGATCGCCACACACACGCAGAGTAAGACTCTGCAAGCCATCTGGCTACCATGAGAGATTCGTTCATGAGGCGATCCACATATACAAACACAGAGACAATTTCAACCGAGAAGATGGATTCCGGCTTAGCAATCATTGGAAGGACGTAATAAACCATTTCGGATCTTAACTGATTGTGTCCACGTTTACGGTGACTTTCAGACCGCGTTCCACTCACTGACATTGACTATATATCCTGTATTCTCCGCAGGGAATAGATTCTTTGCTCCGTTGCAAGCTTCCTACCACCACTCTCCCATTGACATATTTCGTTGCTTCCTCTTAGTACCTTTCACGCGAAGGTCAATGGTATAGTGTATAGCATATTATATAATAATAAATAGTATTAAAGTGTAATGTTTAATACAATTGTAATAAAGGACTCCGTCACACGATGTTGATCTCCGTCGGTCCTTTATTTGGGTTCGTCTTCCGCTCACCCCGCTGGCCTCCTCCTCGACCCAGCGTCGTCTCTCCTTGTGCCCCGTGCTCTCTGCAGCTACCCTGCTGCTCCCTATGCAGCCCCACTGCTGCTCCGCTATGCAGCTACTCGGCTGCCTGTGCAACCTCGCACCCTCTGCTAGCCTCCGCTAGTTCTGCAGCTACTCGGCTGCTCCGTGCAACCTCGCACGCCCTGTGCTAGCCTCCGCTAGCTCTGCAGCTACTCGGCTGCTCCGTGCAACCCCTGCATGCCCTGTGCGCCCCGCACACTCTGCTCTCTCCTCACCCCGCTGGCTGGCGCCATCCGATGAGCTCCTCAGCCACCAGGCTGAGGCACGGCGGCCACCCAACGTGGTCTCCCTCTTCAATCCCTCGACTGCCCTGATGTCTTCCGGTCTCCTTCCTATAACCCCTCGCCCACGTGACCCTGACTCCTCCCTCTCCCACGTGACCCTGACTCCTCCCTCGTGGATCGTCACATCCGGCCTGGCCAATTACGCTCGCATTACACCACCCCCCCCCGCCCCCCCGTAAAGAAAAATCCAGCCGTCCTCGGCTGAAACAGGACAAAATAATGCGAGCGAAGGCATCACAATCATGAGTCACCCCAGACACAACGGAGATTACAACAACAACAACACAAGTAACGAAGGGGGAGGGATCAGGATCCGGAACAGAACACCGGCTTGTCCTCCGCGCAACAACAACAAGAATAAGAATGGAACAATGCACAAAAACAGCAACTGACACGCAAAAACGGCCGACGCGCACAACCCAGGAATGTGGTGTCTTAGAGCGTGTCCATGTTTCTGTTCCATCCGCTCGGCTCAAGTCCAACGTCAAAGAGCAAGTGGTAGAGCAGGAATGACGAACGGGTGCTCAATTGCTCCTTTAAATCCTCATCCAGTTAGCACACCAGGTAACACCCAGTGTGGCAGGCGCCGAAGATCTGTGACGAGAAGGAGAATCCAATCCCCTGAGGCACAGCACCACAATGCACATCCGCATGTCGTACACGACAGCCACCCGGCCCCAGGGTAGTGGAGATGATGTAAATCCGGCCCGCTTAAAAACCCCAATAAATACCCAAAAAAGACGCGATGGATGCCCCAGTATTTACATTTTAACAACAATATTATTTACACGTGACAACAACAACAACAAAAAAAATTCCTGCTCTTGCCCACCAGCAGTCCTCCCTTGAGGACCAGCACAGACATCGCACGTACACAGCATGTACCCACGGTCACTCTCAACAAAGCCCCCAGTCGCACACCCTCGCGTGGAGAAAGCCGCGCTCCCCAGCGGTAACGTTTAACTCACCCTAACCCTCACCGTGGTCGTCAAACCACAGCAACATCCACTGATCATACTCTCGGCTAGTGCAATTTCGGGGATGAGCAGCAACTCGGCCATGCTCCTCCCTTACTATCCCATCAGCGATGGACACACACCAGCATCTTATAGTCTGACGCTTTATAGCCAAGGGAAGATTAATCCCTCGGCAAGGCCAGACACCATCGACCCCCCCACGGGGCAATGTTCTCTTATAGATTCAATAATGCCCTAACCCAGAGCGGAACAAGTCCGCGGCCCTTCCCGCTGGAGGACCCGCATAGAGAATCCCTGCTCCATGCTAGCCAGGTCACCCCGTTCGCTGGCACATAACAAAACCTCCACTCCAGAATCCCGTGAGCCCCCGGCACACCAGGTTCAGTGTGGCACCGCACAACTGAACCATGACTCCCCGAGCCATATGAGAACACGGCCCATTAATTTGAGACATACCACGGAGCATTTCGCCTCCGGGCTGTCAGGTCAGCCATCAGCCATAGGCCGATGTGACCACAACTCTTGCATCACCCAATCAACAATGGCAGGCATATACAAATGGATTATTTGCCCCACCGAGGTTTTTCCCGCGCGCTCAAAATGGCGGCACCCTTCGCCAAGCGCATCCCCGCAATTTCTCGCGCGCACTCAAAATGGCGGCCCCTTGCGCAAAGCGCATCGTCGCAATACCCCGCGCGCACTCAAAATGGCGGGCCAACGTGCGACCACGTCGCCAGTTTTCCCCGTGCGTGCACCCCAGCTGCCCGTTGCTGGGGGTCACAAGACGCATCCCCCGTCACGTTGTAACAACCCCTCAATGATAGGATGCACAGCCCCAGTTTGCTGTGCACAGCAGTCGTATCGGGGAAATTTTGACCCATTTTACCAAACCACATAGCTTACACACACCAACTCGTAAAGCAACCCCTGGCCGCATGCAATCAACAGAATGAGCGACGCCACTTGGCGGCAATTTACGGCCCCATCACCCTTAACAGCAAAACCACCAAGAACGGTGTAATCGCGCGTCCTCATCGCGCGCCCTCTCTCTCTACAAGCGCAATTACCTATGAACACGCACGCAATCTCGTGTGCATGAACACCCATACAACCAAATTTTTGGGTCCCCCCCGAATTTTTCCCAATTTCCAAACAGGTACGCACAATTAATAACAATCCCGAACTCAATGGTCAACCAATGCACTGCACCGCGTATCCGTACAGAACAGTGTAAACAGCACATGCAGTCAGCATATCGCGATCACACGCGTACATTTAAGCACAATAGCAAGCAGATCTGCAGGCAACCAACACACCATTAACCCTGTCGTACCTTTGCAGCAACAACAAAATGATTCTCTCTTTTGCAATCAACCCCATCGCACACGGCACCTTGCAGCAACAACACACGAAATTTTTTTTTCAATTAACCACATCGCTCACGCTCCCACGGGATGTTACAGCGCGGGATACCTGACGCAACCGAATTAATAATTAACTTCACCATGAAGATAACATCTCCACGCCGCAACGCACGCACACTATTTGACACTGAGCAAACAAGCAGATAGCGCGTCCATCGTCAACACACACACAGCCCGAACCACTCTCCGCTCGCTCAAGACATGACAACAATCGCCCCCCCGGCACACGCTAGATGGGTGAGGTGTGTGTTAGGGCCGGGTGCATCTCGTTACGACTCGCCCGGGGCTGCAGCGAGCAGAGGATGGCAGGGTGGTAACTTGAGACGCCTCGCAGAACTCGAACGGTGACTTGATTGCTCCGTTGTCTCGCACACGAGCTAGGATGGGAGAGCACCCGCCCCAGCAGCTGCAGTGTCGGCGTCCTCTCCTCGCAGCTCCTCCTCGCAAAACAGCAGCTCAGCAACAGGCTGCTCACCCCGCGGCGCCTCCAGATGGCAGCGCACGGCCGCATCTCCGCCGCGATGTTGAAGATGGCGGCGTCTTCCCGCCGCGGTGACAAGATGGCGGCTTCCCGCCGTTTCTCCCTGACCACACCCAAGATGGCGGCGCCCTGCTGCGTGTTGGAGAGGCGGGAAGCGTGGGCCAGGCCCCAATGGCAGACGGCTCAGCCCCACTCGGAGGCTCACCGCTTCCAGGCCCGCCGCGTGGCCGATCCGGCCTCGTCGCCGGCGCAACCAAGGTGACAAATCCAGCAGAACGGCCCGCAGCGATTCAAGTTGGACCGCCACGTAGCCACTGGAGAACGTGCGCCGGCAGCCGTTCCTTCATCGTCGGAAGACGTAACAAGTGGGTTACGCTTTTTCAAGTTCTCGGCCGTCTTCCTCGATGTTATTTTGACTTGAAAAAGTCCACTGACACCAATGTAATAAAGGACTCCGTCACACGATGTTGATCTCCGTCGGTCCTTTATTTGTGTTCGTCTTCCGCTCACCCCGCTGGCCTCCTCCTCGGCCCTGCGTCGTCTCTCCTTGCGCCCCACGCACTCTGCAGCTACCCTGCTGCTCCCTATGCAGCCCCACTGCTGCTCCGCTATGCAGCTACTCGGCTGCCTGTGCAACCTCGCACCCTCTGCTAGCCTCCGCTAGTTCTGCAGCTACTCGGCTGCTTCGTGCAACCTCGCACGCCCTGTGCTAGCCTCCGCTAGCTCTGCAACTACTCGGCTGCTCCGTGCAACCCCTGCATGCCCTGTGCGCCCCGCGCACTCTGCTCTCTCCTCACCCCACTGGCTGGCGCCGTCCGATGAGCCCCTCAGCCACAAGGCTGAGGCACGGCGGCCACCCAACGTGGTCTCCCTCTTCAATCCCTCGACTGCCCTGATGTCTTCCGGTCTCCTTCCTATAACCCCTCGCCCACGTGACCCTGACTCCTCCCTCTCCCACGTGACCCTGACTCCTCCCTCGCGGATCGTCACATCCAGCCTGGCCAATTACGCTCGCATTACACAATGTATACGGTAATATATAGTATCGTAATTGTATAGTGAATATACAGCAGTGTGGTATACAGTTGGGTGGGTAGAATAATACATAGTGTAATATTACAATGCAGTGTCTAAAAACATATTAGTTGCTGCGGCACCATATTATTAACATTCTTTCCCTTTATTAATTCTAACCTTACTCCCTCCCTTTGATACTGCTAATCCTGCATAATGCATGGGCATAATGACTTTAAACCCCTCGCCAATCCTCCTAATCGCATATCTGCATTTCCCATAAATATGCTAAATTCCTCTTGATATGCACTCCGCAGAGAATGGATTCTTTGCTCCACTGCAAGCTTCCTACCACCATTCTCCCATTGACATATTTAGTTGCTTTCTCTTAGTACCTTTCACGCGACGGTTTATGGTATAGTGTATAGCATATTATATAATAAATAGTATTAAAGTGTAATGTTTAATACAATGTATAAGGTAATATATAGTATCGTAATTTTATAGTGAACATATAGCAGTGTGCTTTACAGTTGAGTGGATAGAATAAAACATAGTGTAATATGACAAGGTATAGTCAATAAGCATATTAGTTGCTGCGGCGCCATATTATTAACATTCCTTCCCTTTATTAATTCTGACCTTACTCCCTCCCTTTGATGCTGCTAATCCTGCATAATACATGGGCATAATCACTTTAAACCCCTCGCCAAACCTCCTACGCATTTCACAAGTAGTGCTAATCGCATATCTGCATTTCCCATAAATATGCTAAATTCCTCTTGATATGCAAATTATTTTGTCAAGACGCTCTTCGCCCCTCCATCCCAGCATAAATAGTCACTCCAAGTCTGGAGCGTGCCATTCAGACTCTGTCTACTTGACGGACCTGTTCTCCACCTGAGGACGGCTGCTTGCGTTGTGGCCGAAACTTCGTGAGAATTATTTTATTATGTTTTATTTTTATTATTTTATTACTTCCCTTCTACGTGACTTTACCGAAAGAACCAAGAAGATGAATCCCTGCAGTCACGAAAGCTTTAAATCGAAAAAAATCATTCCAATGATTGCTCAATTTGAATCCATACTTTCGGTTGAAGTTATGTCTATGTTTGTATATCAGGATGGCTTCATGGACAAATCTTGGTAGTATCCAGGAGGCTTGCAGAGTACCTTGGTATTAGAGAACACAATGTCATGAGAACCAGCAGTATTACAACAGTGGTCAGCCACGGCCGAAGAATTCGTCCTGCCATGTTTCAAATCTGACTTGTGCTCGCGAATGCGATCAGAAATATGTCGTTTCGTTTCCCCGATATAACAATCCCCACAGGTGCAACTTAGTTTGGAGACACCAGGGTATTGTAAGTTACGAATGACATCTTTCATGGATGGGATCAGATCACGGATCTTGTGTACTGTACTGAATCGGACCTGGATCTTGTGTTTGTTCAGAATTTTGGAAATCTTTTTGGCGACGCCTGCTATGTATGGCAACGTAATGATTTTGATCGGAGTCTCAAGGGGTTGTTTCTCCACGTTGGGAGAAACAGTTTGGCGGATAGCACGGTCTGAGTATCCGTTCATCTTGAGGGCCAGATATACATGTTCCAATTCACTAGCTAGGTGGTGCTGGTCAGAGATGCAACGGGCCCTATGGTGTAGCGTTTTGATGAGGGACTCACACGAAATAAATGTTTCCAAGACAGAGGTAGTCTGCAAACCTACCGGCTACCTTCAGAGATTTGTTCATGAAGCCATCCAGATACATAAACACAGACTCAACTTCAACCGAGAAAATATGTACAAAGTGAGCAATCATTGGAAGGACGTTATTAACCAGGTAAAGCCTTAACTGACTGTGATGTTTCCATCCTACCTGTCTATGTCAGCTGTTATTTCCAACTCTCTGTGTCTCTCTTTCTATGCCTCTCTTTTAGATCTCTAATGCTCACATGTCCTTTGCATTGCACTCTCATACTCACATGCCCTTTGGATTGCACCCATTGGGTTGCACTCCCTCGTCGAGGAGGCTGCTCTCCTCCTTTTCTACAGTTACATGCTAATTTCTCACATTAACATCATGATAATCTCTCACATTAACATAGCCACTTCCGTGCCCTCTAATTGCTCACATTAACATCATGTTAATCTCTCACATTAACATAGCCACTTCCATGCCCTCGTCGAGGAGGCCGCTTTCCTATCTTACAGTTACATGCTAATTTCTCACATTAACATCACTAGCCCCGGCCACTTCTTTATGACCCCTGGGCTACACCCATTTCAAACCTTTTAAAAACAGTCTGCCTCAGCAGCAGACTATGCTTTCCCATATGATGACGGACGTTTGTGTTGCGCCCTAAACATCGTGATTTATTTTATTTTATACCTATGTGACTTTACGGAAAGAACCAAATAGTATAGTTCTAAATACCTCCAAAACCAAGGTGCTATGCTTCTCACTAGGATTAAAGCAAGAAGTATTTTTTTTCCAATTATATTCCTTAAATAATCATCAAATAGAGCAAGTCAAGATATATAAGTATCTTGGGGTCATCTTTGATTAAAAACTGAATTTTCAAGATCACATTGATTATATTTGTAAAAAGAAAAGAAAAAAGACAAAATAAAAAATTGGTTTTCTGTATCGACACAAGCACTGCTTCCCCCCTTTGTTACGCTTGGAATTGATAAAAGATACCGTACTACCTCTACTTGATTACTGTGACATCGTATATAAATCAGCCCCCAGTACTATACTAAAGAAGCTTGATTCAATTTATCACTCAGCCTTAAGATTTGCATTGAACTGCCCATATAGGACCAACCACTGCGATCTCTACATTGGGTCAAATTTAACTTCTCTTAAGATCGATGGCTTGTGCATCAGATCTAATTTATTCACGATGTGCTTACAAAAAAATCAGCAGACTACCTGCTGGATCGCTTCACTGTTTCAAAGAACAAATGTGACCTAAGGTCTTCGCTCATTTACCAGTTTCACATTTCTTATTGCCGTACAAATACTGGAGGAAGGGCCTTTTCTATTGATGCCCCTAGGGTCTGGAATGGTATCGCCAATAAACTGCAACTTGGATCACTACCTGTGATATCTTCACTCAAAACTGCTCTAGAGGAGTTTTACACCCATAGCTGCCACTGCTATTCAGAATGGCCTGAAATAAAATGTATCGTTCCGGATGACCGCTGCAAAGTATGATCTTGAGTTTTGATTATAGTGTGCTGATCTTTAAAGGTGTATTGAAACATTTTGATTTTGCTACTGATACTCCTGCTGTTATGGAGTGACTCATGCAGCCAGCTATGGCAGGCAAAGTTTGGTCGTACATGTTATGTATATCGTTTATTGTTAAATTTGAATCACAGTTCCCATGATCACTGTTACATTGTTTTTATAGCTTTATTTTTGTGATTTTGTAAGCGTCTTGGCTTAGCCATGTTTGTTTGTTGTAGTACAGAGTTAGCCTGATCACTGTAATCAACATTGTCTTATGGTTGTTATTGTTTGACTTGCATCCCACTGGGATTTTTGGACACAGCTTTGAAATACGGTGTTTTTCTGTCCGTCTGTCTGTCCATCTGTTTGTCCGTCTGTCTGTCTGTCCAGCTGTCTGTCCGTCTGCGTATGCGCGCTTGCGAGGGATTTGTCTCTCAAACGGTGGGGTTTTTGTAGAAAAAAAATTGCCAGGCAGCACACCCTAAGCCCCGCGGTGGACATAGGCTATTCCGTTTTCCTATCCGTCAACTTTAAAGTAGTTAGATTAACAAGCGAGTGCGATGTATCTTTATTTAATTTTTTACTTTTGCCGCCCGGCGCGGGACAATGCACGCAATTGCGCATGCGCGAAACGCTGACAGGAGTTACCCCTAGCAACGCACACGCCATCGGTGGAGGGTGGGGGAGATTTTTCATTTGCGTTCAAAATGCAAAAAAAATACACGTAAAGCTGAGTTAAATTCATCAAAGTGGCATGTCCTCTTCTCTCCCCCACCCCAATGTGTGCACTTAGGGTCGGTAGATACTAATATTATAGCGCTTAGATAGTATTATTGTAGCGCAGACGGGGAGATGGTGGGCGGGGATAGCGATCCAGCCCACAGCCTCGGCCGGCTGGGCAATCTAGGCAAGGCCGGGGGCTCTGCACGGGACTAGGCCTCACCACGGCCTCTGTCAGGTGAGTACTTTGTGCTATAGAGTCGATATATACTGCTTTAGAGTCAGCATGTACTACTGCAGTGATAGCAGGTACCACCACAGTCAGTATGTACTGCTGTAATCATACAGATACCACCACAGTTGGAATGCACTGCTGTAATCATTGCAGGTCCCACCACACTCAGTATGCA
This sequence comes from Lampetra planeri, assembly GCF_965212315.1. Classification (NCBI taxonomy): domain Eukaryota; kingdom Metazoa; phylum Chordata; class Hyperoartia; order Petromyzontiformes; family Petromyzontidae; genus Lampetra; species Lampetra planeri. The sequence continues at coordinate 11,288,332 of NC_136145.1, read as the reverse complement.
CTGCTCTAATCATAGCAGGTACCACCACAGTCGGTATGGACTGCTATAATCATAGCAGGTACCACAGTCAGTATGCACTGCTGTTATCATAGCAGGTACCACCTCAGTATGCACTGCTGTAATCATAGCAGGTACCACCACAGTATGCACTGCTGTAGTGAAAGTAGGTACCACCACATTATGCACTGCTGTAATCATAGCAGGTACCACCACAGTCAATATGCACTGCTCTATTCATAGCAGGAACCACCACAGTCGGTATGCACTGCTGTAGTGAAAGCAGGTGTAGTGGTGGTATTGAAACGCGCACACACCAGCTCCGGTTAACTCCAATACTTAATTGTGCGGGGCGGTTGTGATATCCCTAGCCAGGCCTCTCTCGGGGGGAGGGGGCTGGGGGATGTGTGTGATCCCACAGAACCCCACCCCTCGGTGGGGACTTGTATAAATGGCAAGACCCTGAGAGAGAGAGTTCAGTTGGGACAAGCCGAAGACGAAGAACCAGCTGAAGGCGGAAGTCCAGCTAGCTAGACCCTGGGACTTCTCTGACCCGCTGTCCTTCTAAAGGCCGGGCAGAGCAAGCCAGTGGCGCGACCCCAGAGCCTCGGAGCCGATGTCCTTGTAAGGGCCAGATTCGTGTAGCTGATGGTCGAGACCTGTGCCTTGGTTGGGCCAGGTCAGGTAGTCCCTTGAGAGTAGGCGAGTCAGATTGGGAATACCTCCCTTGAGAGTAGCGGGTGAAGAGGCCGTTACCTCTTCGAGTGTGAAGCTGTAATAAAAACGTGTTTCCTCTACGTCAACCGTCTCTGTCGTCACGGTGCCCACTAACAGGTACCACCACAGTATGCACTGCTGTAATCATAGCAGGTACCACCACAGTTAGAATGCACTGCTGTTATCATAGCAAGTAACACCACAGTATGCACTGCTGTAATCATTGCAGGTACCACGACAGTCGGTATGCACTGCTGTAGTGAAAGCAGGTACCACCACAGTCAGTATGCACTGCTGTTATCAAAGCAAGTCCCACCACAGTATGCACTGCTGTAATCATAGCAGGTACCACCACGGTCAGTATGCACTGCTGTAGAGAAAGCAGCTTCCACCACAGGAGGTATGCACTGCTGTAGTGAAAGCAGGTACCACCACAGTATGCACTGCTGTAATCATAGCAGGTACCACCACAGTAAGTTTGCACTGCTGTAATCATAGCAGGTAACACCACAGTCAGTATGCACTGCTGTAGTGAAAGCAGCTAACACCACAGACGGTATGCACTGCTGTGGTGATAACAGGCATCACCACAGTCGATATGCACTGCTGTAGAGAAAGCAGCTTCCAACACAGGAGGTCTGCACTGCTGTAGTGAAAGCAGGTACCACCACAGTATGCACTGCTGTAATCATAGCCGAAACCACCACAGTCAATAACCACTGCTGAAATCATAGCAGGCACCACCACAGTCATTATGCACTGCTGTAGTGAAAGCAGGTATCACCACAGTAGGTATGCACTGCTGTAGTGAAAGCAGATACCACCACAGTATGCACTGCTGTAATCATAACAGTCAGTATGCACTGCTGTAGTGATAGCAGGTACCACCACAGTCGGTATGCACTACTGTAGTGAAAGCAGGTACCACCACAGTCAGTATACACTGCTGTTATAATAGCAGGTACCACCACAGTATGCACTGCTGTAATCATAGCAGGTACCACCACAGTCAGTATGCACTGCTGTAGTGAAAGCAGGTACCACCACAGTCGATATGCAATGATGTAGTGAAAACAGGTACCACCACGGTCAGTATGCACTGCTGCAGAGAAAGCAGGTACCACCACAGTCAGGATGCACTGCTGTAGTGAAAGCAGCTAACACCACAGTCGGTATGCACTACTGTAGTGAAAGCAGGTACCACCACAGTCAGTATACACTGCTGTTATCATCGCAGGTACCACCACAGTATGCACTGCTGTAGTGAAAGCAGGTACCACCACAGTCGGTATGCACTGCTGTAGTGAAAGCAGGTACCACCACGGTCAGTATGCACTGCTGCAGAGAAAGCAGCTACCACCACAGCAGGTATGCACTGCTGTAGTGAAAGCAGGTACCACCACAGTATGCACTGCTGTAATCATAGCAAGTACCACCACAGTCAGTATCCACTGCTGTAATCATAGCAGGCACACCACAGTCAGTATGCACTGCTGGAGTGAAAGCAGGTACCACCACAGTCGGTATACACTGCTGAAGTGAAATCAGATACCAACACGGTCAGTATGCACTGCTGCAGAGAAAGCAGGTACCACCACAATCGGAATGCACTGGTGTGGTGATAGCAGGTTCCACCACAGTCGGTATACACTGCTGTAGTGATAAACAGGTACCACCACAGTAGGTATGCACTGCTGTAGTGAAAGCAGGTAACACCATAGTCGGTATGCACTGCTGTTATCACAGCAGGTGCCAACACAGTATGCACTGCTGTAGTGATAGCAGGTACTACGACAGTAGGTATGCACTGCTGTAGTGAAAGCAGGTACCACGACAGTATCCACTGCTGTAATCATAGCAGGTACCACCACAGTCACTTTGCACTGCTGTTATCATAGCAGGAACCACCACAGTCAGTATCCACTGCTGTAATCATAGCAGGTACCACCATAGTTGGTATGCACCGCTGTAGTGGAAGCAGGTACCACCACGGTCAGTATGCACTGCTGTAGTGAAAGCAGGTACCACCACAGTATGCACTGCTGTAATCACAGCAGGTACCACCACAGTCAGTATGCACTGCTGTTATCATAGCCGAAATCACCACAGTCAATATCCACTGCTGCAATAATAGCAGGCACCACCACAGTCAGTATGCACTGCTGTAGTGAAAGCAGGTACCACCACAGTAGGTATGCACTGCTGTAGTAAAAGCAGGTACCACCACAGTATGCACTGCTGTAATCATAGCAGGTACCATCACAGTAAGTTTGCACTGCTGTAATCATAGCAGGTACCACCACAGTCAGTTTGCACTGCTGTTATCATAGCAGGAACCACCACAGTCAGTATCCACTGCTGTAATCATAGCAGGTACCACCATAGTTGGTATGCACCGCTGTAGTGGAAGCAGGTACCACCACGGTCAGTATGCACTGTTGTAGAGAAAGCAGCTTCCACCACAGGAGGTATGCACTGCTGTAGTGAAAGCAGGTACCACCACAGTATGCACTGCTGTAATCACAGCAGGTACCACCACAGTCAGTATGCACTGCTGTTATCTTAGCCGAAACCACCACAGTCAATATCCACTGCTGTAATCATAGCAGGCACCACCACAGTCAATATGCACTGCTGTAGTGAAAGCAGGTACCACCACAGTAGGTATGTACTGCTGTAGTGAAAGCAGGTATTACCACAGTATGCACTGCTGTGATCATAACAGGTACCACCACGGTCAGTTTGCACTGCTGTTATCATAGCAGGAACCACCACAGTCAGTATCCACTGCTGTAATCATAGCAGGCACCACCATAGTTGGTATGCACTGCTGTAGTGGAAGCAGGTACCACCACGGTCAGTATGCACTGCTGTAGTGAAAGCAGCTAACACCACATTCAGTATGCACTGCTGGTGATAACAGGTATCACCACAGTCGGTATGTACTGCTGTAGAGAAAGCAGCTTCCACCACAGGAGGTCTGCACTGCTGTAGTGAAAGCAGGTACCACCACAGTATGCACTGCTGTAATCATAGCAGATACCACCACAGTCAGTATGCACTGCTGTCATCATAGCCGAAACCACCACAGTCAATATCCACTGCTGTAATCATAGCAGGCACCACCACAGTCAGTATGCACTCTGTAGTGAAAGAAGGTACCACCACAGTAGGTATGCACTGCTGTAGTAAAAGCAGGTACCACCACAGTATGCACTGCTGTAATCATAACAGGTATCACCACAGTCAGTATGCACTGCTGTAGTGATAGCAGATACCAACACGGTCAGTATGCACTGCTGCAGAGAGGTACCACCACAGTCGGAATGCACTGGTGTGGTGATAGCAGGTTCCACCACAGTATGCACTGCTGTGATCATAGCAGGTACCACCACAGTAAGTTTGCACTGCTGTTATCATAGCAGGAACCACCACAGTCAGTATCCACTGCTGTAATCATAGCAGGCATCACTATAGTTGGTATGCACTGCTGTAGTGGAAGCAGGTACCACCACGGTCAGTATGCACTGCTGTAGTGAAAGCAGATACCACCACAGTATGCACTGCTGTAATCATAGCAGGTACCACCACAGTCAGTATGCACTGCTGTTATCATAGCCGAAACCGCCACAGTCAATATCCACTGCTGTAATCATAGCAGGCACCACCACAGTCAGTAAGCACTGCTGTAGTGAAAGAAGGTACCACCACAGTAGGTATGCCCTGCTGTAGTGAAAGCAGGTACCACCACAGTATGCACTGCTGTAATCATAACAGGTATCACCACAGTCAGTATGCACTGCTGTAGTGATAGCAGGTACCACCACAGTCGGTATGCACTACAGTAGTGAAAGCAGGTACCACCACAATCAGTATACATTGCTGTTATAATAGCAGGTACCACCACAATATGCACTGATGTAATTATAGCAGGTACCACCACAGTCAGTATGCACTGCAGTTTTCATAGCCGAAACCACCACAGTCAATATCCACTGCTGTAATCATAGCAGGCACCACCACAGTCAGTATGCACTGCTGTAGTGAAAGCAGGTACCACCACAGTAGGTATGCACTGCTGTGGTAATAACAGGTATTACCACAGTCGGTATGCACTGCTGTAGAGAAAGCAGCTTCCACCACAGGAGGTCTGCACTGCTGTAGTGAAAGCAGGTACCACCACAGTATGCACTGCTGTAATCATAGCAGGTACCACCACAGTCAGAATGCACTGCTGTTATCATAGCCAAAACCACCACAGTCAATATCCACTGCTGTAATCATAGCAGTCACCACCACAGTCAGTAAGCACTGCTGTAGTGAAAGAAGGTACCACCACAGTAGGTATGCACTGCTGTGGTAATAACAGGTATTACCACAGTCGGTATGCACTGCTGTAGAGAAAGCAGCTTCCACCACAGGAGGTCTGCACTGCTGTAGTGAAAGCAGGTACCACCACAGTATGCACTGCTGTAATCATAGCAGGTACCACCACAGTCAGAATGCACTGCTGTTATCATAGCCAAAACCACCACAGTCAATATCCACTGCTGTAATCATAGCAGTCACCACCACAGTCAGTAAGCACTGCTGTAGTGAAAGAAGGTACCACCACAGTAGGTATGCACTGCTGTAGTGAAAGCAGGTACCACCACAGTATGCACTGTTGTAATCATAACAGGTATCACCACAGTCAGTATGCACTGCTGTAATGATAGCAGGTACCACCAGAGTCGGTATGCACTAATGTAGTGAAAGCAGGTACCACCACAGTCAGTATACACTGCTGTTATAATAGCAGGAACCACCACAGTATGCACTGCTGTAATCATAGCAGGTACCACCACAGTCAGTATGCACTGCTGTAATCATAGCAGGTACCACCACAGTCAATATGTACTGCTCTAGTGAAAGCAGGTACCACCGCAGTATGCACTGCTGTAATCATAAGAGGTGCCACCACAGTCAGTATGCACTGCTGTTATCATAGCAGGTACCACCACAGTATGCACTGCTGTAATCATAGCAGGTTCCACCACAGTCGGTATGCACTGCTGTAGTGATAGCAGGTACCACCACAGTATCCATTGCTGGAACCATAGCAGGTACCACCACAGTCATTATGCACTGCTGTAGTGAAAGCAGCTAACACCACAGACGGTATGCACTGCTTTGGTGATAACAGGTATCACCACAGTCAGTATGCACTGTTGTAGTGAAAGCAAGTACCACCACGGTCAGTATGCACTGCTGCAGAGAAAGCAGCTACCACCACAGGAGGTATGCACTGCTGTAGTGATAGCAGGTACCACCACAGTATGCACTGCTGTAATCATAGCCAGTACCACCACAGTCAGTATCCACTGCTTTAATCATAACAGTTACCACCACAGTCAGTTTGCACTGCTGTTATCATAGCAGGAACCACCACAGTCAGTATCCACTGCTGTAATCATAGCAGGCACCACCATAGTTGGTATGCACCGCTGTAGTGGAAGCAGGTACCACCACGGTCAGTATGCACTGTTGTAGAGAAAAAAGCTTCCACCACAGGAGGTATGCACTGCTGAAGTGAAAGCAGGTACCACCACAGTATGCACTGCTGTAATCATAGTAGGTACCACCACAGTCAGTATGCACTGCTGTTATCATAGCCGAAACCACCACAGTCAATATCCACTTCTGTAATCATAGCAGGCACCACCACAGTCAGTATGCACTGCTGTAGTGAAAGCAGGTACCACCACAGTAGGTATGCACTGCTATAGTGAAAACAGGTACCACCACAGTATGCACTACTGTAATCATAGCAGTTACCACCACAGTCAGTTTGCACTGCTGTTATCATAGCAGGAACTACCACAGTCAGTATCCACTGCTGTAATCATAGCAGGCACCACCGTAGTTGGTATGCACCGCTGTAGTGGAAGCAGGTGCCACCACAGGATGCACTGCTGTAATCATAGCAGGTACCACCTCAGTAAGTTTGCACTGCTGTAATCATAGCAGGTAACACCACAGTCAGTATGCACTGCTGTAGTGAAAGCAGCTAACACCACAGTCGGTATGCACTGCTGTGGTGATAACAGGTATCACCACAGTCGGTATGCACTGCTGTAATCATAGCAGGCACCACCACAGTCAGTATGCACTGATGTAATCGTAGCAGGTACCACTACAGTCAGTATGCACTGCTGTCATGAAAGCAGGTAACACCGCAGTCGGTGTGCACTGCTGTTATCATAGCAGGTGCCACCACAGTCAGTATCCACTACTGTAATCATAGCCGAAACCACCACAGTCAATATCCACTTCTGTAATCATAGCAGGCACCACCACAGTCAGTATGCACTGCTGTAGTGAAAGCAGGTACCACTACAGTTGGTATGCACTGCTGTTATCATAGCAGGCACCACCACAGTAAGTAGGCACTGCTGTTATCATAGCAGGGAACACCACAGTCATTATCCACTGCTGTAATCATAGCAGGCACCACCACAGTCAGTATGCACTGCTGTAATCGTAGCAGGTATCACCACAGTCAGTATGCACTGCTGTAGTGAAAACAGGTACCACTACAGTTGGTATGCACTGCTGTTATCATAGCAGGTGCCACCACAGTATGCACTGCTGTAATCATAGCATGTACCACCACGGTCAGTATGCACTGCTGTAGATAAAGCAGGTACCACCACAGTCAGTATGCATTGCTGTAGTGATAGCACGTACCACCACAGTATGCACTGCTGTAATCATAGCAGGTACCACCACAGTCAGTTTGCACTGCTGTTATCATAGCAGGAACCACCACAGTCAGTATCCACTGCTGTAATCATAGCAGGGTCTACCACAGTCATTATGCATTGCTGTAATCATAGCAGGTACCAACACAATTGGTATGCACTGCTGTGGTGATAGCAGGTAAAACCACAATTGGTATGCACTGCTGTGGTGATAGCAGGTATCACAACAGTCGGAAAGCGCTGCTGTAGTCAAAGCAGGTACCACCACAGTTGGTATGCACTGCTGAAGTGAAAGCAGGTCCCACCACAGTCAATATGCACTGTTGTAGTGGTAGCAGGTAGCACCACAGTCCTGTATGCACTGCTGTAGTGATAGCAGGTACCACCACAGTCGGTATGTACTGCTATAGTTTAACCAGGTACCACCACAGTCGGTATGCGCTATTGTAGTGAAAGCAGGTAACACCAGTCAGTATGCACTGCTGTAGTAATAGCAGGTACCACCAAAGTCGGTATGCACTGCTGTAGTGATCGCAGGATCCACCACAGTCGTTATGCAATGCTGTAGTTAAAGCACACACCACCACAGTCGGTATGCACTGCTATAGTTATAACAGGATACTACCACAGTCAGTATGCACTGCTGGAGTGGGCCCCGGGGGATCCCAGGACACCCCACAGCCCCCTCCTTCTCCGGGGCTAGGGATATTGCGACTGCCCCTGCTGGACTGTGTCAGCCCCTACAGGTAAGTGTACACAGTCCGTCTACGTCGCTACACATAGCCCATACATGCCCTTACACATGTGTAGTACCCCAGTAATTACCCTGCAATCAGGTAATTTGTATGGGGTAAGGTTAAAAGGTAGGTTAAAGATAGGCTCGTTGTTTTTACCTTTTACCTTAACTTGTCGAGGCCTACACAGGAACATTGGAGTGCAGTGCACTACCCGCTGGCGCCCACCACGTAGCTCCATAGCAGCCTATAGCAATCTGTTTGTGCGTGATGGTAGTCACGATGCAGGCTGAATTTTTCCTATCTTCCGAGATCTGACGAGATTCTGGGGCATTTAAGGCGATTTGGTCATCGGCTGTGTGCCATATGCTGCATGCAAAATATATAGTTCTATAAAAAAAAACACTGATAATTGCTCACTCACCCGAGTTTATATCTGACCGGGCAAGCTCTGACTCACATTTGGCACGGATCCCAGTAAGTCGATAATCACGGTCAGGGTCGACTCAGTTCAATCAACACCATGAGCATCACCAACATAATCGTCATCACAACCATCATCATCTTCATCACAACCATCATCACAACCATCATCACAACCATCATCATCTTCATCACAACCATCATCACAATCATCATCGCCATCATCTTATCATATTCAGAGCAGCACCACTTCCTCGGGACACATGTTCCCGGCATAGGCAGGTGGAATTTTTGTACAAGCTCAGGACAGTGGGAAATCAGCACCGCCGCACACTCTTTTTTGGAAAAAACTAACAGTCTCTTATATCAAACAATAAAGTAATAATCTAGAGCCATTTGTCAATCATCTTCTGTATGAAGGCCTCCCCGTGCCGTGTCGGTCATGGGGTTATTTGTCCTTATCTAACCACACTGTTAAGTGCGGTCCCCAATGTAGTTGCCTAATATCATAATCGTTCCATTCATTGTTCGCTCCCCTCATCTGCCAGATGGAGTTGGGGAGCACTGCCTTTGCTTTTTCCTTATGACCATCAACAGCCACGATCTACCCACTGCTGAATGAAGGTCTCCCCATGCTGTCGACATCCCTCACGGTCTCACGGCATCGCGATGCAACAATCCATCGACCTCCGCAGTGGCCTCCCTCTCCGGCGCATTCTCTGCTTTGGCTGCAACTTCATCGCTAGTCTCGACCATCGGCCATCCCAGCGAACGTGCAAAGTTAACAGTGTGAGTCTCAGTGTGTACCTGCTCGTGCTTCTTTGCGCACTTCTCAGCTGATGTTCTAATATCTTCGTGTTAGTCTCCACGTTTCTGATCCGTGTGCGTAGTGGGCGAGTACACTGATGTAACACTCTCTCCTTAATGCGCACCAAAAAACTCCTTCCTATTATCGTTAGTCTATTAAAAAATGTTGATCCCGATCCACCTTCAATAAACGCCTGCGTTTTCTAGTACTGGCCCTCCAGCAGCGTACGTGACATCTACATCAGCTTTTATTTAACAAATGAATATTAAAGTCCATTCATTATCCCCTAGCCATTGTAGACGATGAAAAGCCGTTCGATTAAATGGAACTTTAATTCCAAGAATGCACCTCTCCGAGTCCCTTGGCGTATTTTGCCCATCCTCACGTGGGCGCTCAACGCCTCACGCAAATTTATCACGGGCTCAGTCAGCCCAGACACCGTCAAATCTCGATTCACTGTGCACCCACACGTCTGGAGAAGTCCCTGTGTTAAAACATTCGTCATTACCATTGCCTTACGGAAGCCAAACATTTGGAATGCGTCAGATATCATAAAACAATCGGAAGCTAAGCAGATTTGGAGCCTGGACTATGCTTGGATGCAGTATAACAACGACAATAACAACCGATGTTTAACACGAAGTGGTAGTGACGTCACTACGGCGCTCGTGTCAGGCTAGGTGCAGTATAAAAAGGCAGAATTAGCAGCAATAACACCACCCTCACTGACAGCAGCATGACCACCAACGCCAACAGCTGTGCCATAAGCACTATCAGCACCAGCAGTAGGAACAGTAGCAACAGCACCATCACTACCAGAGCAGCACAACTACTAACACCACAGCCACCACCACCAAAAGCAGCAGAGCAATAACCATCAGCAGCATCAACATCATCATCAGCACCATCAACATCATCAGCAACATCCTCAGCAGCAGCAGAAGCAGCAGCATCATCATCAGCATCATCATCAGCAGCAGCATCAACATAATCAGCATCATCATCAGAACCATCAACAGCATCAACATTATCAGCAGCACCATCATCAGCAGCAGCATCATCCGCAGCATCAACATAATCAACATCATTATCAGCCACATCATCAGCATCATCAGCAGCAGCATCATCAGCAGCAGTATCAGCATCATTATCATCAGCAGCAGCAGAATCGTCAGCAGCATCGTCAGCAGCATCAGCAGCAGCATCAGCAGCATCAGCAGCATCATCAACAGCAGCAGCATCAGCTCCATCATCAGCAGCAGCATGCCCGCTGCCCCCCCCCTTCCCTCGGCCCCCCCCCTTCCCTCGGCCCCCCGTGCCGCTGCTCCGACTCGGGTTCTACTCCCCGCCCCTCAGCGCTCCCCTCCTCCCTCCTTGCCTCTCTCCCCTGCCTCTTCAATGCCTCCCCTGCCTCTCTGACTTGCGTCTTCCCCCCACCCGCGCCTTTGCCTCTCTCCCTTGCCTCTACCCCCTTGCATATCCCCCCTTGCATCTCCCCCTTTCCTCTACCCGTGCCTCTCCCCCGCTATATAAAGGGATGGACTCCTCTCCACTCAGCGCTCCTGCTTGGGCTCAGCGTGTCTCAGAGCTTCTCTCGGTGTCCACCTCGCTGTCGTGTTTGTGTTGCCCTCTTGGAGTTGTTAATTTTTTTCCAACAATTTCCACTGCCTGGTCGGGCCCCACAATCACCACCACCACCACAACAACCACCACAACAACCACCGCCACCAACCACCAATGACTCCGGGAGCTGTAGAATCGTTGAGAGGGTGGCTGGTATTAGGGACGATCGTCTTGCTCCATGTGTTGTCCGACAACTCCTCACAAGGTAAGATGGGCGCCGGGGTGGCGAGATGTTAACTGCCTCGTCTGGTATACAGGAGGTCGTGGGTTCGATCCCGACCTGACGCCTCTGTATTTGGAGTTTGCGCGTCTCTCTCCCCATGGTCACGTGGATTTTTCTCTGGGTTTTCCTCTCCACATTTAGAATAAAGATGCGTTTCGAGTATTTGGCTGCTATAGATTTTCACATGATAAGCCACTTCTGAAAAAGAGCTATAGTGCTCAGTGAGCCTTACCTGGTAAAATACATTTTTTTAAAGTTCATGAAAGTTAACAGCGACAAAGCGGAGGAAATTCATATGAGTCGAAGAATGCATCCCACCCTCTATGTGCACCACATTGCAATTAATACGTACACGTGTGCGTGTGTGCTATAGTGGTGGTAGTAGTTGTTGCTAATCCGATTACGACGGATTAAAAGCCATGAGAGTATATGTGAGTGCGACAGCACTTGTGCACACACGGTTATTGCGATGGATTGGCATTGAATGTACAGCATGCAGTTTGCTTGCAGGCGTTAAAAAAAGCCTTCGAGGAGTACATCTGGCTGTAGAACTCTGAAGTAAAAAAGAAGTGTCTGGGTAAAATAATGTAATTCTTTTTCTCTCATGCTCCGTAGCCACCTTAGTGGACCGCTGTGATGAGTGGATAGCTGTATATGACTTGCTGTGGAAATTCAGCACATATTTCCTCTTGACTTCCTAAAATAACAATGAGCCAAACATTTAATTGGGTAATGCTTTTCATAATTCACCCAAGACATGGTTAACATTGACAGCGGTGGAAAATTACATGCTTGTAAAGTTAACTATATTTTACGAATACTTTTAAACATTTGCGTTGCTACATTTTCAGTTTTGTTCTCCACATTATTTGTTTACATCCGAGGTTGGATGGGTTCTCGCCTGATTGTAAACTTTCTCTATGTATCTGTGTCATTTATAGATGGTGGCTTAAATTATTATAATTATGTTTTATTCAATCGCTTTTGCCGTCTTACTTCGTTGCTCGTTCAATCAATGGTGCAGTGGATAGAACATGCCTAATCTTGAGCAAACCAATTTCTATTCGCGATGTTGTTTTATAATATAAACTCTTGTTGCCTTTTGATTATTCGCTCAATCAACCCCATCATCTATTTTGGGTAAGATAAAATGATGACCACCTTGTAGGCAGTCAGCAGTGGTTTATCACATTCATAGAACTGTCATCATAATGTGAAATTTCCACTCCTGGTTCAAGAAACAAGCAACGTCCTAAATTAATTGAACCACCGAAACGATAACTTTTATGAACTGTATAAGTCTAGGGATAAACAGTTGTAGTCCGACGGACAGACATTTGTCCACAATGGGAATGTGGAATTTCCACTACGAGCTCAGGGCGCCAGGGGAGAGCGGCACACGCGGCCTTAGATCACACATTAGCTGTGGGTGAGAGCTGTTTTCCATCCTATGTTTTATGGAGACTCTAAGTTAGCTGTGTATGCGAGGGCTGTTTACACGCTGTGTGTGATAGAGGCTGTAAGCGGGCTATGTGAGGACTATGTGAGCACTGTGTGTGTGATGGGGGCTATGAGAGCTCACACAGACCACCTCCTTCCCCTACCCCTCCCTCTCTCCCCCCTTACTCCTCCCCCCTTTCTTACCTATGTAATGCGAGCGTAAATGGGGTTGTTGCTGGGCTCTGGTCCAATCACACGGCCCGGGGTATTGGGGGGCAGAGCCTGGTCTGCGGGGCGTGTGGGAGGGGCCACCGTTCACCTCGGCTCCAATGGGAGGCGAGGTGAATGGGGGCGGAGCCGGCGGGGCAGTTTGGGAAGGTCGGATCTGACGATCCGGAAGGGGAGGAGTCAGGGTCATGTGGGGGGAATGTATATAAGTGGGAGCCCGGAAGAGATCGGGGCAGTCAGGGAAGTTAAGAGGCTGAGCCACGTTGGGTGGTGAGGAAAGATCCGCGCCATCGGCCACGTGGCTGAAGGACCTCAGCACGCCGTTGGCCAGCGGTGTGCGAAGTGCAGGAATAGAGGAGCTAACGGAGGAGCGTGCGGGGCACGCGAGAGAGAGCATGCATAGCACGCGAGAGAGAGAGCGTGCGTAGCACGCGAGAGAGAGAGCGTGCGTGGCACGCGAAAGGGGGCGTGCGCGGGGCGCGCGCGAGACGACACTGGTCCGAGAGGAGGCCAGTGGGGGTGCGGAGAAGAAGCTGAATAAAAGACAAACGGAGACCAGCATCGCCTGACGGAGTCTTTTATTACACTGGTGTCAGAAGTGGAACGAGATGTCAAAACATCTCAAGAAAAAGAATATACCTGCACCATCTTCAGAAGACGAAGAGGACCTTCCTCTGGCGGTGGCGGTCCCGACCATGGAAGGCGTGGGCGAAGTAGCGGCGAGCGACACGACAGGAGTACAAGATGTCGTCAGGGCGGCCGGGCCGTCTGCGTCGACAGGCGCCGAGGACGGCTGGTGACACGTGGCAGTCCAGCTTGATTCGCTGCGGGCCGTTCTGCTGGATTTAGTCACCCTGGTCGTGCCAGCGACGATGCCGGATCGGCCACGTGGCGGGCCTTCAAGCGGGGAGCCTTCAGGTGGGGCCGAGCCGTCCGCCATTGGGGCCTCTGTGACGCTTCCCGCCCTCTCCGACACACGGCAGGACGCCGCGATCTTGGGTGTGGTCGCGGACGAACGGCGGGAAGCCGCCATCTTGTCGCCGCCGCGGCGGGAAGCCGCCATCTTGTCGCTGCCATGGCAGGAAGACGCCATCTTGTCGCCGCTGCAGGGGACGCCTGCATCGGAAGACAGCAGCTCGGGGACTCACAGCCATCGCCTGACGACGATTAAATAATTCTCAATTGGAGGAGATTGGAGCACATTTGCGTGGCGTTTTGAGTCGGCCGGCCGATCCGCCAAGTGGACGGATGCAGAGGCCTTGGAAGTTCTGCCAACGCTTCTGGATGACAAGTCTTTGAAATTCTTCCGCTCCATCAAGGCCGCGAAGAAGGCGACGCTGAAAGGGGCGTTCGACGAAATGGCGGAAGCATACGAGCCTCTGGACGACGCACACCGCAGATTCGTCCAGAGGCAACGGGCACCCGAGGAATCGCCTGTGGCTTTCCGGGGCACTGTGCTTGAGCTGGCCATGGCTGCGTATCCAGAGACGGAGCCCGACTTGTTGGAGTCCTTGATACTGGGTAAGATGTTGGAGCTGTCCAAGGACTTGGGCATTCCGATGCCGATATGCGGCCATGAGCAGTAGACCTCACGGTTGGCAGCCAAGTGCCTCGACGCGCAGTTCAACTTGTGCCGTTGGGCACAGGTGACCGCCTGGACGGGGAGCCCGACCGTGGAGGGAGGCGCCGCCGGGTGGACTCCGTCAAAGGCCGTCTTCGTGCCGGACGAGAGGGGGCCTGGCGATTTCTCTGCAGCGGCGGCCCAGTGGGTTCCTCGAGGGGAAGCGGAGTCGTGCTCCGGCCCACCGCTTAGGGATCGTCGAGACGGGGGGGGGGGGGGGGGGGGGGGAGCCGGGCGGTGGGCCGACTCGTCGTGTTACCGCTGCGGGCGTCTTGGACACTTCGCTCGGGACTGTCGGAGTCGCCCTCGCCCGCCTCTTCAGCCGGAGTCCCCGGCCAAGGACGCGACGTCAACGCCGGAGAGTCAACCATGTCAGGCAAGTCGGTACGCATCAGACACCCGGCAAGGCCTGTCATCTCATGCATCACCGTTGGTATGCATTCCGGGGCCTGTTCTAATGGGGGGACTCTAAGTCCCCCCATTAGAGGGAGTATGGGCATCTTTGGTCAGGTGGAGGCGTGTATTTCGGTTGGGGGTGTGTCGGCTTCGGGGACGGTGTTAATCTCCAGGTCCCTCGCTGTGCCGTGTTTGTTGGGGCAAAGATGCCTATTCAGATAAGGGTTGATCAGAATTGTATTGAGTTACCGGCGGGCCAGAAGATTTTATTTTTGCCATCGCCGTGGGAACAGTCCGCTCCGGACCGTCAGGTGCAGGCGCTATCCGATGTTTCGATCGACATTCCACCTGGCTCGCAGATGCTTATCCCACTGCGTTATCGGAAGCCCGTGCCTGGGGTCGAGGGGGCGGCGGGGGTGTTGTTGTTGCCGTCCAACGCGGTTACGGATGGCCTGGCGCTGTTCGCAGCACGAACGATTGTTCGGCCGGGTCAGCCTCCGTTTTTGCAAGTGTTGAATGGAGGCGCGGACAATGTCGTCGTGCTGGCCGGAACGGTTTTGGCACATGCTACGACCGCCTTCATGGCCCATGACGATCCGGCCTACCGGGGCCTCGTAGGGGGCGTTTCGGCCTTGACGGCGCAGGACAATTGATGGATCGCCGGGTTGTGCCAAGAAAATGCGTCCTTGACTACGGACCAGCGGGTCCGCACTTCGCGCGCTGTTGGAGAAATATTCTGATGTCTTTAGTAAAGACGATTTCGATCTGGGACGCACCAGGTTGCTCTCCCACCATATTGATACCGGGGATGCTGCTCCCATTCGGATGAATCCACATCGGTTGAGCCCGGCGGAGAGGGATCATGTACGTGGCGCGGTGGATGATATGCTAGCCGCTGACATTATCTCTCCATCCAACAGCCCATGGGGTGCTCCGGTGGTCCTGATAAAGAAAAAGGATGGTAATTTACGGTTTTGTGTCGATTTTCGGAAGTTAAACAAGGTGTCGGTTGCGGACGCTTACCCCCTGCTGCGTATGGATGATTCCCTCAATGCCTTGTCTGGGGCGAAATTCTTTTCCACTCTTGACCTCTCTTCGGGGTTCTGGCAGCTCCCCCTGAACGAGTCCTCGAGGGAAAAGACACCGCCCCTGCTACGTTCCAGAGGTTGATGGAACTCGTGTTGACCGGTCTGCAGTGGGACACGTGCTTGATATATTTGGATGATGTTATTGTGTTTAGCCATACGTTTGAGGAGCGTCTTCAGAGATTGGATGCTGTTTTTGCTAGGGTGCGTTCCGCCAATTTGAAATTTAAGCCCAAGAAGTGTCACCTTTTGCAACGATCCGTGCGCTATTTGGGCCACATAGTCAGCTCTGACGGTGTGGCCACGGACCCGGAGTAAACGGCGTTTATCCGGGACTGGTCGATTCCGGCTACGGTGGGTGACGTGCATCGTTTTGTCGGGTTCGCTTCCTATTATCGCAGGTTCGTTCCAAAATTTTCCACGATCGCTAGGCCATTGCACCTCCTTACGGCAAAGAACCGGAGGTTCAGCTGGGGGCCGGCGGAGGAGGCGGCGTTTCATGGCCTACGCGATCGCTTGGCGTCAGCGCCGACGCAGGACTACCCTGATTTCAATCTGCCTTTTATTCTGGATACCGACGCTAGTGACACGGGGATTGGGGCCGTGCTATCGCAGTTTAAGGGTGGCGTCGAGCGTGTGGTGGAGCCGCGTTTTATCTCCGGCGGAGACCCGCTACTGCGTTACCCGCCAGGAACTGTTGGCTATAGTGCATTTTGTCCGTCAATACCGGCCGTATTTGTATGGTCGCAAATTTATTGTGCGCACTGACCACGCGGCTCTACAATATTCCCTGAAAGTTGACCAACAGTCTGGCCAATTGGCGCGATGGTTGGAAACTTTGCAGGAATTGTCGTTTGAGATTCAATATCGTAAGAGGTCGCGTCACGCAAACGCGGATGCACTCTCCCGATTGCCGCAGGGATCACCCTGCACCTGTGCCTCTGGCACGAATAGGTGCACGCGGGTTCCACAGCCCCCGCGTCCTGTCGTGTCCGCTGTGGAGATGCCCGGGGCTTCCACGTGTCCGGAACCGGCCGACGGGGTTTTGAATTTGCCGCGTTCCGTGTGGATTCGAGAGCAATTGCTCGATGATTCGCTGGGGGCCTTACGGAGTCGGGCTGTAAAGGAGAGGGGATATCCGTCGTCCGATGGGACGCCAGGAGCGGCTCTCCGTGACGGCTTGTTGATGTGGAGGGAAGGCTTGCACAATCGCTGGCGTCTTGTTGTGCCGTCGTCGTTGCGATATGAGTTGATTCGGATTCTGCACGCTGAGAAGTTGTTACATCTCGGGGTGCAGAAAACCTTGTTGACATTACAGCGGGATTATTTTTAGCATGGCATGACGACTGATGTCGTCGGGCATATTCGGGCGTTCTCCGACTGTGCCCGGCGGAAGCCGCCTAAGCAACCGTATGTTCCCCCAGTGCAGTCGATACAAGTGTTGTGGGTTAACGAGTTGGTGGCGTTGGATATTCTGGGGCCCTTTCCCCCGTCCGCTCGGGGGAACAAATTTTTGTTGGTCAGGGTTGAATATCTTTCCCGCTGGCCGATGGCCTGGCCCTTGCCCGACCAGTCGGCGGCGTCTATCACGGAGGCATTTCTGTTTGGATATGTGATGGACAAGGGGGCGCCGGAAAAGTTGCTTACAGACCAAGGGCGAAATTTTTCTTCCAACCTATTTTGGGATGTGTGCGACGCACTGGGGACTAAGAAGGTTCGGACTTTTCCCTACCATCCACAAACTGATGGGATGGTTGAACGGTTGAACCAGACCCTGTCGGCCATGCTCTGTCATACGGTTAGCGAGAAGCAGGCCGATTGGGATTTGCATATCCCTGGGGTGCTCTCCGCTTACCGGATGGCGCCGCATGCGTCAACAGGGTACTCACCCTTCTTTGTGAGGTACGGCCGCGAGAATGTGCCGCCGGCGGAAGTACAACTTGGCACGCGGGCAAGGGGTCCTGTTAAGACCCTCCCCGAGTATATTCGTGATGCCGCTCGATGTGTGGCGGAGGCACGGGAGGCGGCCCGATTGGCTACGGCCAGGACCCAGGCCCGGAACGAACGTTGCGCCCGGCGCTCTCATTGTGGGTCCCCCTGGCGATTGGGGGACATGGCCTGGCTCCACTGCCCACAGGTACCGGTGGGGACCTCCCCTAAGTTGCACAAACCCTGGCAGGGGCCGGTTGTGCTTATTGAGGTCCCTAGCCCGCAGTCCGCGCGCGTTTGGGTCGGATCGCTGCGTTGGTACGTTCACACGTCCCGATTGAAACCCTACGTGGCCCCGCGAGTGGATGCGTCATCTCCTAACGTTGCCTTGCCGGTGTCTGTCGCGTCCAATGCGCCACTGACTTTGCCTGTTCAACCTGCAAGCGCGCCTGTCGTGCCTCCTGTAGACGGGCCTGCTGTGATCCTGCCGGACACAGGGATTCCTGCACCGGGTGGGCCTACCATGGCGACGGGGACATTTGGCCCTGCTGCCCCTCCAACCCCGCCGCGGTTGCAGTTACAGGGGACCCTGACTATGGACCTCTCTTGGGAACGGGATGCTGGGATGGACAGGCCTCCACCAGCGGCGGATGGTTCCGCTCCTAAAACCCTGTCGGGACTGCGACCTTTGAGGGTGCCACCTCTCGTGAAGGACGGGCCGGCGACCCGCACTCGTTCCAAATCCCTTCCTTTTCGTTAATTGTGTTGTTGTTATACTCTCCGTTGTGTCTGGTGATTCCTGATTGTGATGCTGTCGCTCGCATTATTTTGTCCTATTGCAGCCGGAACGGCTGGCTTTTCATCGGGGGGGGGGGGGGGGGTCATATAATGCGAGCGTAAATGGGGTTGTTGCTAGGCTCTGGTCCAATCACATGGCCCGGGGTATTGGGGGGCGGAGCCTGGTCTGCGGGGCGTGTGGGAGGGGCCACCATTCACCTCGGCTCCAATGGGAGGCGAGGTGAATGGGGGCGGAGCCAGCGGGGTAGTATGGGAAGGCCGGATCTGAGATCTGGAAGGGGAGGAGTCAGGGTCACGTGGGGGGAATGTATATAAGTGGGAGCCCGGAAGAGATCGGGGCAGTCGGGGAAGTTAAGAGGCTGAGCCACGTTGGGTGGTGAGGAAAGATCCGCGCCATCGGCCACGTGGCCGAAGGACCTCAGCACGCCATCGGCCAGCGGTGTGCGGAGTGCGGGAATAGAGGAGCTAACGGAGGAGCGTGCGGGGCACGCGAGAGAGAGCGTGCGTAGCACACGAGAGAGAGAGTGTGCGTAGCACACGAGAGAGAGAGTGTGCGTAGCACACGAGAGAGAGAGCGTGCGTAGCACGCGAGAGTGAGAGCGTGCGTGGCACGCGAAAGGGAGCGCGCGGGGCGCGCGCGAGACTACACTGGTCCGAGAGGAGGCCAGTGGGGGTGTGGAGATGAAACTGAATAAAAGACAAACGGAGACCAGCATCGCCTGACGGAGTCTTTTATTACACCTATATAACCTCTTGCTACGGCAGCTCTCTCGCCCACTTCAGCATTTGTTCTTGCTGTGGTGTTCCCACCTGATGAGGATTGCTTGTGTTGCGATCGAAACGTCGTGATTTGTTTTATTTTATTCTTCCTACGTGACTTTACCGAAAGAACCAAGGAGTATAATTATTTTTTCACAAAGCCGCGTGGACCACCAGCTGAGTGCTGGATTCATCATTGCGCCCCCTCGCCCACACCCTGGGGAAAACTGCATGAGTAGACGACCCTGCAGTGGGGAGGAGCATTAACACAATAGCACTTGATGAAAAAAGGTGTCAATTTTGTTGCCAGATAAAAGGGTAAAAAACCAATTATCATATTTTTTACTGGCAAATGAGGTTCCAATGGTACAATAGCACTTAACACGTACACTCAACACATTCTTCAATCACACTGCCAACAGTTGTGTTGTCCTTCCCCCGCACCTCCGATTAATAGGGTTGGCTACGTACAGTTCACCATACATACGTTTAATTGGCGACGTTTCGAGCAATGGCCCTAACCTTCTTCATAGCACATTCAGGCAACAATGTTATCGGCGAATGTTATTGTTGTTATTGGTGCTTGTGCACCACTGCCAACGCGTCAGCAGCACTGCCAACATAATTTGTACAATCTCATATTCAGTACAGGATGGTCCAGATGTCTTGCGACTCCTAATTCATTGATCCCTAATATTTTTATTTTATACTAGCGGGAAGTACCCGGCGTTGCCCGGGTCTTCAAAATATTTCAAAACTACTCTTAAAAATCTAACAGCAGTGCGTACTGACTGTGGTGGTACCTGCTATGATTCAAATAGTGCATACTGTGGTGGTACCTTCTATGATTACAGCAGTGCATACTGACTGTGGTGGTACCTGCTATGATTAGAGCAGTGCATACCGACTGTTGGTACCTGCTATCACTACAGTAGTACATGCAGTATGTATCGACTCTATAGCACAAAGTACTCACCTGACAGTGGCGTGGTGAGGCCTAGTCCCGTGCAGAGCCTCCGGCCTCGCCTAGATTGTCCAGCCGACCGAGGTGGCACCATGGCAGGCTGGAGCTGGGCTGCTACCTCTGACACCCCCACCCCCCAGGCACGATGTCCCCGGCCGTTCTGCAATAATATCTACGGCCTATAGTGGTAGTATCTACCGACTGTATAGTAGTAATAACTGCACGCATCGGGGTGGGGTGGACATGAGAGCATTTAGTGAATTTTTTATAGGATTTTTAACGCGAAAGAAAATGTCCCCCTCACTCCCACTGAAGGTGTGCAACTTGGCATGGGGGCTGCCCCCCACCAAAGGCGCGTGAGTTGGTATGGTCGTGCAAGCGTCATAAATAAATAAAAGGGAATCGCACAAAAATAGCACTAAATAGCTAATTAAACTAATTTAAAGTTGACAGATGTAAAAATGAATAGCGCTTGCTCACCGCGGGGCTTACGGCGTGGTTCCTCGCTATTTTTTTTTCACGTAAACTCCACAGTTGGAGAGCCAAGCGCGCAACCACACACAAACCCCGCCACAAACAAACCCCACCACAAACCCACACACAACCCCGCCACAAACCCACACACAACTTTTTACTTTTATATATATAGATTGCTTACATTACATATCCATTGGTGTACAAATATTTAAATTTAGAGAATTAAATGTGGGTCACAAGACATGTGGACCACCCTGGACTTAGCGCCCCCCAGTGTCGTAGCGAGGGTGGGGGCCCAGTGGGGGGCGAGACGGGGTGGAGCGGCCGCCACAGGTGCTCCGTCATAATCGGTGTCCCAAGTACTGGAGGCGGGAAGGGGGAGGGGGGGATGGCACCCTAGGTACCAATGTGTCTGGTTCCTCTCCAAGAGGTAATGAAATCGTGACCCACGCAGAAAGGTTACGTTTAATTTTGTTTTGCATTAATGACATTAAATGCAACAAAATACATTCCGGATTTAGGATTCATATAGCGTCTAAAATCAATCGCACTGCACAGGAATGGTAGGGCAGGCATCATTATAGTTGTGGAGGGCAGCAGATGTTAGGCTTTGTTTTTGTTTTTGAATGTAATCATCATCTACATCGAATGGTATTCAATTAATGCACCAATGGGTGTCCTGATGCAACGTGAATCCCGGTTGGGTTTTATTTACAAAGCAAGGAATAACAAAAGCAATGGGCTGGGTTTGACTTTGTTGACCCACATCAATGGTGATTTGCCTTTTCCACCGACGCCATTACTGCCTATTTATTTATAGCATTGTGTTCCAGCCGAGAGAGGCAGTCTATTCAGTGATGGACTACTCAGTGTTCCCAAGGGGGTTCTTATTTCAAATACGCACGCGCATGGCACCGTTCGGAATAGAACTTGCATTGGTTTTTTTTTCCTGGAAGTTGGGTATTCTATCTCGAGTCATAATGAAAACGCACACACTCGCGCGCACACGCAGTACCCGCCGTCATCTCGCCGGCGCTATTTTAAACGGGGGTGACCCCGCAGAGACGCTCGCATTTGATGAGCGACTGGCACATCTCAGGCTCCGATCCAGATGAACGGTGCCCAAAATAATTAGTTGGGGCAAGCGACCTTGTTTGGCACCAATGGCCAACAGCCGCCCGTACCAACAAGCCTATGCCCCTCGTCCTGCCCTGGTCAAATCACCTAGCATGCCCTTGTGGCTAGCAGACCTGGACATTGGCATTAATCACCCCATATACGCAAGGATAGAATAGAACGTGGCACATCCCCTATCTCATCAGGTTATCGGAAGCTTAAGCAGAGTTGAACCTGGATGATGCTTTGATTGGCGACCACTGCACAACAGGTTAATGTGGAGCGGCAGGACTTCGTGGTCGCGGAAGAAGGCAGTACAGCAATATACACGTTGTAATTATTTATATACATCTACGTTACATGCTCCTTGCCTTCATGGACTCCCTCTACCTAGCGTGGTTAATTAAATGTTTTCAAATCATCCCCATGATCCGTATAGGCCTCCGGAAGCCCTCATCCTGCAGTGTATAGACAAACAGAGCTGTCTCTCTGCTAATCTCTAGGGGGACGGTGACAGGTTGGGAAGAAGTGGTGGAAATTTAATATTGCTATGGCACAATGTGGTACCTGGCCATTTTTATTCACATATACCCCACCGTTGGAGAGCCAAGTGCGCGATCACACACAAACCCACACACAAACCCCGCCACAAACCCACACATACATTTTAACTTTTATATATATAGATAAGGCTACCACCTCGCTGAGTACAACTGCTGAATTTCTTATATTCACTCGCTGACAGTCCCTTGTCAATCAACTGCTTGATTAAGGCCTCCCCACGTCTAATTTCTAGGGGTTGGTAGTGAGCGACCTAGTATGAGCTCAGATATCCCTTGCCACTAATGTTAGCCATGGCTGGGAATCAAACTCAGGTCGCCCGGTTCATAGTGCAGTGCGCTCACAGCTGCGCCACCGCCCACCCCAAATTATAGAATTAGTGCTCAGAAATGAAAGCGAAATAATGTATCTTTTGTATAAATGAGCCAGTGGAATAAATTCCACATTACTATGGTCGAGAGCTAATACATCCAGAGCATAAGCGGCAGAGATTAAAGTGATAAACGTCAGCGTCTGGTTTCGATAGGCAAGTATTTATGGAATTACCACAGTCTCTGGATTATAAGATGCAAATCTTTCCCCTTATAATTTAAAGGAACATTTGGGGTGCATTTTATCGTCTAGTCGGTGTGCGTGTGAGACCAGATGCATATCATAACTTTTATTGACACGGCGCAAAAGTTTTAGGGTTTGTCTTACTTTCCGGGGCGTCTTATAATCCAGAGAGAACGACAGTAATCCTGGAAATGGGTGTACAATGTGTTATGGGCTGAATGCCTTGAGATGTAGAGCACTAATGAGTGAGTCTGTGATTCTAGCCATGGTTATATAAAAATCCAGTCTGCATTTGAGAATCATATCCATTCACATGCAAATTAAATCATTACACGTTCCATGTCTCATTATTGGCAAAAGTGAAAAGCCTGTATGGGGGGGGGGGGGCTTTGAAGACTGCACAAAAAAATCCCTGGCACTGTATGAACCTGAATTTCTATGGCAAAATAGGCAAATCTGGGAACAAATAATAATTTACTCAGAGAGGCCTTATTGAATCTCAACTCTTCTTTAAGATTAAACAAATTGTGTGATGCTGCTGCGTTGGCAGTTGGTGCACACGCATAATTAGCAACAACAACAAACTCAACACATTTATCAATAACACTGCGGCCTAAAAAGTAAAAAATATGTAAAAGGCGACATTTCGGAAAATGTCCCTTCTTCATGGCACATACATCGAGAGGTCAGAGTTGAAGAGTGCACTCGTTAAGACCATTCAACCTCATGAGATTTTCAGATACTGTATATATTTGTTATGTTTTTTGATGACCAGTTTTTTTAATTGGCACGTGAATATTTACCTAATAATAGCTTTTGGGTAACAAACCCTCAGCATCTCCTTTTGTGTGATGGGAAATGCTTGTAATGGGACGTCTAGTTTTGGCGATCGACCCAGTAGCTTCACGAGATGCTATGTGGAGAAATAAAGTTCCTTCCCCAACAGATGTCATTGGGCAGATCACACAAAAGGGAATAAAACTCAAATATCCACACATACTGATTCACAAAACCGTTTGGTGTACCCTTTTAACTCCCGGCCACTGTGCAGTGATGACTGATTTGGGATATGCACAAATCTCTGAGAACCAACAACCGTTGCCTCCAAAGCGTCAGATTTTGAGAAGTTTGGCCGTTACTTTTTACACCAAAACATCCGAAATACATCGCAAACAGAGTGTCAAAATGAAAATTCCATAAATCTGACAAATACGCAAATCAGCATGGAGACGTTAATTATAGATATTCTTCTGAGACAGGAAGATGAACAATGGCTTAGATACAGTGACTATTAAACTAAGTCGATGGACACATGTCATGGCTAAAAGTGAGAATGCAGTGGACCACCGGTGGACATGAGTTGAATATCTTGGTGCATTTTGTGTGAACGTGGGGACCCACTGAGTGTGTGCACGTGTGTGATGCCGTGTGTCATTGTCTTTGATGTTGTGGAGTGTGCTACGAATTCGGCGACCCGGGTTCGATTCCTGCTCATGGTCAACACCAGTGACGATTATCTGAACCGGTCCTGAGCCTCCTCTAGGTTGACTCGGCCTCAAATGAGTACCTGGTGCGGTGTGAACATCGCCACTGGGGATACAAAGGCGGCCCGGCTTGGTGCTGGCCACACACTCCCTCGTGTGCCGTACCGGCCTTCATAGGTGCTGCTTGCTAACAGCACTTGCCCCAACAATCTGTTTAGGCTAAACGGGGAATATTTGTCTTTTATGTGTGTGACGCTGCGTGTGTGACGTGTGAGTGACGCCCCGTGTGTGTGTGACGACGCGTGTGTGTGACGCGTGTGTGTGGCGCGTGAGTGACGCTGCGTGTGTGTGACGACGCGTGTGTGTGGCGCGTGTGTGGCGCGTGAGTGACGCTGCGTGTGTGTGTGTAACGTCGTGCAGCAGGCAACTGCTGGCTGCAGCAGACACGCGCCGGGCGGTGCAAGGAGCTGTTGCGTGCGGGCGTGTCGCGGGACGAGTGTTGCCGCGCTAGCGGGCCCGGCGCCGGCTTCACGGCGGGCGACCCCTCCTCGGCCACGCTCTTCCGCTGGCTCGCGCTCACCGGCGGGGCGCCCAACTGCACGCCCTGCAGAGGTGGGGCGAGGGTGGGGGGCTGCAGCGACGGGCAGTGTCTGAATCACACGCGTGTTTCTCATGTGTAATTTCACCGTGTAGTCGGTAATTGGTTGTCTTCAATTACGTAGAAAAAATTAATTTGAAATGTTGTACTGTGTCTGCATCACACTGAGGTTAGCAATTTCTAATTTACATGCAATTTGGTAGTGGAAGGTGGCAGCCTTGGTAGGGATGCGTCCAGGGATGTACCTCTCCCTGTGGCCGTGGCTTCTGAACACTCCGGCCTTCGAGCGACCTGGAAAATGTTCAGTGGCGAATTAATGTGGGAATACCACTCCCTGCCCGCGCGGCCTCTGCCTCGTTAATGGGAGACGCGACCAAAATAAACAATTGCTCTTACCCAGTCGGTGCCCAATCAAACAGCCCTTGCAGCTGCATGCCTAGGCCGTGCAACCCAGGCTGCCTGACATGAGTTCGAATCTCTAGTAAATAGACAAAGGTCATTAAAAGTTATGAGCGCGGCATTATGGGAATCTCGTGACGTTACTGCGACCAGCATGCGGTGCCACTGCACTTCGACCCACGGGCCGGAGGGGGCGGGATTTTGGATAGAGAGTCCCCATCTCGTTCCTTGCACCAGCGCCCATGCCACGCACGCCACACCACTGTCAACGGCACCACCGCCACGCAATTTAAACACTGTCAGTGTTCTTGTTCTGTATGGCACGTTGCAGAGATAAACCATCACGCAAACTCCGGTCATCCGCGCAGCAGCGGCTTTTGGCGAACCATCGAACAAAGACGGTCACTGCATTGCGTGCTTTCATCTGCGCTTCTGCGGCGGTCTGGAACGCTCTTCTTTCCAATATTAGGAAGCCACTGGAGCTATGCACTTTCACATCTAGATTGAAAACTACATTTTTGGAACTGCTTTTTGTGTTTAGTTTGTCCTTCTCCCGCACATCTGATTAGCACAGTTGGCTACGTACAGTGCGAAATTGTTCAATATACATACGACAGACAATTCTGGCTGTCGCCTGATGAGGCTGGTTGTAAATACCAGCGAAACTTTGTTTTCAAATTGTAAATGTTGTGGGTTTACTTTCCAACACACCAGTGTGCTGAACTAGTAACGAATTGTCATGTTTTGTTAACGTGACAAACCTTACCAATTAGCTGTGTCGGTGGTGGCGGGTTTAACGACACATTGATATTTACATGACCTAATCCGAAAAAACCTCTCATGGAAGCAAATTTATATTTAGAATGGCTGTAAATGTTAGAAATTGACCTCTGGGTTTATTTGACAAGGATGGCGGTAAGCTGGCGGATTGCTTTGGTGTCGTTCAATGGTCTTGTAGGGCAGGTAGCAGCTGACCGTGTGCTTCGTTATTTGCTCCACTTCACAGTGGCATCTGTAACGATATTTCATCTTCTGCTTGTGCAGAAGCTGAACGCATAGGCCGATGCGCTGTCAACAGAGTAACTATGGCAGTGTGCACAACCGTAACTTTACAGTTCTCCTTTTCTCATTGTTGATGCTTCAAGCCTCTATTGGACTGCCTGAACCTCACTCACACAAACAATATATATTGACAGTATGATTATAATTATATTGACTTTAATCTGCCTTTTTAATTAATCTCTTTACAACAAAATCCAGGGCTTCCGAAACGCCAGCTCTCAAGCCTCCGCTCGGCTCTAGATCTCTTTTGTTTCCAACCGCCAGTGCGTGCCAAGTGTAATGACGTCATTTGCATGACGGTGTAGATTGGAGGATTGTGGGAAATATGGAAGCGTGGAGGCGCCTGTGAGAAGTGTGAAGTTTGTGGTTCTGGCTCAATTTACGCGTGAGTGACTTATTTAGCACATATGTCAACCAGGGTTTCCACCTCCGTGCTACAAATAAAAATCTGGAACATATCATGGATTGTAAGGATAAGTACTGGCATGTTTTGCTCAACTGGGAAACAAGGAGCAATTGTCAGTCCAGATGTGAAGACATAGCAGGGCCCTCCTGAAAATAGTGTTGAGACTCGGCAAGCAAGCGAAATATTAAATAAATAATATATGGAGAGTGGAGTGCTCTGAGTGTAAGTTTATTGTCTTTAGGGGTGTATTATTGCTATTGTTAAGCAACTGGCAAACAACTGGGACAAAAAAAACATCGTGGAAAACGTACAGATTTCCCAGGATAGCCTCAAAGGACAATTCTGGGAAAACCCAGGACAGGTGGAAACCCTTCTGTCAACAGACCCTGTAGCCTCTCCCTCTATTCCCCTGTCTACCGTCCTGCCTCTGTACGTGTCCAACTCAATGTCCCTTCCACTCCAATGGCACTGGGTTGTCCAGGGACAATGCGGTAGCTCCAGGTGGGCACTGCGTGCTACCTTGTGTGTTCTCGCCAAGAAATCCACGCAGAGGAACGAAGATGGTGACAGCCTAGCAATACCCTCTGGCGCATCAAGCACCACCTCTGCCTTTCTCTTGTTCTAGTTTAATTAGTTAGTTAATTATTAAACTAAACAATTTTTATTTTACCAGGTAAGGCCCCATTGAGATATATAGCTTTTTTCAGAAGCGACTTGTCCACAAATGATAGCTCAACAAAGTAGCTTACGTGGAAATGTATAGCAGCAAAATACTCTAAACGCGTGTTTCGAAATGTTGAGGGAAAACCGGAGGACCTGGCGAAAAAGCCATGCGACCATGGGGAGAGCATGTAAACTTTAAATATACATGCGTCAGGGTCGGGATTGAACGCACGAGCTCCTGCATACCAGGAGAGGTAGTCAGCATCTCGCCATCGTTAATCACCTGCTCTGATTGCACCTTCCATCTACTGTAGCTCTGATTGCCCTTCCATCTAGCAATATGTTCGTCCGTCCGTCCATCATTT
The DNA here is from genome assembly GCF_965212315.1 of Lampetra planeri. NCBI lineage: Eukaryota > Metazoa > Chordata > Hyperoartia > Petromyzontiformes > Petromyzontidae > Lampetra > Lampetra planeri. The sequence continues at coordinate 11,260,158 of NC_136145.1, read as the reverse complement.
GCCCGCCTGCGAAATCAGAATTTGGCCGCCTGTTACATTGTCCCCTGTGTCTCCGTTATATGAAATCACTGTTGTCGCGAGCTCGCGCCAAATACTGACAGCTTATTCGAGAGAGCACAACAATGTGTTAAATGTCGCGTGCGCACTTGGCCACACCATCGTCAAAATCTTGACACTTCGCAATGAAGCAATGTTCAACTCCCAACCCTCGTGCCACACTACAATCTCTGGAGGCACCAAGATGGGTGGCTGGGTGCGTGGGACGACGTGGTGCGCACAAACGACCCGTTTATTTTTTTGTGTGTGCCAATAATGGAATTAGGACCACGCTGGGCCCCCTGCGATGCAGCCTTCAGCCGTCAGCTCTGCTGGTGGGGGCCGGCGGGGTGTAGACAAGGTTCCTGCCCTCAAATAACCCCCCCGAGTCTGTTGCTGCTGCCACCAACTGCGCAGCCCTGGTGGACTTGCGCCCCACACCACCGCATCTCCACCCCCCCACACTGCCCTCTACCCCACCTCACGTCTCCCGCTCAGTTGTGTTCCACGGGACGGCGCTGCAAGATTCCCGGCGTTCCCGCGCGGGTCCTGGGGTGGGGCAACCTGAGTTTCCTCCCCTCCACTACTAACGGCTAAAGCCCAGCGCCACGCCGGAGATCGGGGTGGCCATACAGAGATGTTGGGGTGGCATTGGTTGCCAGCTCAGAACCGTCGTTTTGTTTTTGAAGAGGAGATTCGTTGTTTTTTCGTTACGAAAGGAAGTTTTTTTTCATATTAAGGCTGAGTTATTTGAGCAAGGGGCTGGCTGTTTTAGCGAGACAGACGCTGGTTCTTTTAGTGAAGAGGTAGGATGGTGTTTTGTCAGCCTGCTGGCAGTTGGGCTGTTCGTCAATGTGGTGGCTGTTTTAGCGAGAAGATTGAACGATGTTTTTAAATATTTAAAGCCACCGATGGATTGGTTTATCAAGGTCGCGCTGGCTGCTTAAGCGACGAGATGGATCGCTGTTTTATCACAGTGCCAGTGGGGGGTGGGGTTTGGGCTATTTATGAAGGTGGCAACGGCCGGCTATTGTTGTGAGTGTGCGTGGTTCTGTTTTCACGAGCTGGCAGCCGGGCTCTTTCATCAGCGTGGTATTCGAGAGCCTCAGACGCACACGGGCTTAAGCTGCCGCGCCTCGGCCCTGTTTATCTCGGCGAGCGAGAGCGCCCCTGTTTACCTCGGCGCTAAGACCACGTGTGCCCCGCGGTCGCGGCCACGGCGCGGGGCAACATGCGGCGAGCAACACCGCGCCGTGTGGCTGTGGCGTTCGGGAGTGAGGGCTTGCCGCTTTGGCGTTTTCGCAGTGGAATCTCACGCTGTGGGAAATTACTAAGCGGGCGACAGAGTTTGAATATTTTCACGTCTGCCTGGGAGTATCTTTAGTGGAAATGTAACACGACAGGTTGATAATATCGCACGCTGCGTGACAGTGAGGGAAAAAAGTATTTGATCCCCTGCTGATTTTGTAAGTTTGCCCACTGCCAAAGAAATGATCAGTCTATAATTTTAATGGTAGGTTTATTTGAACATCTGAGAGACAGAATAACAACAACAACATCCAGAAAAACGCATGCCAAAAATGTTATAAATTGATTTGCATTTTAATGAGGGAAATAAGTATTTAACCCCCTCTCAATCAGAAAGATTTCTGGCTCCCAGGTGTCTTTTGTACAGGTAACGAGCTGAGATTAGGAGCATACTCTTAAAGGGAGTGTTCCTAATCTCAGCTTATTACCTGTATAAAAGACACCTGTTCACAGAAGAAATAAATCAGATTCCAAACTTTCCACCATGGCCAAGACCAAAGAGCTCTCCAAGGATGTCAGGGACAAGATTGTAGACCTACACAAGGCTGGAATGGGCTACAAGACCATCGCCAAGCAGCTTGGTGAGAAGGTGACAACAGTTGGTGCGATTATTCGCAAATGAAAGAAACACAAAATAACTGTCAATCTCCCTCGGCCTGGGGCTCCATGCAAGATCTCACCTTGTGGAGTTGCAATGATCATGAGAACGGTGAGAAATCAGCCCAGAACTAGACGGGATGATCGTGTCAATTATCTCAAGGCGGCTAGGACCATAGTCACCAAGAAAAAGTTGGTAACACACTACGCCGTGAAGGACTGAAATCCTGCAGCGCCCTCAAGGTCCCCCTGCTCAAGAAAGCACATATACATGCCCGTCTGAAGTTTGCCGATGGACATCTGAATGATTCAGAGGACAACTGGGTAAAAGTGTTGTGGTCAGATGAGACCAAAATTGAGCTCTTTGGCATTAACTCAACTCGCCGTATTTGGAGGAGGAGGAATGCTGCCTATGACCCCAAGAACACCATCACCACCGTCAAACATGGAGGTGGAAACATTATGCTTTGGGGGTGTTTTTCTGCTAAGGGGACAGGACAACTTCACCGCATCAAAGGGATGATGGACGGGGCCATGTACCGTCAAATCTTGGGTGAGAACCTCGTTCCCTCAGCCAGGGCATTGCAAATGTGTCGTGGATGGGTATTCCAGTATGACAATGACCCAAAACACACGGCCAAGGCAACAAAGGAGTGGCTCAAGAAGAAGCACATTAAGGTCCTGGAGTGGCCTAGCCAGTCTCCAGACCTTAATCCCATAGAAAATCTGTGGAGGGATCTGAAGGTTCGAGTTGCCAAACGTCAGCCTTGAAACCTTAATGACTTGGAGAAGATCTGCAAAGAGGAGTGGGACAAAATCCCTCCTGAGATGTGTGCAAACCTGGTGACCAACTACAAGAAACGTCTGACCTCTGTGATTGCCAACAAGGGTTTTGCCACCAAGTACTAAGTCATGTTTTGCAGAGGGGTGAAATACTTATTTCCCTCATTAAAATGCAAATAAATGTATAACATTTTTGACATGCGTTTTTCTGGATTTTTTTATTGTCATTCTGTCTCTAACTGTTCAAATAAACCTACCATTAAAATTATAGACTGATACTTTTTTTGTCAGTGGGCAAACGTACAAAATCAGCAGGGGATCAAATACTTTTTTCCCTCACTGTATGTAATACTAGTTTGTGGGAAGTCCACTGTTCTTGTCTCGCTAAGAGAGACTGATCCCTTACCATGATAATGTGGAATTTCCACCACCGGTCATTTTGAAGACCACCAACAGAGATGGGTACAGTTGTCCGTCCCCCCGCACCTCCAATTACGGTTGGCTATGTACGGTTAGAAAGAATTTCAACATGCATACAACTCGGGTTTGCATAGGGCGGGTTTGTGAACACACTTCCTTGCGCTGCCATCTCCTGGATTCCCCGCTGCCTGGCGGGTTTAGGCCTTTCGTAAACCTCTTCACGATCCACCAACCCTCACCCTCAAGAGCGCCGCACTACAGCCGTGCGTCACGGCGCCCGGTTATTTACTTACTCGTGTATTTATGGGATAACACACAGACGATGATGTACGCAGAAGTGGCCAGGAGACAATTGGTGCGCATGTCTATGTGACGCGAGAGAGCGATTACTTCTCATTAGCAGCAACAGCAGCAGGAGGTAACACTCGACAAGTTTTTTTTAAACAAGATGAGCCAGATGGAAACGTGAGTGCGTGCGTCTTTGTTTGTGTGCACGTGTGTGCGTGGGCGCGTGCGCCACAAACCCGGCGACCCGAGTTCGATTTCCGCTCACGAACACCAACACCAGAAACGAATATAGGTCAGCCTCAAATTAGTACCGGGAGCGTTATGTAATCATCGCCACTGGGGAGACAAAGGCGGCCGGGCGTGGTGCTGGCCACCCCCCGCCCTTCGTGTACCGTGTCGGCCTTCATCGGTGCTCGCTCACAGCACTTGTCCCAAAAGTCTGTTATGGCTAGCCGGGGGATCTTTGTGCGCGCGTGTGTGCGCGTGTGGGCGTGTGGCGCGTTCACTGCTGGAGTTTGGTCTAATTAAGGGCAATGCACCCGCATGACCGGCCCCGGTGGGTGGAGAAGCACTTGGTGATTGTGTCGGGCCACATCGCCGCCGAGCAGGAAAGTTCAAGTGAGTCCCAGAAAGAATCTAAGAAAATAAGCAACAATCTAGGGCAGCGGGTTGGAAACAGTCACGAACAAAATTGGAGGGGGGTGGGAAAAAAGGCACGGGAGACCAGCCATGGAGAAGTGAGGCTGGGTTGCTGAGTGGGGGTCCGAGACACAGCAGGGCATTAAGCCGTCCAGTTTCATTTATTTAGCCAGGAGATCAGTGGCGGCTCCTGCAAAATCTCTCAGGGGGGGCAAATGTCTGGATGATTGATAAGGATAAGGTCCACCCATGCAATGGATAAATTAACAGCTTAAGCATGTAAAGGCAACTTCACTTCTTTAATATTAATGAAAAATAAAGTGACTCTTACAATACATCTTGTTTGTTTCTATACTCACTATTAATACAATCCACTCAGTTTCTTTTATTAAAGATTCCACTAGGTGGCGACAATTAATATTGTTGGATGAAACGTGCTTACGTATGATGACGTAAGCACGTTAGTGCGAGCCTTCCCGGAAGCCATAGAGAATGCATTGCAGCGCCCGCCGTTCGAAAAAAAAACGTCTTTGAATGTAAGTCTATGGGAACACTCTGGGCGATTCTCAGCCGGAGTGAAATCGCCCAAAAAGAGGCGGTACTCCACAGAACGTGACATGACGTTGATTGGACTATATCCAGAGGCACAGTAACGGCTCGCGAAACTCTGTGGTTGAATGACATTGGTGGTGCGTCGCCCAATCGCCCTAATGAAGAAACCGCCCCTGCAGGAGATTAAATAAATCCATTGACACACGTGACACTTCATTGCCTCTTTTTGGAAGGGCCATCTTAAAGTTACACGGGATATCCTTAAAATAAAATTATTTTTAGCTGTCAAGTGGAGAGGGAGTGCGTTTGATACAATAATATTCTTACTGAGATAACTGCTTTTAATGCTTTTTGTGTTTAGTTTGTTGTCCTTCCCCGGCACCTCCGATTAGCACGTTTGGGTTGGCGACATAAGGTAAAATAAGTTCTACATACATACTAAAATAACTTCCACTGGGAGATGCGGTGGCACAGTGATTAGTATGCTCGTATTCTTTGGGTCTTTTGTTAAGTCATGTAGATAGGTTCAAAGAAAATAACAAAAATTACGACGTTTTGATCGCAACACAGGCGGTCGTCATCAGAAAAAGGGGGCTGGCTTCTAAAGGCAAACTGTTAATAAAGGTTTAAAATGGGCGTAGCCCAAATGTCAGCAGCATGGGCGGGGCAGCTAATGTTAATGTAAGTGATGGGCAGCGACCACGAAGGTGGTGAGTTTCCACCAATTAAAGGGCTGCCAGGTAAAAATTAGCATGTTAATGTCAGATCGGTGAGCGGCCTCCACAGCTAGCGCACTGAGGTGGCTATGTTAATGTGAGAGATTATCATGTTAATGTAAGATCGCAGAGCTGCTGCACATCGAGGTCGGTGTGCGAAGGTGGTTGTGTTGGTGTGAGAAATTTAACCTGTCAATGTAAAATTGGAGAGTCGAAAATAACAACTAACATCGGAAGATGGCAGGATGGGAAAATCACAGCCAGTTATGACTTAAACTGGTTGATAACGTCCTTCCAATGATTGCTCAGTTTGTACCCATCTTCTCGGTTGAAATTGTGTCTGTATAAATGGATGGTTTAATGAACGAATTTTTGTTGATAGCCAGTGGGTTTGCAAAGTACGTTCGTACTTTGATCAGCCATGGCCGAGGTATTGGTCCAACCGTGTTTCAGATCTGCTTTATGTTCACGAAGACGGTCCGAGACATGTCGCTTAGGTTCCCCAAAGTAACTACTGCCGCAGACACAGCTTAGTTTGTAGACGCCGCGGTATTGAATGTCAGGGATCACATCCTTCACAGATGGGATCAGATCACAAATTGTATGTACTGTGTTAAATCGAACCTGGAGCTTATCATCACGTGTAAATGTAAAGATGCCAAATATGCTCAACGCATGTTTCTAAATGTGGAGGAAAAAACCGGAGGACCTGGAAAATAATCCGCACGACTACGGGGAGAACATGCAAACGCCAAATATACAGGCATCAGGGTCAGGAATGAACCCACAAGCTCCTGTATACCAGGCGATGTAGTTAACATCTAGCCACTGCAGCACGCCTATAATACATGTGTAATGGGTTTCGGAGACACTTGTAGAGGTAACTTCTTTATTACAATACAACACTCCATTCAGTCCTCATACTCTGTTACAGCCTAGGTACACAGCATAGGTACACAGCCTAGATACACTACTCTGGCTACGACTCTGGGGTCCTCCGGCTACAACTACCCTAGGGGAGGCTATCTGATCCGACCGAGCTAAGGTGCGGGTCTGGACTCTGGCTTCCTCGGAACTCGCCCTTACAAGGACGTAGAGCCGGGAGTCCCAGAGTCCCACCACTGGCCCTCACAGCGTCCCGGCCCTTACAAGGACCAGCGGGACGAGGGGGTCCAGCGTCACACGTGGGAAAAGGATCGATACTTTTTATTGCACAGTATTCATGATTTCGGAGTAGCCACGTAATATAATCGATAATTAATCAGTATAGTAATGGATTACTTGAGTAATCGGATTGCCCGGCTCCAATCGTTTGACATGACGAGTGAGTGTGTTTAACACAGGTGTGTCTGTGTGCAACACAGGTGTGTGTCTGTGACACAGGTGTGCGTGTGCATGCATACGCGTAGTGTAGTGATAATGTAGCGGTTTGTGCACTGCACTACGAACACGGCGAACCGAGTTCGATTTCCACTCACAGTCAAGGTCTTTGACTTATACGTGAACCGGTTACAAGCCAGGTTGACTCGGCCTTAAATGAGTACCTGGTCCAATGTATAAGCATCCGAATTGGAGAGATAAAGGCGACCGGGCGTGGTGCTGACCACCCAAATCTTCGTGTGCCGTTCCAGTCTTCACAGGTGCTCGCTAACAGTACCTATCCCAATGGTCTCTTCAGGCTATATGGGGGATCTTTGTCTCGTCTTTGTCAACTCAGCCGCAAATGAGTTAGTACCTGTGTAATAAAGCTCTTTGAGACGACTTGTAGAATCCGTCTTTTATTCACTTTGGGTTACAGCTACTTCACGCTGCTGCTAGGCAACGTGAAGGGACAGATAGACCGAGAGAGACGCACTGCAACGTGGCAACTCGGAGCCCCGCTCTCGCGTGGCTCCTTCCTTTGTTCGTTCCCGTTCTGACCACGTGTCATTCCTCTCTACGCGTGGTATGCTTCAGCCAATCCCCGTTAGCCTGCATCAAATCTTCCAGGCTCCCTCGTCAGCTCCTGGGACCACGCCCCTGACTCATCTCCCCATTGGCTGAGGCCAAAGCCAGCAGAACCAATCTCCATAGCTGTCACCCTTCCATCACGTCAGGGACATGCCCCCAGGCTTCCCCCCATTGGCTGTAAACCAGGACCGGCAGAGCCAATCACCATGACAAAATGTAATACGTCAGTGAGCCGGATATATTCTCATATTACATCACCCCCCCCCCCCCCCCGGTGTAAAAAGTCAGCCATCTCGGCTGGGAAAAGAGGGACAAGCCGAATCCAATTTAGATAATTATTAGGGCGTCTGAGACGCATTAACAAGGTAAGGGGGGGGGAGTAGGCGTCTACGCGCCGATGAATTCAACCATTAACAACAGACATACATTAGGACGCCCCTGTAGCGCAGTAACAACAGGGTAACAGACCGCAAGGCAATCATAACTAACGAAACGGAAGAGATTTCGACCGCGTACGCGACGCAGGACCCTCTTCGTTTTTCGCGCATGGTCGCCTCGCTGCCCGATCTGCAGGAGGTGTTTGCCATGGAGAAGAAGAAGAAGAATGTTCGGTTTCGGTCATATCCGGAATAGGTCCCGTTGGAGGAGGGACGTCCGGGGTCTCGTTGTCCCTCAAAACCTGTTCATCTGCGGGTGGTACAACACAGCCCCGCTGGGAATCAACGGGCGAGGCAAGTGGCACATTCGGCACGCCAGACCCCGGCAGGTCAACAAGTGGAGATGAGGGGCCAGCACGCGGGTCAACGTAGTGTTTTAGTCGCAACGAATGGACATACCAACGACGTTTGCCGTACTGGACGCGAACACTCTGGGGGTTCCGAATGTCCACCAGCCTCACAGGCCCCCGCCAAGGCCTGTGCAGTTTAGGGGACGTGCCTACTGGCACCTGAGGGCAATGGAGCCATGCCAGATCGCTCACCGACCAGGGCATGTCAGTTCGCAATCGACGCGCATACCTCTTGTTCCTTGCCTGCGTACGGGCCGTCGCACATCTGGCGGCTTCTCGCGCCTCTGTAACCCATTTAAGCGAGTCCCGTACATGATCAGGAAAGGAAGGGGACGGTTGTTTACCCACTGTACCCAGTTGCACATCAATCGGGGGTACATTCTCACGGCCATACATCAGAAAAGATGGCGAATATCCTGTGGACGCGTGCGGAAGCATGTGGTATGCCGCCAGGACGCCCGGTATGTGCAAGTCCCAATCGGTTTGTTTTTCACTTACCGTGTGACAAAGCATGGCCGAAAGGGTGCGGTTAAACCGTTCCACCATGCCATCCGTTTGCGGATGGTAAGGGGAAATGCGGATTTTCTTTGTGCCCAGCGCAGTGCAAACATCCTTGAGCAATTTGGAGGAGAAGTTACGTCCCTGATCTGTGAGCAGCCCTTCGGGTGCTCCTTTATCCATCACATAACCATTCAAGAAAGCCTCGTTGATGGACGCGGCCGTTTGGTCAGGCAGAGGCCAGGCCATAGGCCATCGAGAAAAATATTCGATCCCGACCAAAAGGTATTTGTTACCCCTAGCTGATGGAGGGAATGGGCCCAGGATGTCCAGAGCAACTAGTTCATTGATACAGGATACCTCAATCGAACGTAGTGGCGGAACATAATGTTGCCGAGGCGGTTTCCTCTTCGCACAATCATGGCATGACCAGACAACGTCAGTGACATCTGCCGTCATGCCGGGCCAAAAGAAATACTGCTGCATCGCGGCCAACGTTTTCTGCACGCAGAGGTGCATCAATTTGTCAGCGTGCAGAGCGCGGAGCAGGTCGTGGCGAAGGGATGTCGGCACGACCAGGCGTGAACGGTCAGACAATCCATCAGTAGACATCAATAGTCCCGCCTGGCCCCGGAACATCTGCCATTTCTATCCCGCCAAATGAGATCTCGGTTTCCTGATCAGTTTCCGCAGCGGAGCCAGAGAGGCATCGGCCTCCTGCTTGCGTAGCCACACCGAGTGCGGCAAATGCAGTGTATTGTCGGCGCCAACGGGTACATCCTGGCCTTCATCGTTCGACATCGCCCCCATAACCGGACAGGGCGAAGTAGGCAGCGCTGCACAACGGTGAGTACCCATCAGACAGGCGCAGGGAGGAGTCGGGGGCAACCTGGAGAGAGCGTCCGCGTTGCCATGGCGAGTACCCTTGCGGTACGTGATCTCGAAGGAAAATTCCTGTAATGATTCCAACCACCGAGCCAATTGACCCGATGGTTGTTCCAATTTCAACGAATATTGCAAGGCCGCGTGGTCAGTGCGCACGAGGAATTTCCTTCCATACAGGTACGGCCGGTACTGGTGAACAAAATGTACTATTGCTAACAGTTCCCGTCGCGTCACGCAATATCGCGTTTCGGCAGGGGATAGAACCCTGCTGCCGTATGCCACCACTCGCTCGACCTCATCTTTCCGTTGCGACAAAACAGCTCCTATGCCGATATCGCTAGCATCCGTGTCAAGAATGAATGGCTGAGAAAAGTCCGGGTAGTCGAGCGTCGGCGCGGTGGCAAGGTGATCCCGAAGAGATTGAAAAGAGCGCTCCTCTTCCGGGCCCCATTTAAATCTCAGATTTTTCCCCGTCAGAACATGCAGTGGCTTTGCCAATGTCGCGAAGTTCTTAACAAAACGGCGATAGTAGGATGCGAACCCAATAAACCGCCGTACGTCGCCCACCGAAGTGGGCGTGGGCCACTCTCGGACACACGGCGTTTTCTGAGGGTCCGTGGACACACCGTCCGAGCTGACGATGTGACCCAAGTATCGGACGGACCGTTGCAAAAGGTGGCACTTTTTCGGTTTAAATTTTAGGTCAGCCTCGAACGTGACGCTGAATACGATGATATCGTCCAAATATATGAGGCATGTTTCCCACTGCAGCCCCGCTAGTACCAGTTCCATCAAACGTTGGAACGTCGCCGGTGCCGCATTCAATCCCATAGGTAAGCGGTTAAACTCAAAAAGGCCTTGTGGCGTGCGGAACGCCGTTTTAGGTTTGGATGCGTCATCGAGGGGAAGCTGCCAAAACCCCGACGACAGGTCGAGGGTGGAGAAAAAATTTGCCCCTGACAAAGCGTCCAACGAGTCGTCCATCCGTGGCAAGGGGTATGCGTCTGCCACGGATATCTTATTCAATCTGCGGAAATCTACACAAAACCTCGTTCCACCATCCTTTTTCTTAACCAGCACCACCGGCGCGCCCCAAGGACTGTTGGATGGCGAAATTATATCGGCCGCCAACATGTCGTCCACCGCGCCGCGCACGTGTTCCCTTTCAGCAGGGCTCATGCGATGCGGGTGCATACAAATCGGTCCCGCCGCACCGGTGTCAACATGGTGCGACAACAGCGAGGTATGGCCGAGTTCCAAATCTTTTTACTGAAAACGTCAGCGTACTGTAACAACAATGAATGCAAAGCGTTCCTTTGCGTGGTCGACAACGATGTATTTTCCCTGCACAAATCCGCGATCCATCGATCCTGTGAACGACCATAACGAGGTCCATCAGCGGCTATTTTAGTGGGTGGTTTACCCTCAAAGCTGGTGAAATCGGTAGTGGCGTGAGCCAATACCGATCCAGCTGGAACAACGACCCGGTTCAGGCCCCCATTCAACACTTGTATGAACGGGGCCTGACCCGGCCGAACAATATTTTGAGCCGCTACCAGGGAAAAAGATTTAGCCACCGAATTCGATGGGGATAACAGCACACCTGTCGCACCATCCGCAGCATCCAAAGGTTTCCGGTAACGCAGCGGAATAAGCATCTGCGAGCCCGATGGCACCTCTGCCGTGGCAGCAACCATGGCGTTAACTGCGTTACCCGGGGGCGAACGGCCCAGCAGGGAAGGCAGGAACGACATCCTACAGCCCCCTGGCATTTCTAAGCACCCTTGGTCGACAAGTATCTTAACTGGCATGCGGCGCAAGAAATCGGTGCCTAATAGGCATGGGACGGCCAGTGAGCGAGAAATCAACACTGGTCCCTCCGCGGTAATATTACCGATAGCAATGCACGTCATTAACCGGTCGGATCCGTGACGTGGGAATAGACAGGAGATGAAAAATGACATCGGAAATGATGGTTGCAGACGCGCCTGTGTCCACCAAAATACGGACATCGATCTCATGATGAGCCCGACGCGGCAGCTACCACCCTACGGGCCAATTTTTTCCATTGTGTATTAGAGTGTGGCATCGACACAGGTGTACAACAATTTCCGTCCGGAGCGCAAATATGTGTGTGAGTGGATGGGTGATGTGACAAGACCTGCCGGGTGTCCGATTTGTGCTGACTCACCCGAGGGTGTCGTGGATCCGCGCCCGGTGGAGGAGATGGAAGTCGACTCGACGGAAGCGGAGAAGGCAGAGGTCAGCAGCGGCAATCCCAGGCGAAATGGCCCCGTCGGCCACACTTGAAGCACGTGGCCGTTGTCGCCCGGCGGTCGCTCGTCCCGGGCCCTGCACGTGGTTGACCCGTATCATCACACTGGTCGTGCAGCCGGCGTCTCGGGACCCAGCGCGGAACAGCAGCCATCACCTCGTCGTCGCCGGAGTCATCGGAGCAGTGGACGACCCGCCGTGGAGACCACCCCAACGATGGACCGTCTATTTGGGGGTTCCCCGTCCATGCCGCCATCTGATCCCAGCGCTTCAGATTGAACTTAGCGTCCAAGCAGCGCGCCACCCATCGCGACGTGAGCGGTTCGTGGCCGCATACTGGCAGCGAGATGTTCAGTTCCTGGGATAGCTCAAGCATTCGGGAAAGGATGAGAGGATCCAGGAGATCAGCCATCGAGTCGGGGTAGGCGGCCATGGCCAACGCTAACAGCGCCCACCGGTAGGCCAAGGGCGATTCCTCTGATCCTCGACGACGTGACATAAATTTTCTAGTAGCCGCCATCGGCGGGTCGTAAAACTCTGCCATCTCTGTGAAAGTGTAGTGACATAGAATGGTCACTACTATGTCGGCCGGTACGAAGGCTGGGGGCCCCAAGGGGGTGCCTGGGGGGTCACGTGGTGGAGGGATCCGGACCTTCCCAGAGGTGGGGGAAGTGAGGCGTGTCCTGGGAAGGGAGGCGTGGCCTGAAGAGAGCCAGCCACGCCGGGGCGGAGCCAGCCACGCCAAACCAGATATAAGCGTGGTGTGAACGCAGAGCGAGGCTGTTGTACTGTACTCCGAAGTGAAGACATCATCGGTCGTCAAGTCCCGAGTCGTCGTCCTGGGCCAGGCAGGCCGTTGCCTGCCTGGTCCAGTCTGTGGCGTGTTCCAGAGTGTTAGTGAGTTGAGGAAGGTGGTCACCACCTCATGTACAGCGTTATGTTATTTACCGTTTAATAAATAGTGTTGCCTGCAAGCTGCTTGTGTGTGCACCTAATTCGGTCTTACTACAAAAGCATCACGAAGCGTCTTCTTCTTGGTCGCCAGGATGGATCGGAAGACCGCCAGGGAGACATCATCCAGCAGCGTGGGCAGCACCTCCAGTGCCTCCGCCTCCGTCCATCGAACGGATCTAGAGGCCGACTCGAAGCGCCATGTGAAGGCACTCCAATCGCCCCCGGTGATAAATTTGTAATAAACGACTGGACCACGATGTCTGGCTCAGTATCCTTTATTCGGTTCGTGCTGTACACCCACACGGCTGTCTTTACTCTGTAGCTTCTCCACGGTGCTGACTCCAATGTCGGCCCGATCCACAACAGCAGCCCCGCTGCTGTTTCTCTCACACAGCCCCCCTTGGCTGTACTCGCTGCAACTCCTCTCTCTCTTCGCAGCTCTGACAGCCTCGTGCTGTCTCCATCTCTCCCTCCGCAGCTCTGACAGCCTCGTGCTGTCTCTCTCTCTCTCTCCGCAGCTCCACCTGGCAGCCACACCGCTGCCTCTAACACGCAGCCCTTCTGGCTGTCTCCTCTGCAGCCGCACACCACTCCGCAGCTTCCTCTTGTCTTCGGGGTTGGCTCCCGATGGCCGTCGGTGCCCCCCCTCTTCTCACTCGCCCGCGTGGCCTCACTCTTTTCCGCTCACACCCCGACTGACTTCCCCTTCCGGTTTACCCGCTTAAGGACCCGAACCTTCCACCTACGTCACATGACTCCACCCCCCGTGACGTCACATCCGGAAGGTCGCTTACGCCCGCATTACACCACCCTCTCCCGTAGAAAAATCCCAGCCGACCTCGGCTGACCAATAGCAAATCGTAATGCGGCGAACCGAGCTTCCCCCCCTAAAGGACACTAAGCATAAAATGTAACAGCAAGAACAACAACAACAACGCAATTAACATCAACGAACGTACAAAAAGCATGCAATAAATACAACTGTAAGAAAAAAAATAACAACACAGCAACAATCAACGAAACGTAAGCGATTTGGAACGTGTGCGGGTCGCCGGCCCGTCCCGGACGGTCGGCGGCCCACTCGCAGAACGGGAACGCGATGAAAGTCGAGGAATGACAGGGGGTAATCCCCCTGTTGCAGCTGGAAGTCCACCGACGTCCCGTGTCCCTAAAGAGTTAGTCTTGGGCTTGTCCTGTGACCGTGCCCGCAGCTGGGTCGGAAGGGCTGCAGGGCTCGAAGGTCCCGCAGACCTGGCAGGCGTCCTCCGAGCAGGGCCCCTCGTCCCCCGCAATGTCACGGCCGGCCTGTCTGGAACAGGTACGACAGGCGCTCTAGCAAGATCAATGGACGCAGGCAGGGGAGAGTCAGCAGCAACAGACCCCGGCAAGGCAACATTGGGGGATGACGCATCATGTAAGGGAGCAACATATGGTTTCAAGCGCGACGTATGCACAACCCAGCGACGAGACCCAATCTGGACGCGTGCTGACTGTGGGTTGGGAACCGCAATGAGGCGTACGGGACCATGCCAGGGTTTGTGCAATTTCGGCGAGGTCCCCGGACGTACCTGTGGACAATGAAGCCAGGCTAGGTCCCCAACCTTCCAAGGGCACTCCCCCTCGGACCGTCGCGCATATCGCTCGTTCCGGGCCTGGGCTTTGGCCGTAGCCACGCGGGCATTCTCCCGCGCCTCCGTGACTCGGCGAACCGTGTCCTGAATGTATTCAGGAAGTGGTTTACGAGGTCCCTTGACCCCAGTTCCCAATTGCACATCCACAAGGTAAAACGGCGAATATCCTGTAGCCGCATGAGGCGTCATCCTGTACGCCGAAAGCACCCCGGGGATGTGCAGATCCCAATCTGATTGTTGTTCACTCACGGTATGGCAAAGCATGGCAGACAATGTCCTGTTCAGCCGTTCAACCATACCATCCGTCTGCGGATGGTATGGGGATGTCCGTACTTTCTTAGTCCCAAGGCCCGCGCACACTTCCGCCAATAATTTAGAAGAGAAATTCTTGCCCTGGTCCGTGAGGAGTCTCTCAGGCGCCCCCTTATCCATAATATACCCAAACAAAAAGGCGTCGGTAATGGCCGCGGCCGACTGATCGGGCAACGGCCAGGCCATCGGCCAACGGGAGAGGTACTCAACCCCTACCAGCAAATATTTATTACCCCTCGCCGATGGTGGAAAAGGTCCCAATATGTCCAGTGCCACCAATTCATTGACTCGAGACACCTGAATCGACTGGAGAGGCGGCACGTAAGGATGTTTCGGCGGCTTACGTCGTGCACACGCAGGGCACGCGCGCACGTGCCCTACGACATCTGTCGCCATGCCGTGCCAAAAATAATGACGTTGCAACGTCAACAAGGTCTTCTGCACCCCTAAATGTAAGAGAGTGTCACAATGGAGGGTTCTAATCAACTCGAATCGCAAGGACGTTGGTACCACCAGGCGCCAACGTTCCTGGAACCCCTCCCGCCACATAAGCAGACCATCTCGGAGAGCGGTTTGCGGCCCCATAGCTGTACTCGGACTCCCATTGTCCCTAGCAGACCGCTTCCGCAAGGACACCAACGACTCATCCATCATCTGTTCCCGGATCCAGACAGACCGCAGCAGGTTCAAAACCCCGTCAGCCGGTCCCGGTTCCATCGGAGTGTCCGACTTCTCGACGGCCAACGTAAGCGGCTGAGGGGGGTTTGGAATCGGCGAACACCTATGCGTCCCCGACTCACATTTACAAGGGGCGCGCCGCGGTAATCTGGAAAGTGCGTCAGCGTTCGCATGGCGCACTCCCTTCCGATGTTGAATTTGGAAGGAAAATTCCTGTAGCGTGTCCAACCAACGTGCCAACTGTCCGGATGGCTGGTCAATTTTAAGGGCATATTGCAAGGCCGCATGATCCGTACGCACAATAAAAGAACGACCGTAGAGGTATGGTCGAAATTGCCGTAGGAAAAAAACAACCGCCAATAGTTCTCTGCGAGTGACACAGTAGCGGGTTTCCGCAGGAGACAAGACTCGGCTACCATACGCCACGACACGCTCTACACCCCCTTTAGACTGTGATAATACCGCCCCAATACCTGTGTCACTCGCGTCCGTATCAAGAATGAATGGGTGATCGAAATCGGGATAATTCAATGTTGGGGCCGTGGCCAATAGATCACGCAGACTCCGAAAGGCCGCCTCCTCCGGCTGTCCCCAAACAAACTTCCGTCCTTTACCCATAAGGAAATGCAAGGGCCTCGCAATCGTCGCAAAACCCGGCACAAATCTTCGGTAATACGAGGCAAATCCCAAAAACCGCCGAACATCCCCCACGGTGGCCGGAGTCGGCCAATCCCGGACGCACGCCGTCTTTTCCGGATCCGTGGACACTCCCTCAGCACTCACAATGTGCCCCAAATAGCGGACGGACCGTTGCAGTAGGTGACATTTCTTTGGTTTGAATTTCAATTTGGCAGAACGCATCCTCGTGAACACTGTCTCCAGCCGCGTCAAATGTTCATCAAATGTGCGGCTGAAGACAATAATATCGTCCAAATATATAAGACACGTCTCCCACTGCAACCCCGTCAAAACGAGCTCCATCAACCTTTGAAATGTAGCAGGGGCCGCATTCAATCCCATCGGGAGACAGTTGAATTGAAATAACCCCTGCGGCGTACGGAATGCGGTTTTCTCCCGTGAGGACTCGTCAAGGGGAAGCTGCCAAAATCCCGAAGAGAGGTCCAGTGTGGAAAAGAACTTAGCCCCCGACAATGCGTCGAGAGAGTCATCCATACGCGGCAGGGGGTACGCATCTGCCACCGATATCTTATTCAATTTGCGGAAATCAACACAAAATCGCAATTTGCCATCCTTCTTCTTAACCAAGACGACCGGAGCGCCCCATGGGCTGTTAGATGGCGATATAATGTCCGCAGCCAACATGTCTTCCACTGCCCCCCGTACGTGTTCTCGCTCCGCAGGACTCATCCGATGCGAATTTAATCGAATAGGGGCAGCATCGCCCGTCTCAATGTGATGGTAAAGCAACGAAGTGCGGCCCAAATCCAAATCATCGGAGCTGAACACATCGGAATATGTCAACAACAATTTACGCAGCGCACCACGTTGCTCCATGGACAGGGAAGAATTTCCGTCACATAAATCAGCAACCCAACGATCATCCGAACTCCTTGGCTCGGAAACCCCAGCAACAACTCCCCGGCTATGCGGACAATCATGGGTCGCAAACGCCGTAGTGGCATGTGCCACAACCGTACCGGCCGGGACACGGACGTTTTCTCCCCCCGCATTAAGCACCTGTAAAAACGGTAATTGATCCGGCCGGACGATGGTCTGTGCCCCCACTAACGCCAACCCAGTTGTTATCGTGGCGGACGGTGACAACAAGACCCCTACTGCTCCTAGCCGATCAGGCAGGGGCTTCCGATACCGCAAGGGTATAAGCATCTGTGTACCAGGTGGGATGTCCACAGATGCGACGGACAGCGCCTGCACTTGTACGGCCGAAGCAGGTCGCCCCCAGGGCGACGGCAGAAACGAGATTTGACGGCCCCCCGGCAGTTCAATACAATTCTCATTGATTTTGATCAAAATGGGCATCTTAGCCAAAAAATCGGTGCCTAACAAACAAGGAACCGCCAAAGATTTCGATATCAACACAACACCCGAGGCCGACACATCCCCAATAGATATCTTAGCATCCACCTGACCCACGATACCCATGCTACCCCCGTTCGCAGCGACGCACGACCCATAAACCGGACGCACAGCCCCCGGCGGGATGCCCAACAGATGGAAAATGACATCCGAAATAATAGTCGCAGACGCGCCGGAGTCGACCAAAATGCGTACGTCCACCCCTTGTATAGACCCCGGTACAGTGGACGAGCCCGTAGCGGCCGCGACGACTCTCCGTGCCAACTTGCGCCACTGCGTGACCGAGCGACAAGGCCCCGTCGAAGGGCATGCTTTAACCACAACGTTAGGATGGCGCAACGACGGTGATGGGTGAGGTGTAAAGCCTTGCCGAGTGTCTGGTGCGTGCCGACATGCCTGTTTCGGAGGATCTTTAGCCGACTTGTCCGGTGCCGAGGCCTCCTGCTGCGGCGGAGCCGGGAAGCGGGCCCAGCAGTCTCTGGCGTAGTGGCCCCTACGCCCGCAGCGGAAACATTCGGCCTCGTTGCGCCGAAGCGCAGGCCTTGCCTCCTGACGGCCCCGTTCTGGTAGCGCTGCGCGCGGTCTCGGCCCGCCGCGTCCTGTCCATGGAGCGGAGGCGGCCGTCAGCTGTTGAGGGCCCCGGTCATCCGGAACATAGACAGCCTGCGCAGGGTTCCACCCCAGCGCATCCCCTTCTTTGACGGGCCCCCCCGTCCACGCCGTCACTTGTTTCCAGCGACGGAGGTTGAATTGCGCATCGAGACACTTAGCAGCCGTCCGGGAAGTTAGCTTCTCATGCCCACACACAGGCATGGGGATCCCTAGATCCCGAGACAGCTCCAACATTTTCGCTAATATGAGAGGCTCGAGCAGGTCCTGTGGCGTCTCAGGATAAGCTGCCATGGCCAGCTCCAGCACCGCACCCCTGAACGCCACGGGCGACTCCTCTGGTGCTCGTTGTCGTTGAGCGAATCGCCGATGCGCATCATCTGGTGGCTCATAAGCATCGGCCATTTCTTGAAAAACACCACATAAAGTTGCCTTCTTATCGGTCGTTATGGAACGGAAGAATCGGACAGATTCGTCGTCCAGGAGAGTCGGCAACACCTCCAAAGCCTCCGCATCGGTCCATCTTGCTGTGCGTACCGCCGCCAAGAAGCGGCAGGCGAACGCGCTCCAGTCCCCACCGACGGAAAATTCTTTAACCGTTGTAAGGTGGCGACTCCGACTCCTCTTCCCGCCGTCTTCCAATGGTGGTGGTTGTGGTGGCAAATTCAAAATGGCGTCGGCCCGCGGCGTGGCCAAGATGGCGGTTTGGCGCCGCGGAGAGCGCAAAATGGCGGCCTCTTGCCGCGTGGGCAATGGCGGCGGCAGGACAGGCAACGTGGCGGCCCGCGGAGCACCAACTGCGTCCTCCATCGTCCCTGGCGCGACGAGATGGCACAGATGCGCCAGGACGTCCTTAAGTGCCTCCAGTTGTACCGCCATCGCTTGCCATCGTTGATCCGCGTCTGATGATGTCGACGGACCCGCCACCGTGCCAACATCCTCCACTCCCGTTCCCGCGGTCGCCTCAGCCGGGCTCTCCTCCACCACCCCAACAGGATCCGTGGTTGGAGGGAGTTCGTCGTCGTCGGACGAAGAAGCCGATGCAGGCGCCGGATTAACTTTCTTCCTCACTTGTTTCGACATGCCGTTGCACTTCCGACACCAGTGTAATAAACGACTGGACCACGATGTCTGGCTCAGTATCCTTTATTCGGTTCGTGCTGTACACCCACACGGCTGTCTTTACTCTGTAGCTTCTCCACGGTGCTGACTCCAATGTCGGCCCGATCCACAACAGCAGCCCCGCTGCTGTTTCTCTCACACAGCCCCCCTTGGCTGTACTCGCTGCAACTCCTCTCTCTCTCCGCAGCTCTGACAGCCTCGTGCTGTCTCCCTCTCTCCCTCCGCAGCTCTGACAGCCTCGTGCTGTCTCTCTCTCTCTCTCCGCAGCTCCACCTGGCAGCCACACCGCTGCCTCTAACACGCAGCCCTTCTGGCTGTCTCCTCTGCAGCTGCACACCACTCCGCAGCTTCCTCTTGTCTTCGGGGTTGGCTCCCGATGGCCGTCGGTGCCCCCCCTCTTCTCACTCGCCCGCGTGGCCTCACTCTTTTCCGCTCACACCCCGACTAACTTCCCCTTCCGGTTTACCCACTTAAGGACCCGAACCTTCCACCTACGTCACATGACTCCACCCCCCGTGACGTCACATCCGGAAGGTCGCTTACGCCCGCATTACAAATTCCTTAATTTGAGAAAGAAGATGTCCGCGGTGAATGGCCGACGCCTCGAGCGTCTCTATTCCCGCTTCCCGCGTTCTTCGCGTCTCCGTCAAAATGGCGTCCGGCGGCCGCGTGGCGACTTCCCCGCCCAAGATGGCGTCCGGCAGCTCCATCACAGCCGCCCCGTCCAAGATGGAGGCCTCTCCCCGCGCGGCAGGAGCAATGGCGGACGTCGATACCCGCTGCAAATCTTGGTCCTCGGCAGTCGGCTGAAACCCCGGCGGCCGACCCAGGGCCGTTGAGGATGCGACCGCTGTCACCAGACTCAGCAAAATCGCGCGGAGCGACTCGATCTGCTCCGCCATTAGCCGCCATCCTTCGTCCGCATTTGAGGCCGTCGCTTCTGCAGCCTGTCGGCGATGAGCGGCGCCGAGGAGAGCAGCAGCCGGAGGCAGAGGAGCCGTAGCTCCCAGCAGTTCGTCCTCGTCCGTCTCAACTTCTTCCTCCGACGGAGGGTCCGGTGGGTTCTTTTTTCTGAGGTGCTTGGACATCTTGAAGATCTTCCAAACGGTCCCAGAAGATACTTCTGACACCAATGTGATAAAGCTTTTTGAGACGACTTCTGGAATCCGTCTTTTATTCACTTTGGGTTACAGCTGCTTCACGCTGCTGATAGGCAACGTGAAGGGACAGATAGACCGAGAGAGACGCACTGCCACGTGGCAACTCGGAGCCCCGCTCTCGCGTGGCTCCTTCCTCTGTTCGTTCCCGTTCTGACCACGTGTCGTTCCTCTCTACCCCTATTTAATACCCAGGTCACGTGGTATGCTTCAGCCAATCCTCGTTAGCCTGCATCGAATCTTCCAGGCTTCCCTTGTCAGCTCCCGGGACCACGCCCCTGACTCATCTCAGAACCAATCTCCATAGCTGTCACCCTTTCATCACGTCAGGGACATGCCCCCAGGCTTCCCCCCATTGGCTGTAAACCAGGACCGGCAGAGCCAATCACCATGACAAGTTGTGATACGTCAGTCAGTGAGCCGGATATATTCTCATATTACACCTGGTTCGGTGCGTAAACATCGTCACTTGGAAGACAGGCGGCCGTGCGTGGTTCCTGACCATCCACACCTCGTCAGTGTTGCCGTGTCGCCGCCTTCAAAGGTGCTCAGCTCGCACCACTTGCCCGTACATTCTACGCAAGGCAATACGGGGAACCTTTTTTCTGTGCATGCGACCCTAAATCAAAACTAAACTATCTTTATTTTACCACGGAAGGGTCCACTGCGCTATATAGCTCTTTTTCAGAATCGACCTGGACACAGATGATAGTTCAACCAAGTGGCTTATCATGTGGAAAAACCGGAGGACCCCAAGAAAAATACATGCGACCACGGGGAGAGAGACACACAGACTCCAAATATACGACAGGTGTTAGGGTCGGGATCGTACCCACGACCTCCTGTATACCAGGTGAGGTAGTTAACATGTCGCCACCGTGGCGACGCCCCCCTCCTCCTCTTCCCCCCTGTGCCACGTGTGCGAGCATGCAGAGTCGTGCGAGGGTGTAGAGTGCGCGCCAGGCAAGAGGTGCCGCATGAATCGGCGCAACCGTCCGCGCTGTGTGTGCGCGCCCGACTGCCGAGAGGCGCACCGGGGGCCCGTGTGTGGCTCGGACGGCCGCTCCTACCGGGACGAGTGCGCCGTGCTACGTGCGCGGTGCCGCGCGCAGCCCTCGCTCTCGGTGCAGTACAACGGCAGCTGCCGCAGTAAGTAAGCTGGTGGTGGCGGTCGTGGTTAGTTCGATTCACGCTCATGGACAACGCCAGTAACGATTATCTAAACCGGTTCTGGGCCTCCCATAAGTAATCTCAGCCTGAAATGAGTACCTGGTGTGATGTGTAAACATTTCCACTAAGAAAACAAAGGCAACCGGCCTTCATAGGTGCTAGCTAGTATTTGCCCTAAACGTCTGTTAAGACTATATGGGGGAACTTTGTCTTTGGTGTCCTGTGCTAGTAGTCAGTCCTGCACGTGTCTAAGGTTTTAGATCCGAGACTCGACCCGCAACCCTGCGTCAGCACCACTAATCTTTGCATCGCCACGTGCACACAGACGCACAGATTTAAGACAAATATTTCCCATATAGCCTTTAACAGAATGTTGGCAAGCACCTACTAATATTGACACATACCATGCCCGCGTTTGTCTCCCCAGTGCTGATGTTTGCACACTGCACCAAGTACTAATTTAAGTCTGAGTCTACCTAGGGGAGGACAAGGACCAGTTTTTTTTATGATCGTCACTGATGTTGGCCGTGAGTGGGAATCCAACTCGCGTCACTTAATCCATAACGCACAAACACAATATCACATTAGGGGGGCTTGGCACAGCTTCACACGGCACCTGCCGAGTGTTGACACTGTGATTTACTGCGGGGCCAGCTCCTGTTACACATTGCCCAGCTCGTCACCACGGCGGGGACTGCGTGTTCCACCGACCACACACAGAGAGAGGAGGGCATGGCTATCGGTGTACTGCATGCAGCTCATACTGGCACCATAGTGGAGAGATGATAACTACCTTGCCTGGTATACAGGAAGTCGTGGGCTCGATCCCGACCCTGACGCCGATATATTTTGAGTGTGCATGTGTAGTGGTGATACGCGCTGGGTGTGTACGTCATGTGCCAGCGCGTATGTACGTGTGTGTGTGGTGACGCGCGCTGACGGGGAGGAGCAGGCGTCAGTGCGCGGGTGGGGGTAGTGCTGCTGATTGGCTGTGTGCCGGTGACGCGCTGAGAGGGAGTGATCGGGGGGCAGCGCGGTGTGATTGGTCGAGGAGTGGAAACACGCGCTGGGCGGAAACGGATCGTAGAGATAGCGCGTGGTGATTGGGTAACTGAGGAGCGGTGCCGACGTTGAGGTCCGCATCCGCTCCGTCTCCCGGGAGGAAGAGATATATAAGATGATGCACAGAGGAGTAGAGGGCAGAAGTGGAACCATCTAAGAATGAAGACGAAGGTGCAGAGATAGAGCCCGGAGAGGAGAGTAATGGAGAGGAGAGGAGAGTAAGGGAGAGTAGAGGAGAGTAAGGTATAAGTGTGTAGCCAGAGAGAGAGAACGGTCTACACGAGCTGAGTGATGTATAGTGTGTAGCCAGAGAAAGAGAACGGTCTACACGAGCTGAGTGATGTATAGTGTGTAGCCAGAGAGAGAGAAAGGTCTACACGAGCCGAGTATGCATACGGTGTAGCCAGAGAGAGAGAAAGGTCTACACGAGCCGAGTATGCATACGGTGTAGCCAGAGAGAGATGCAAAGTCTACACGAGGCGAGTGGAGAGTGTAGCAGAGGCGCAGAGTCTACACGAGACGAGAGAAGAGTGTAGCCGAGGCGCGGAGTCTACACGAGGCACAGAGAGCCAGCAGCACAGAATCTAAGAGAGTCAAGAGAAGCGTAGGGTGAAGAAGAAGAGGTCACGAGTTGTACCGTTGTATGGTGACCGCATTGTGAAGAAGAGAGGCCACGCGTTGTATCGTTACAAGTCAAGATTTAATAAAAGAAGTGTGTTCCCGTCAAGGAGTTTCCTGCCGTCATTTTCCAATACTTCATCTGGCGTCAGAAGTTAAACGGGCTTCCAAGCATCGAGACAAGGAAGACCCGTAGGACCCACGGGATTGACCGCGAGGAAAACCTGGACGACTCGGGGCCGCTGGTGGCGGGGGGTGAGGAGGAGGACTTGCCCACGCTACAGGATCCGTCGACGGCGCCGGCCGAGCGACCGGGGACCGAGGCCGTGCTTCGTGAGGCGCACTCCCGACTGGCGGAGCTGCTGCTCGCCGCCGCGTCCATCTTGGCGGAGATCAGCTCGTCGGGAGGAGCGGGGACGGTGGGGGACATTTTACAAGGTCGCCCCGCAGATTCCCGCCAAAACGAATGGGGGATTCCCGCCATTGCGCCTGGGCCTACTTTTGGCGGGAACGGCGAGCGCCACGTGGTGGTGGGTTCCCAAGCGCGCGCATCGACGTCATCAGCGCGCGAGGGGGTCCGCCATTTTACGTCTGCCGCTGGAGCCGCCATCTTACACACCGACGGAGAGGCGGAGAGGAACCACGAGGCGGATGACTTCATTTTTCAGCAGCGTCTGCCCACGTTGTCAGCCTTCAAGGCGGAAGGCGGAGACTGGGGCAAATTTCAGCGAAGGTTTTTGGCGCATCAAGAGATGTCAGCGTGGTCCGATGCTACGGCGCTGCGGGCGTTGCCTGCCCTGCTGGACGACGATGCGCTCGCGGCCTTCAGGTCTGCACGGAAGTCGGACCGCTCCACGCTGAAGGATGCGCTGGGTTTGTTGGCCAGGGTCTACGGACCTCCCTCGGCGTGCCGCCATCATTTCTACGCAAGACGGAAAGCGGCCACGGAGACCGCGCTGGCCTATCGCACGGCGTTGCTGGCTCTTGCTGATGCTGCGTTCCCTCGGATGGACGAGGAGGGCCAAGACGCGATGGTTTTGGAGCAGCTGCTTAAGTTGGCGCAGGACCTGGGGGTCCCTATCAACACAGCTGACGAGATTGATATTTCTTCTTTGAGAGTCGCCACGAGTATTCAAGCGCACGAGGCCCTACAACGGAAACAAGGAGTTGGTTGCAACGCTGCTGTCGTCGCAGCTCCGGGTTCGGTGGTCACCGAACCCCAAGTCGTCAGCCCACGAGAGGAGGCGTTCGCCACGGGACGACCAGGGGACTGGAGGCCAGGGGCTCGGTCGCCTCTGCGATCGGGCCGAAAGTCGGAGCAACCAAGATCTACTCCGACCCTCGTCACGTGCTATAACTGCGGCCTCCGGGGCCACGTGGCGTCTGGGTGCCGCGCTCCGCGTCAGCGCGCCATGGGTGCTCGGCTGGACGACGACCGAGATCCCAAGTCATCTCTACAATCCCCGGCAAGTCGCGGCACCTCACACGCTCGGCCTGTTTATTCGGCACACATGGGACGCCGCGTTGCGGCGGAGGAGGGCCGGTTAAGGTTCGGGGATTCGGTTCGGCGAGGGGGGTTCGGCCGGGACCAGGGAGACATTGAATGGGCGGAATTGGGGCATAGAATTGTGGCTGCTTCGGCGGGTTCGTCCGTTGTTACGGGATCTATTGATGGGGTCGAGATTAGGGTGTTAGTGGACACGGGGGCATCGGCAACTATTATATCGGACCTCATTTATGATATTCTCCCAGTCCAATGTCGTCCGCTGCTTCCAGTGGATGTGCCATTTTACGCCGCTAATGGGGGATCGTTGGGCATTATCGGTCAGATTAGGGCGTCCATTTGCATTGGAAATATCAAATTGTCGGGACCCGTTTTCGTTTCGTCTTCTTTGGCGGTTCCGTGTCTTTTGGGCACTGATTTTTTGGCTAAAATGCCCATTAAAATTCTTATCGATCAACGATGCATTGAACTGCCATCGGGTCGCCGGATTGCATTTTTGACGAGCCCTACTGACATTCGGACGGCGTGCGCTACGATACAAGCGGTGGCGACACAGACCGTGCATGTGCCCCCGGGTTCACAGATGTTGATTCCCCTCCGGTTGCGGAAACCATGGGTGAGGGAGGCTTCGGAACAAAGTATGCTTTTGGGTCCTTCTAACAAGGCTGTCGGGGGTCTTGATTTATCGGTGGCTCACACTTTGGTGCGGGCTGACAGGGATCCGTTTGTGATGGTTTTGAACGCGGGGTCGCGGCCAGCTGTCATTCCACAGGGCACCGTGCTGGCTCACGCGGCGCGGGTCCCTGTGGATGATGGGTTGGTTGCGCAGGTGGGCTCGAGCCCCGCGCGGAACGTTGAGCCAAGGGAAGACCTTGAGTGGGTCCATTCGCTATGCGCCGCCTCGGACGATTTGTCGGCGGCGCAGTTGGGTGCGCTGCGCGAGTTGCTCATAGAATTCTCTGATGTGTTCAGTAAACATGAGTATGACATTGGGTGCACGGATTTGTTGCACCACCACATTGAAACGGGCGATGCGGCGCCGGTCAAGCTAAATCCCTTCCGACTGAGTCCCGTGGAGAAGGAACATGTTCAGTCGGCTGTTAACGAAATGCTAGAAGCCGATATTATTTCGCCCTCCTCTAGCCCGTGGGGAGCGCCTATTGTGCTGGTTAAGAAGCAGGACGGGTCCCTGCGATTCTGCGTTGATTTCCGTCGCCTGAATAAGATCTCTGTGGCTGACGCGTATCCGCTCCCCAGGATGGATGAGTCCCTCGATGCATTGTCTGGTGCGCGATATTTTTCGACTCTTGATTTGTTATCGGGGTTTTGGCAGTTGCCGCTCGACGAAGAGTCGAAACCTAAGACAGCATTTCGGACTCCAGGGGGGCTGTTCCAGTTTAACCGGTTACCCATGGGACTTCACTCCTCTCCAGCGACGTTTCAGCGACTTATGGAGTTGGTTTTGTCGGGCTTGCAGTGGGATACATGCTTGATTTATATGGACGATGTCATTGTTTTCAGTAAAACGTTTGAAGAACACCTCCAGCGATTGAGAGGGGTGTTCTTGCGAATGCGATCGGCTAAGCTGAAATTTAAACCGGCCAAATGTCACCTCCTTCGGAAGTCGGTTAGATACTTGGGTCACATTGTCGATTCTTCGGGGATCTCCACCGATCCCGCGAAGACGGATTGTGTCGGTTCGTGGCCGACACCTACGTCCGTTTCCGACGTGCGTAGTTTCATCGGGTTTGCTTCTTATTATCGGCGGTTCGTTGAGCACTTCGCCACTATTGCAAAACCCTTGCACGCTCTAACGGCGAAGGGAGTGAAGTTCAAATGGGGACCGGAGGAGGAGGCCGCGTTTCGCTCCCTCCGGGACGCCTTGGTGGATGCCCCACCCTTGTGTTATCCCGATTTTGCGAGTCCCTTTTTGCTGGACACGGATGCTAGCAACACGGGCATTGGGGGGGTGCTATCCCAAGTCGTTGGGGGTGTCGAAAGAGTTGTCGCCTACGGTAGTAGGGTGTTGTCTCCGGCGGAGCAGCGCTACTGCGTCACCCGTCGTGAGCTGCTTGCCATTGTCTTTTTTGTGCAGCAGTTTAGGCCATATCTCTATGGTCGTCACTTTACGGTCCGAACGGACCACGCGGCGCTACAGTATTCATTGAGGGTCGCCCAACCCTCGGGCCAGTTGTCGCGTTGGTTGGAAGTCCTCCAGGACTATCAGTTTACGACTACGTACCGTAAGGGGTTGCGACACACAAATGCCGATTGCTTGTCGCGGTTGTTGCCTTGTGATGAATGCGCGTGTTTGTCGGGATCGGCGCGCTGTAAACCGACGCTTGCGGGGGAGATGGGGGCACTGGCTGCGACAGCGGGCGCACCGATCGTGGATGATTCCACTGCCTCTCAGGGTCGGGACTCGCTGCTCTCGTTGTCGCTCAGCGAATGGGGCCGTCTCCAGATGGCGGACAGCTCGCTGCTAGCATTGCGCCGCAAGGTTGGGGGTCCCGAGGGGGACCAGGAGCGTACCGGCTCCTATGTACTTGAGCAGGGCATGTTATTGAGATGGGACAGGTTGTCCCGGCGGAACGCACTCGTGGTGCCTTCCGCTGTAAGGGGGAGGGTTGTCTTGGCGGCACACGAATGCCTCTTGCACTTGGGAGTTAACAAGACG
The DNA here is from genome assembly GCF_965212315.1 of Lampetra planeri. Taxonomy (NCBI): domain Eukaryota; kingdom Metazoa; phylum Chordata; class Hyperoartia; order Petromyzontiformes; family Petromyzontidae; genus Lampetra; species Lampetra planeri. The sequence continues at coordinate 11,232,873 of NC_136145.1, read as the reverse complement.
CTTGCCCTGCTTCAGCGTGACTATTACTGGCCGGGAATGGGAAGTGATGTGGTAAATATTCTGAAGGGGTGCGTTGAGTGCGCCAGGCGTAAACCACCGCCCGTGGCAGCTAATCCACCGCTGCAATCTATTCAGGTCTCGCGTACTAACGAGCTCGTTGCACTCGATATTTTGGGGCCCTTCCCAGTCACGCCGAGAGGGAATAAATATTTGTTAGTGGGGGTCGAATACTTTACCCGATGGCCTATGGCGTGGCCTCTCGCTAACCAGTCGGCAGCGGCTGTGACGGACGCCTTCGTCCAGGGCTATGTCCTGGACAAGGGGGCTCCCGAACGCCTGCTGACCGACCAAGGTAAAAAATTTTCGAGTAAATTGTTGCAAGAGGTGTGCGATCTGTTGGGTACCAAGAAGGTGCGTACCTCCCCGTACCACCCGCAGACAGACGGGATGGTGGAGAGACTCCACAAAACTTTGACTTCCATGCTGTGCCAGCAGGTGTGCGAGGCACATGTAGATTGGGACCTGCAGGTCCCGGGAGTCCTTGCCGCGTATAGAATGGCCCCCCATGCAGCTACGGGGTTTTCCCCATTCTATTTGATGTACGGTCGGGAAGCTGACCCGCCAATGGAAACGCAACTTGGCTTGTCCGCTCCACGAACTAATTCTAAATTGGCAGAACATATTAAGTTTAATATTCACAAGCTGACAGAGGCGAGGGAGGCCGCACGGCTTAATTCCCGGGCTCGCCAAATTGCTAATGAACGGTTGCGGGCACGGAAGGTGTCCGGGCACGATTGGAAACCAGGTGACAGGGCCTGGCTGCATTGCCCTCAGGCACCCTTGGCTACGTCGCCTAAATTGTTGAGACCGTGGAGGGGACCCGTGGAGGTCGTGCGCGTTGCACGACCCCAGTGCGTTCAGATAAAGTGGGGAAAGCGCCGTTGGTACGTTCACCCCTCCCGACTGAAACCGTTCTCGCCTCCATATGGCCTCCCCTTGTGTCGTCATGGCCGAGTGTGTGACGTGACCGGCGACCCACAGGGGGAAATGTCTCTGCCTGATCCACGCGTATTTTCGCCTGATCTGCTCCCAGGTGTCTCGGATCTGACAGCTGCCGACCACCGGCGGCCGGATCTCCGCGGCGGGGCCGGCCCTTTCAGGCCCGTTCCGCGCCGTCTGGAGCAGCCGGAACCGTCGGACGGTCGTCAGTGTCCCGCCCCATACGACGGACCAGCCAGACGGACTCGCGCCAAGTCGTGCTACTTTGCGCGACCCGCCTCGTGAGGAGTCGGGGCTGTTGGTGCGCCTCGTCACTGCGTGTAGTCGCAGGGACGTGGGGCGCGTTCGTTTTTTGGAATTTGCTCGTATCGTGTTATTGTTGACTTTTCGTGTTCATTGTCAATCTGTACATAGTTATTCTTGTTGTTGTTGTTGTTGTTATGTTACGGGGCACACTCGGGGGGTTACGGGTTTTTTTTTGTTGGTTGTCGTTTTATCGTCGCGGTTGGTTGTTGTTAGCAGCCGGGCCGGCTGCGAGCTATGTGGGAGGGGGTGATGTAGTGGTGATACGCGCTGGGTGTGTACGTCATGTGCCAGCGCGTATGTACGTGTGTGTGTGGTGACGCGCGCTGACGGGGAGGAGCAGGCGTCAGTGCGCGGGTGGGGGTAGTGCTGCTGATTGGCTGTGTGCCGGTGACGCGCTGAGAGGGAGTGATCGGGGGGCAGCGCGGTGTGATTGGTCGAGGAGTGGAAACACGCGCTGGGCGGAAACGGATCGTAGAGATAGCGCGTGGTGATTGGGTAACTGAGGAGCGGTGCCGACGTTGAGGTCCGCATCCGCTCCGTCTCCCGGGAGGAAGAGATATATAAGATGATGCACAGAGGAGTAGAGGGCAGAAGTGGAACCATCTAAGAATGAAGACGAAGGTGCAGAGATAGAGCCCGGAGAGGAGAGTAATGGAGAGGAGAGGAGAGTAAGGGAGAGTAGAGGAGAGTAAGGTATAAGTGTGTAGCCAGAGAGAGAGAACGGTCTACACGAGCTGAGTGATGTATAGTGTGTAGCCAGAGAGAGAGAACGGTCTACACGAGCTGAGTGATGTATAGTGTGTAGCCAGAGAGAGAGAAAGGTCTACACGAGCCGAGTATGCATACGGTGTAGCCAGAGAGAGAGAAAGGTCTACACGAGCCGAGTATGCATACGGTGTAGCCAGAGAGAGATGCAAAGTCTACACGAGGCGAGTGGAGAGTGTAGCAGAGGCGCAGAGTCTACACGAGACGAGAGAAGAGTGTAGCCGAGGCGCGGAGTCTACACGAGGCACAGAGAGCCAGCAGCACAGAATCTAAGAGAGTCAAGAGAAGCGTAGGGTGAAGAAGAAGAGGTCACGAGTTGTACCGTTGTATGGTGACCGCATTGTGAAGAAGAGAGGCCACGCGTTGTATCGTTACAAGTCAAGATATAATAAAAGAAGTGTGTTCCCGTCAAGGAGTTTCCTGCCGTCATTTTCCAATACTTCACATGTATCTCTCCACGTGGTCGTGTGGATTTTTCTCTAGGTCTGTCGGTTCTATACCTTCACATTTAGAATCAATAGCATTTAGAGTATTGGCTGCTATACGTGTTCACATAATGAGCCACTTCGTTGAGTTATCATTTGTGATAGCCAGGTCGCTTCTGAAAAAGAGCTATATAGCTCAGTGGACCTTACCTGGTAAAATAAAAAAAAACGGTTTGTTCCATGATGATAACTCCCGTGTGTCTGACGCCGAGCGCAGCTGCGCTCGCGTGTGCCCGTGCATGTGTATTCACACAGGGAAGAGCGTTAGTGCAGTGGTGACCCCTGTTCCGATTCCAGCGATGGTGGCGAATATCTGAAATGGTCTTTGGCCTCCCCGTGGTTGACTCGGCCTTAAATGAATACCCGTGTAATACACCATCAGCACTGGGCAGACAAATTTTGGCAAGGTGTGGTGCTGGCCACATAACCCCCTTGTGTACCATTTCGGCCTTCATATGTGCTTCTTGCTAACAGAACGTACCCCAAAAGTATCTTCTTTGTTTTGACTTTGTCAATTCAATATTATACGGGGATCTTCGTCTTTGTCTTCGCACAGAGACGTGCGAGGGTGTGCCATGCCCCGCCGGCATGGAGTGTGTCCTGGATCAGCTGAATGGCGCCCACTGCGTGCGGTGTGGGCAGAGCCCATGCGGCGCAACCGCCATCTCCTCATCCTCGGGGGGCCCCCTGTGCGGCCGCAACGGTGTTACCTACGCCAGCGCCTGCCACCTGCGCCGTGCCACCTGTGCACAGGGCCGCTCCATTGGCGTGGCACACTACGGACACTGCGCCGGTGAGATCCTTCTTGCTCGGTCGTCCACCCAATGCTCGCCCCGTCCACCACTCTGTCCTCGCTCCATGCTCCTTCACTCTGTCCATGCTCCATCCTCCTTCACTCTGTGTTCGCTTCATCCTCCACTCTGTCCTCGCTCCATCTTCCACTCTATCCTCGCTCCATCCTCCTTTACTCTGTGATCGCTCCATCCTCCTCCACTCCGTCCTCGCTCAAACCCCCTCCACTCTGTCCTAGCTCCTCCCTCCTCCACTGTCTCATCGCTCCATCCTCTTCAACTCTTTCCTTGATCAACCCTCCTCCAATCTGTCCAAGGGCCCTCCTCCTCCACTCTGTCCTCGCTCCATCTTCCATTCTGTCCTCGCTCCATCCCCCTCTACTCTGTCCTCGCTCCATCCTCCTTAACTCTGTCGTTGCTCAACCCTCCTCCACTCTGTCCTCGTTCCATCCTCCTGTACTCGGTCCTTGCTCCATGCTCCATTCTGTCCTCGCTCCACCCTCTTCCACTTTGTGCCCGCTCCATCCTCCTCCACTCTGTCATCACTCCATCCTGCTCTACTCTGTCATCACTCCATACTCCTCCACTCTGTCTTCGCTCCATCATCCACCACTCTGTCCTCGCTCCATCCTCCATTCTGTCCTTGCTCAATCCTCCTCCACTCTGTCCTCGCTGCATCCTCCTGTACTCTCTCCTTGCTCCATCCTCCACTCTGTCCTCGCTCAATCCTCCTCAACTCTGTCCTCGCTCAATCCTCCTCCATTCTGTCATCACTCCATCCTCCTGTACTCGGTCCTTGCTCCATGCTCCATTCTGTCCTTGCTCCACCCTCGTCCACTGTCTCCTCGCTACATTCTTCTCCACTCTGTCCTCGCTCCATCCTCATCCACTCTGTCCTTGCTCCATCCTGCTCCACTCCATCCTCGCTCCATCCGCCTCCACTCTGTTGTCGCAGCATACTCCTCCACTCTGTCCTTGGACCATCCTCCTCCACTCTGACCTCACACCATCCTGCTCCACTTTGTCCTCGCTCCATCCACCTCCACTGTGTCCTTGCTCCATCCTCCTGCCCTCTGTCCTTACTCCAGCCTTTACTCTGTCATCACTCCATATTCCTCCACTCTGTCCTCGCTGAATCATCCTCCACTCTGTGCTTGCTCCATCCTTCTTGACTCTGTCCTCGCTCCATCCTCCTCCACTCTGTGCTCGCTCCATCTTCCACTCTCTCCTCGCTCCATACTCCTCCACTCTGTCCTCGCTCCACAATACTCCACTTTCTCTTTGCTCCATTCTGTTCCACTCTGTCCTCGCTTCATCATCCTACACTCTGTCCTTGCTCTACCCTCCCCCACTCTGTCCTCGCTTCATCCTTCTCCACTTTGTGCTTGCTCCATCCTCCTCCACGCGCTCTATCTTCCTCCATTCTGTCCTCGCTACATCTTCCACTCTGTCCTCGCTCCATCCTCCTTTACTCTGTCCTTGCTCTACCCTCCTCCACTCTGTCCTCGCTTCATCCTTCTCCACTTTGTGCTTGCTCTATCCTCCTCCACTCTGTCATCACTCCATCCTCCTCCACTCAGTCATCACTCCATATTCCTATACTCTGTCCTCACTCAATCCTCCTCCACTCTGTGCTTGCTCCATCCTCCTTGACTCTGTCCTTGCTCTACCCTCCTCCACTCTGTCCTTGCTTCATCCTTCTTCACTTTGTGCTTGCTGCATCCTCCTCCACTCTGTCATCACTCATCCTCCTCCCCTCAGTCATCACTCCATATTCCTATACTCTGTCCTCACTCAATCCTCCTCCACTCTGTGTTTGCTCCATCCTCCTTGACTCTGTCCTTGCTATACCCTCCTCCTCTCTCTCCTTGTTCCATCCTCCTCCACTCTGTCTGTGCTCCATCTTCCTCCACTTTGTCCTCGGTCAATACTCCTCCACTCTGTCCTCGTGCCATCCTCCTCTATGTCTTCGCTCTATCCTCCTCCACTCTGTCCTAGCTACATCATCCTCCACACGCTCCATCCTCCTCCACTATGTTATCACTCCTTCACTCTGTCCTCGCTCCATCATCCTCCACTTTGTCCTCGCTCCATTCTCCTCCACTTAGTCCTTTCTCCACCCTCATCCACTCTCTCCTCGCTACATTCTTCTCGACTCTGTCCTTGCACCATCCTCCTCCACAACGTCTGTGCTCCGTCCTCCTCAACTCATACCTTGCTCCATCCTCCTCCACTCTGTCCTCGCTTCATCCTCCACTCTGTCCTCGCTCCACCCCCTCCATTCTGTTCTCGCTCCATCATCCTCCACTCTGTCCTCGGTCCATCCTCCTCAACTCTGTCCTCGCATCATCCTCGACTCTGTCCTCGCTCCATCCTCCTCAACTCTGTCCTCGCTCCATCATCCTCTGCTCTGTCCTCGCTCCATCATCCTCCGCTCTGTCCTCGCTCCATTATCCTCCACTTTGTCCTCGCTCCATCCTCCTCCACTCAGTCCTTGCTCCACCCTTGTCCACTCTCTCCTCGCTACATTCTTCTCAACTCTGTCCTTGCACCATCCTCCTCCACAACGTCTGTGCTCCGTCCTCCTCAACTCATACCTTGCTCCATCCTCCTCCACTCTGTCCTCGCTTCATCCTCCACTCTGTCCTCACTCCACCCCTCCACTCTGTTCTCGCTCCATCATCCTGCACTCTGTCCTCGGTCCATTATCCTCAACTCTGTCCTCGCATCATCCTCGACTCTGTCCTCGCTCCATCCTCCTCAACTCTGTCCTCGCTCCATCATCCTCTGCTCTGTCCTCGCTCCATCATCCTCCGCTCTGTCCTCGCTCCATAATCCTCCACCCTGTCCTCACTCCATCCTCCTCCACTCTCTCCTCGCTCCATCCTCCCTTATGTCCTCGCTCCATCCTCCTCTCTGTCGTCGCTCCATCCTAAACCACTCTGTCCTCGCTCCATCCTGCTTCACTCCATCCTCACTCCGGCTGCAGCCAATATGGCATACAACTGGCACCAACTGATAATTATCACATCATGTAATTGCTTTATCCAGGAAAGGTTCACCGAGTCTCAAAACTGCATTGCAGTTTTTGGGCACTATTCATTCCATTATTATTTCTTGGCTTCGTATTGGTTGGAAATCAAAATTTCTGGAGAAATCTCAGCTATTGTGCTGTATAAGGGGAAAACATGCAACATACCATAAGGCATGACCTATCTACTGCTGGATGAAGGCCCATTTGTTCCGATAGCATGTCCCGTCGTCTCACGATGCACCGATCCATCTCGCTCCTGCGCAGACACTCGATGATTTCCTCACTCCATATCCACGATGGACATCAACTGTTGCACGTTTTTCTTCCAGCACTGTCCCGGCAGGGCCTATCCACTGATTCTTTGCACAGATTGAATCACTTATTCGTGATCGGGAATGCAAATGTTTTTGCGAGTTAATAGTGCAGATGCTATGGCAACGACCATAAATGCAAGCGTTGTTATGAGGATAATAATGACTTGCTTACCCAGGAAAGTACACTCAGTCCAATTACTTTTTCAGGAAGGTCCTACATAAGGTTTGTTTAAATTTTAAGATGTTTTTGAGTCGATGTGTAATGTAGCACTCAAAGACGCTGTCTTACTTAAGTTACATATACATATTTATTATATATTACCGTCCACCCGACTCGATGACATGTTATTAGTTGGATGCAGGTTGACTATATATATATCTGCTACACGACGTTCACTATATAGTGGACTGACTATATAGGAGCCGTCGCTGTAGTAGCTACGGCGAAGATATATAACTTCTTTCCTAGACTTCCAAGTTGATGTGGACAATCCACCGTCATGACAGCGACGACGGTCCAGACCCCAAATCCCCACAGCAGCCCCAAGCCCCGCTCCACGTTGCCTTTTATTTCCCCTCAGCTCTGCCACGCTCCTTTTCCCGAACTCTCTTCTTTGCCTCACTATAACACTCCGGGGGTTCCATCTCTACCCCCGTGTTGATTCCTCACCCAGTTACCTCACTTAACCCTGCCTGTCCTCATCGTTGTAATCATTATTAACGGCCACTAGGCCCCGTACTGTCCTTACAGATGTATTTGTTGTATATGTAGTGGTGGTGTTGACGTGCGCCGACAGTGATGGATCACGGGGCGGCACGGGGTGCGGGGTTGGGCACGCGTTGTGGGCGTGGTGTGGACGCGCTCGCCGGGAGTGAGAGATCACGGGGCGGCGCGGCGTGAGTGGTGAGGCGCGCTGACACTGTGGGAAAACAGGATCGTAGCCAGCGCCCAGTGATTGGTCAAATGGGATGAGTGCTCTCAGCGACGTCCGCAGGGAGTGTATAAAGGGTGACGCGCGAGAGCACTCGAGGTTGTTGTTAACCAGTTGAAGATCGAAGACGGAGTGAAGAGGTAGTGCCCTGAGACCCCTAGTCCCGCTGTCCTTGTTGGGACCGGGGCCCTGTGTGGCTCGGAGGCGAGACTGTGGGACCCGTGGTCCGACGCCCATGTGGGTCGGGACTGTGGGACCCAGAGTCGAGAGGGACACCCCGGCTGGGTGTGTTCCGAGAGGCTACGGGGCGTAAGAGCCCGTGTTGGTGTAGCCAGGAGAACCGTGTGGGGTAGGCTGGTGTTAGCCACCCATGTAGCTAAGTGGGTGTTAGTCACCCGAGTAGCTCAGTGGGTGTTAGTCACCCGTGTAGCTAAGTGGGTGTTAGTCACCCGAGTAGCTCAGTGGGTGTTAGTCACCCGTGTAGCTAAGTGGGTGTTAGTCACCCGAGTAACTAAGTGGGTGTTAGTCGCCCGAGTAACCAAGTGGGTGTTAGTCACCTGAGTAACCAAGTGGGTGTTAGTCACCCGAGTAACCAAGTGGGTGTTAGTCACCCGAGCAACCAAGTGGGTGTTAGTCACCCGAGTAACTACAGTGGGTGTTAGTCACCTGTGTAACGAAGTTGGTGAAATAAAGAGTGTGCTACCCGTGAAGTCGTCTCCCGCCGAGTTACTACATTACAACTGGCGTCAGAAGTAAACCTGTCTTCAAGAAGAATGGATACTAGGAAAACTACCCGTACCCACGAGCGAGATCGGGAAGACGACGGCGTACCGGAGACACCAACCTCGGGAGGAGAGGACGAGGAGTTGCCGCCGATGCAGCACTTCGCGGCGATGGCCGACGCTCCGCTCGCCTCCGACACCAGCCTACAGGACGCACACTCCCGCCTGGCGGAGTTGCTGCTCGCCGCCGCTGCAGTTTTGGAAGAGATCTCCGTTCCAGCGGGCGGAGGGACGGCTGCGGGGTTGGAGGAGGCGGCGCGGCTGGAGGGATCCCGCCAGAAGGCGCTTCGCGCCAAAAGTTTTGAAGTTGGCGCCGTTTTTGAGGGTCCGCCATTAATTGGCGGGAAGCGCGGACACCACATGGGCGGAGAGCTCCACTCAGAGCGGCCCGCGACATCGGCGCGCGCCGGAGCCCTCCATTATGCGCCTGCAGACGGAGCCGACATTTTCTACAACCACAGCGGCGCGCGGGAAAATCGTTTCGACAACGACGACGACCGGGTCCTCCAGCAACGATTGCCCGCGCTGTCGGCGTTCAAGGCAGACGGGGGCGACTGGGGAGCCTTCCAACATAGGTTCCTCGCACATCAAGAAATGTCGGGGTGGTCCGACACCACTGCCCTGCGCGCGCTGCCAGCGATGCTCGACGACGACGCGCTTGCGGCCTTCACATCGGCCCCTAGGTCGTCCCGCTCAACGCTCCAGGCCGCGCTACACCTAATGGCTAAAGTGTTCGGGCCGCCCTCGACCTGTCGCCACCAGTTCTACGATCGGCGAAAGGTGGTTGGAGAAACAACGCTCGCCTATCGCACGGCGCTGCTCGCCCTGGCGGACGCAGCTTTTCCCCGCATGGACAAGGAGGGGAAGGACGCCATGGTGACGGAGCAGCTGTTGGCTCACGGCTTGGGAGTCCCCATCAATATGGCGGACGTAATGGACATCTGCTCCCTGGGGATTGCCACGAGTATTCACGCATACGAGGTCCTCAAGCGCAAGCCAACGGTCATCTGCGCATCGGCGGGGAACGGGGCAGTGGCTGCCACGGTCGCCGAGCCTCAGCCTGCTGCGGCTCGGGAGGAGGCCTTCACTGTATCGAGACCGGGGGAGTGGAGAACGGGAGGTCGTTCGCCCACACGTTCATCCCGCAAGCTGGAGCAACCGAAACTTACGGTGTCCCTCGTCGTCTGCTACAACTGCGGCCTTCGGGGTCACGTCGCAGCCGGGTGCCGGGCTCCGCGTCAGCGCGCCACGGGACCACGTCCGGACGACGACCGGGGCCACAAGTCATCACAACTAAACCCGGCAAGTCGCGGCACCTCACGCGCTCGGTCCCCATACACGGCACGTTCGGGTCGCCGCTTGGCGGTGCGGGGACCACATAAGGGTACCGGGGGTTCGGTTCGGCGAGGGGGGTTCGTACACGGCCCGGAAGCAGTCGAATGGTCCGAATTGGCCCACAGGATGGTGGCTGCGTCGGCCGGGTCGTCCGTGGTAACGGGGTTTATTGACGGGGTTGAGGTCCGGGTGCTTGTGGACACGGGTGCGTCGGCCACTATCATTTCGGACCTTATTTATAACATTCTTCCCGTCCAATGTCGACCCCTTCTGCCGGTGGACGTACCATTTTACGCGGCGAACGGGGGATCCCTGGGAATCATCGGCCAGATTCGGGCGACTATTTGTATTGGCGATATCAAATTGGCGGGTCCTATTTTTGTATCATCATCGCTGGCCGTTCCTTGTTTACTAGGTACAGACTTTCTGTCCAAAATGCCCATCAAAATTCTCATAAATCAAGCCTGCATTGAGCTTCCATCGGGACGGCGGGTTGCGTTTTTGACGAGCCCTACTAAAATACGCACGGTTTGTGCGACGGTGCAGGCGCTGGCAACTCAGACTGTACGGGTGCCCCCGGGATCGCAAATGTTGGTACCCCTTCGGTTGAGAAAACCCCTCGGGGTGGATGCGGGGGCACAGGGAGTTCTGTTGGGGCCGTCTAACAGAGCCAAAGGGGGCCTCGACTTAGCGGTAGCTCAGACCATGGTGAGGGGGGACAGTGAGCCGTTCGTTATGGTCCTGAATACGGGGTCGCGGCCGGCCGTAATTACACAGGGAACGGTGCTGGCTCACGCTGCGCCGCTACCCGTCGAGGAACAGCTCGTTGCTCACGCGGGATTGAGTGCCGATACGCATCCTCAAAGTAAGGAGGGGACAGAGTGGGTGGACTCGTTGTGTGCCGGGTCTAGTAACCTGTCCAGTGTGCAGTTGGGAGCATTGAGGGGCTTGCTACTCGAGTTTGCTGACGTGTTTAGCAGTCACAAGTACGATATTGGCTGCACAGACCTGTTGCGCCACCACATAGCTACGGGGGACGCGGCTCCTATTCGACAGAATCCCTTCCGGCTCAGCCCAGCCGAGAAGGAGCAAGTGCAGTCGGCGGTTAATGACATGTTGGCGGCCGACATCATTTCGCCCTCTTCCAGTCCGTGGGGTGCTCCTATCGTCCTAGTTAAAAAACAGGACGGGTCTTGCAGTTCTGTGTCGATTTCCGCCGCCTAAACAAAATCTCTATGGCCGATGCGTATCCGCTCCCCAGGATGGATGAGTCGCTGGATGCCTTGGCGGGAGCACAGTTTTTTTCGACGCTCGATCTGCTTTCGGGATTTTGGCAATTGCCCCTCGATGACGAGTCGAAACCAAAAACCGCTTTCCGGACACCGGGAGGCCTATTTGAATTCAACCGATTGCCCATGGGCTTACATTCCGCTCCCGCCACGTTCCAGAGGCTCATGGAATTGGTTTTGTCAGGCCTCCAATGGGACACCTGTTTGATTTACCTCGATGATATCATCGTTTTCAGCCGGACTTTTGAGGAGCACCTCCAGCGACTGAGAGCGGTGTTCCTCAGGATGCGTTCCGCTAAGCTTAAATTTAAACCGGCTAAATGTTTTCTGCTTCGGGAATCGGTCAGGTACTTGGGCCATATCGTTAGTCGTTCAGGGATCTCGACAGACCCTGCTAAGACGCACTGCGTCAGCTCATGGCCAACGCCAACCTCGGTCACTGAAGTCCGCAGCTTCATAGGATTCGTCTCCTATTACCGGCGTTTTGTCAAGCAGTTTGCCACCATAGCCAGGCCCCTGCACGCTTTGACGGCTAAAGGTGTGCGGTTTCACTGGGGGCCGGAAGAGGAGGCTGCGTTCTGCTCCCTTCGTGACGCCTTGGTGCAGGCTCCCCCCTTGTGTTACCCCGATTTCACGCAACCGTTTTTACTCGACACGGATGCCAGTAACACGGGTATCGGGGGAGTGCTCTCACAGGTGGTCGGGGGGGTTGAACGGGTGGTCGCCTACGGTAGCAGGGTTCTGTCCCCTGCGGAACAACGCTACTGTGTGACACGTCGTGAATTGCTGGCGATTGTGTTTTTTATACAGCAATTCAGGCCGTATCTTTACGGCCGTCATTTTACGGTTCGTACGGACCATGCGGCTCTCCAGTACGCTATGCGGGTGGCGCAGCCATCCGGCCAATTGTCCCGTTGGTTGGAGGTCCTTCAGGACTACCAATTCACGACGATTTACCGCAAGGGATTGCGCCACTCGAACGCGGATGCCTTGTCGCGGTTGCCGCCGCGCACGGAATGCGAATGTCTGCTGGGATCGGCGCGGTGTAAACCCCCTGTCGCCGTCCCCGCGGAAGTTGTGCTCACCGCCACTGACACTACGGGGGTCGACGCTCCCACGGGGAGGGACTCGCTGTTAGCATTGCCTCTCATCGAGTGGGGCCGTCTCCAAATGGCCGACAGCTCCCTACTCACGCTACGTCGGAAGGTTGACGCTCCCAAGGGGGGGGAAGCGCGGGTCGGTTCCTGGGTGTGCAGACAGGGCCTCTTGATGAAGTGGGACAACATGTCCCGGCGTCACGCGCTCGTTGTGCCATTTGCTATGCGGGTTAGGCTCGTTCTGGCTGCTCATGAGCGACTCATGCATTTGGGGTTTCACAAAACGCTCGCCCTAATCCAGCGAGACTATTATTGGCCGGGGATGGGCAACGACGTGGCGAACATTCTTAAGGGATGTGTAAGGTGCGCCCAAAGGAAGCCGCCACCAGTAGCGGCTAATCCACCGCTGCAATCCATTCAGGTTTCGCGCACAAACGAATTGGTTGCATTAGACATCTTGGGGTCCTTTCCCGCTACACCTAGGGGAAATAAGTTCCTGCTGGTTGGCGTAGAGTACTTCACCCGCTGGCCCATGGCGTGGCCACTCGCCAACCAGTCGGCTGCGGCAGTGGCGGACGCCTTTGTCCAAGGTTATGTTTTGGACAAGGGCGCCCCTGAATGCTTGCTGACGGACCAAGGGAAGAATTTTTCGAGCGTTTTGTTGCGCGAGGTGTGCGACCTGTTGGGTACAAAGAAAGTGCGTACCTCCCCGTACCACCCGCAGACTGACGGAATGGTTGAACGTCTGAACAGGACGATTACGTCTATGCTGTGCCAACAGGTCTGCGACGATCAGGTTGATTGGGACTTACAGGTACCGGGGGTGCTCGCGGCCTATCGAATGGCCCCTCATGCGGCGACGGGGTTTTCCCCATTTTTTCTTATGTATGGGCGGGAGGCCGATCCGGCCATGGACGTCCAACTGGGGATTTCCCAGCCACGTGCAATATCTAAATTGGCAGACCACATCAAGTTTAATATCGCCAAATTGGCTGAAGCGCGAGAGGCTGCGAGATTGAATTCGCAGTCTCGGCAGATCGCGAACGAGAGATTGCATGGACGGAGGGTGCATACGCACGATTGGAAACCAGGCGACAAGGCCTGGCTGCATTGTCCACATGCACCGTTGGCTACGTCCCCCAAATTGTTGAGACCATGGAGGGGACCGGTGGAAATTGTGCGGGTTGCACGACCCCAGAGTATACAGATTAAATGGGAAAAACGCCGTTGGTACGTGCACCCCTCCCGACTGAAACCCTACGCGGCACCGCGTGACCCCGTTTTGTGCCGTAACGACCGAGCGTGTGATGTGACCGTCGACTCGGGGAGGGATGTGTCGCAGGCTGATCCTCACGTGTCTCCACCTGACCCACCCCCAGGTGTCTCGGGCCTGACGGCGGTTGACCGTCGGGAACCGGAACCCCGCGGCACGCGCGGATCCCCGATGCCTGGCCCGTGCCTTCCTGAACTGCCGGCACCACCGGACGGTCAACCGCGTCTGGTGCCGTACGACGGACCGGCAAGGCGGACTCGGGCTAGGACACAACACTTTTCATGAGAAGAATTTTTTTTTTTTTAATACAATTTTTAAACCCGGGCTCACCGCCGTGTTCCCCCTCTGCCGGGGTAATGTCCCGTTCAAGGGACGCTCGGGAAGAATGGGACGCTGCACGAGTCAGAAGAAAGAAATTTTTTTTTTTTTTTGGCATACACATTTATTGTTGTCACTCGCCGGATTGTACATATTGTTCTGTTGTTGTCGTGGCGTTGCTGGTTTTTGCGGATGGCGGTGTTCGTGTTGTGTTATGTTGTTATTGTGTTACGGGGCACACATGGGAGGGGGTGTTGTATATTTTTATAGCAGCCGGGTCGGCTGCGAGCTATGTGGTAGGGGGTGATGTAGTGGTGGTGTTGACGTGCGCCGACAGTGATGGATCACGGGGCGTCACGGGGTGCGGGGTTGGGCACGCGTTGTGGGCGTGGTGTGGACGCGCGCGCCGGGAGTGAGAGATCACGGGGCGGCGCGGCGTGAGTGGTGAGGCGCGCTGACACTGTGGGAAAACAGGATCGTAGCCAGCGCCCAGTGATTGGTCAAATGGGATGAGTGCTCTCAGCGACGTCCGCAGGGAGTGTATAAAGGGTGACGCGCGAGAGCACTCGAGGTTGTTGTTAACCAGTTGAAGATCGAAGACGGAGTGAAGAGGTAGTGCCCTGAGACCCCTAGTCCCGCTGTCCTTGTTGGGACCGGGGCCCTGTGTGGCTCGGAGGCGAGACTGTGGGACCCGTGGTCCGACGCCCATGTGGGTCGGGACTGTGGGACCCAGAGTCGAGAGGGACACCCCGGCTGGGTGTGTTCCGAGAGGCTACGGGGCGTAAGAGCCCGTGTTGGTGTAGCCAGGAGAACCGTGTGGGGTAGGCTGGTGTTAGCCACCCGTGTAGCTAAGTGGGTGTTAGTCACCCGAGTAGCTCAGTGGGTGTTAGTCACCCGTGTAGCTAAGTGGGTGTTAGTCACCCGAGTAGCTCAGTGGGTGTTAGTCACCCTTGTAGCTAAGTGGGTGTTAGTCACCCGAGTAACTAAGTGGGTGTTAGTCGCCCGAGTAACCAAGTGGGTGTTAGTCACCCGAGTAACCAAGTGGGTGTTAGTCACCCGAGTAACCAAGTGGGTGTTAGTCACCCGAGCAACCAAGTGGGTGTTAGTCACCCGAGTAACTACAGTGGGTGTTAGTCACCTGTGTAACGAAGTTGGTGAAATAAAGAGTGTGCTACCCGTGAAGTCGTCTCCCGCCGAGTTACTACATTACATATATACACGTGAGAGGAAACCGAGGCGGCTGGAGAAAACCCACGCATGTGATGGTGCAAGACTCTATATTCGTACAGATGGAAACAAATGGAGATTAGTCCACTTGCTGTTGTAGCGCCTTCTCCTGGCAAGCCGGTGTACGGCTTCTCCTTAACGTCCGCAGGAAGGGAGTTTACACAACATGTGTGCGGTGATCCACCAACCCTCGCTGCTTCCACAGTGCTCGATTACAGGCAGCCACGTGCATAGCCACCACTGTCCAGCTTATTATTGTAGGTAACCAATTGGCTTGGAGTGGCTGCTATTATAGACCACTGAGCCTTTGTAGATTGTGTGAAATGTTGAGTTGAGAGGACTTTTGAAAACCATGGTTGTCCCTGCACACATTTGCATCATTGAGGTGTTTGCAGCATTGAGGTCGCTTTGCCCTGCCAGATATCCAAACGGATATGTCATCGTGTTGCTGATAGAACAGGCAAAATAACGTGCTGAGGGACAGCGGTCGAAACACTTACAACAAAAGACTCTTCAGCGTGTACGTTTTTAACAGCCCTTTAAAATCCAATTGCGGTTTTCCGGGTTGGGCTGTGCATTAGACAATTCTTCTCCCAAGAGGGCATCTTCAGACGTTGAAGATGTCCGCAGTAGTGCGTGGCAAAAGCTCGAGAGAAGAAATGCCCGACAAGCGGCCCAACCCGGGAAACTGCGCATTCAATGAGCAAAACCCAGTTTTGCGCCGCTTCAAGGACGACTTCTAACGGTCCGTCGGGCTGATCCGCGCCGCTACGCACAGGGCCGCCCACCTGCCGTGACGGTTCGGCGTGCGAGGCCGGTAAGCGGTGCGTGAGGGACCCGCGCACCGGCGCTGCCGCGCGCTGCCTGCAGTGCAACGCAATCTGCCGCGCGTCCGAGCGCCGTGCCCCCGTGTGCGGCTCCGACAACACCACGTACCAGGACCGGTGCGTGCTGCGTGCTGCCGCCTGCTCCGACGGCCTCTTCATCGAGGTGAAGCACTTGGGACGCTGCCGCTACGCCCCAGGTACCGCCCCCCCCCCTTGCCATCACAGCAGTGGATTCCTGTATCTATCCGTGCGAAGCTCTAAGTGTTTGGGCGCCGCGGTGGCGAGATTTTAACTCCCTCGCCTGGTGCACAGGAGGTCGTGGGTTTGATCCCGACCCTGACGCCTGCTGTATATTTGAAATTTACATGTCTCTCTCACCGTGGTCGTGTGTATTTTTCTCTGGATCTTCTGGATTTTCCCTCCACATTTAGAATCAACATGCATTTAAAGTATTTGGCTTCTATAAATTTCCACGTGATAAGCCACTTTGTTGAGCTATCATTTGTGGCCCGGTTGTTTCTGGAAAAAAGAGCTACATAGCTATACCTGGCAAAATACTAAATAGTTTAATCGTTACCTGCTCATGCACCACTTGCCAAATGCTCGTGAATGCAATTGGCTAAACATGATTTCTGCAGTGGTGGCCAGGAGATGGCAGCAGAGCGATTGATTACCAAATCTATCTATGCGGAGTTATATGTGTTTCCTGCTCAAATACATGGGGGTGCTGGGGGAGGGTTGTGTTATCTGGTTTTCTCCGGCACATGCAACCAAACACTTGCAAACGGAATTCGCCAGACATCTCAATATAGTAGGACCCCATTGAGAAAAACGGTGAGTGTTGAGGCTTTGGTTGAGTCTTTTCCACTGAAAGAGCATTATTATGAGAAACGCTTCATACTAATGGCTCTGGGTTTAACCGAGTTTGTTTATATGAATTCCCGCCAGGAGCTGAAAGCTCAATGGGAGGCATGCAAGTGATTTGCACGCGGCCACAATTCAGCGAATTCTCACACTACGTCATTAAAATTAGATTCCGGATCGGACTGTGCTCTCGTAGGCTACCTATGTGTGTGCGTAAACCAAAGCTCTGCTGAGCTGCGAGTGGGTGGTGGTAATGATAACAAAGTTAATTGATCCCAGCGTAACATTAAATGTTGATTGAAAATGTTTAATCTGTATTTCTTAAGAACTGCTTTTTGTGTTTAGTTGTCCTTTCCCACACCTCTGATTAGCACGGTTGGCTACGTACGGTGCGAAAGAAATTCAACACACACGCATACGCACATACCTCGAGACGGTGTTTCCAAAGATTGCTTTGCATTCTCCAACTGCTCCAAGCTCTCTATGCCTGTGGCCACGCACGCTACGCCCGTGACACACACCCCGCACCTGGTACACACATTAAACGGCAAGCTTGTGACGTCGCACCTGTGTTCGTGGGGAGCGGCTGTGCAGCGAGCGTTTATCGCGCTGCTGCGCTACGAACTCCACTCACCGACACTGGTGACGAAAATCTGAACCGGTCCTGGGCCTCCCCTAGGTCGACTCAGCCTCAAATGAGTACCAGGTGCGGTGTGTAACCATCGCCACTAGGGAGACCAAGGCGGCCGGGCGTGGTGTTGGCCACCCACCTCCTCGTGTGCCTTTCCAGCTTTCATAGGTGCTATTTGCTAACAGCACTTTCCCCAACAGTCTGTTAAAGGCAATATGCGGGAACTTTGTCTTTGTGTTCTGAGAGATGTACACGCATTACCTGTCCATGATATCATCATACTTGCATATTGTGACCAATCACTTATTTTTCATGCCAAATGGTTTGAGTGCTGCAACAGATTATTGAATTCATCTGTGGCAGAGCTCACTGTGTTATTCCCCGCGTGCGTATGTGGAATTTCGCCAAACACCCCAATGTAGCTGGAAAAAAATGTTGAGACTCAATGAGGGCCTTCCTGGGCTAACAATAATAATACTACTACTACTACACAACTATTAATCAATTCCATTCAGGGTGAAGCCCATTACACACTGTGCGTGTCATAGGGGTAATGTGAACGTACTTCGTCATAGTGGTCAGTGTGGATGAGTGAAGGGGATTCCTGGATAATCTGTGAAAAAGAGCTGAGTAGCTCACCGGATTTATCTTCCAAGATGTCTAGCCAGTGTGGAATAGTTGGGCAATAAAAAGAAAACCCACCCTCTAGAGGAGTTGTCTTGAGCTCCCTTTCGTCCAGTGGAGGCCCCTTCTGTTAGCATTGACGTGAACAAGACATTGCAGGGCTGCACCTTTGATTTTAATTCACCTCTTTATTATAATCATAATTGTTGTAATAAGAACGATGAGAGCAGTCGCGCCATGGAGTACAGAGCGTGGCTCACCTCGTCTCCACCCGTCATCCTCTCTTCCCGGCAGCGGAGGAGGGAGAAGCTGGCGACGCAGAGGGCATGGAAGGCAATGCGTTTCCCGGCTCGGCCATGATGAACTACCGGTAGCCTCTCGGCGCCCCCCCCCCCACGCACAACTCTCCGGTCACTGCTATTGCATGTTTCACGTCGTGTGTATGTGTGCGCGCTCGTGTGAAGTTTTTATTTTAATTTATACGAGTATTTATGGGGGTCGTTGTGGGCGAGGGAGGTGAGGGTCTGGGAGACGACAGAAGGGACGCTGCGGTCCTACGACCACGGCGCTTCACGTGGGCAAGGCCGCCACCGGGGTCCATGGCAAATCTGTCTGGGCGAAGCGAGACGAAGGACAACCGCCCGACCGCCCCTACAAGGCGAGAGGCATCGCCTCTCTTTGTAACCCGTGCAGTGTTTAATTTATTTAGCCAGGCGAGAACCCCGTTCTCTCTTTGACGAGGGAGACCCGGGGCATGCGTAGCTATACGTAGCGAGAGAGATTAAAAAACACATACAAAGGAGCCACAATATTTGTCCTTTTTTGAAGTGGCCCGAGATGCGTTTTTTTTTACCAGACTCGTAATGCACCATTGCCCTTGCTTGCAAATAATTTCACGGATACGTTCGTTTACCAATGCTCTGATGCTTCAACGGAATCTACACAGGGGACTGCTTTAGACAATTTGCAGAAGAATCCAGACTCGCCCCAGGAATCCGATGAGCTATGAAGCTCTTTTTCACACAAGATGTCAAACAAGGGGTGGGTTAGCAAGTTACAACAACAAATACAAAAATAACGATAGAGTGCGAAGTAGAGAAAAGGTTTAACACATAGAAGGAGGCGTTCACGACGATAGTATCCATAATAGAGGTTTTTGGGCTAGATCGCGAAAATATAAATGTCCCGGTGTGCTGTACGAGTAACGAATTGGCATGTTTTGTTTACGTGACAAAGCTTACTATTTGGATGTGTCGGGTGGTGGCGGGATTAATGACATTCATATTTACGAGATCTAACCCAAAAACCTATATTATAGAGAAAATGTAAGCAAGTAACTCTAAATAAATTAATTAACAAAAGCTATGGGGCTGCCGCAGTGTAAGCGTCAGCTCAATAGACTTGCATTCCAGAGGCATGAGTTCAATTCCATCTGCCACCGTGGCAGCTGCGACGATTGGGCATGTTTCTAGAATCCCTACCCTACCCCCGCCCACCCCTTCTCCACCGCCTCTGTCGACTCAGCAGTATAAATGGGTGACAGCAGCCAGTTGATCGGCCGGTCGCACGTGATGCGGCGCAGTGTGGGTAATCGCCCACCTCTTCCAACACGTTTGGTCAATGTGGAAGAGTGGAACAGATGTATATGTATGTCTTTTGAACTTCTTTCGCACCGTACGTAGCCAACCGTTCAAATCGGAGGTTCCGGGGCAGCACAACAAACGAAACACAAAAGCAGTTCGAAAGAAATTAGTTTTCAATCTCGATTTAAAAGTGGTATAGCTCCAGTGGCTTCCTAATATCGAAAGGAAGAGCGTCCAGACGGCCCCAGAAGCACATGAAAGTGCAGCGCGATGCGGTGAACATTTCTATTCGATGGTTAGCCAAAACAAATACCCCCTCGAGCTCGTTTCTAGTAGAGGCCTTTCTGCCAGCAGTGGTATCGGCAGAAAATTGCTGGGCCGCACCTTTACCTTTGACAACACAAAGCGGCTGTTTGTGCTCTGTAACAGATGTTTTTTGCATTTTAGCATTTCAACATTTCACCACATTAAGCATGCGTTAAGTAACACGTGTATGCATTTTTCGATTTAAAGCTTTCGTGACTGCAGGGATTCATCTTCTTGGTTCTTTCGGTAAAGTCACGTAGAAGGGAAGTAATAAAATAATAAAAATAAAACATAATAAAACAATTCTCACGACGTTTCGGCCACAACGCAAGCAGCCGTCCTCAGGCGAAGAATGAGACATTATCAAGCTAGGAGCTTATATAGGTGTAGCGAGGAGGAGCGCCTTAACAAAAGAATGTGCATATGAAGAGGAATTTAGCATACCAATGGACAATGCGTAGGAGGTGGGCGGAGGGGTTTCAAAGTCCCATTATGCCCATGCATTATGCAGGATCAACAGCACCACGGGGGGGCGCAAGGAACAGCGTTAATAAAGGAAAGGAATGTTAATGATATGTAGCTGCATTTACCAAACAACCATGTAGAAAACCAAAGTAAAAAAACTACATAAAAAAACTAAAATATAAACTGATACTATAATCTACAATAAGCTGAGTTACTAACAACAAATAATAAATTACAATTCTACGTCGTAAGAAGTATATAATATACTTCCATCTAAACTTTATTCTCTTAGCATATACAGTACTATATACTGCCATAGATAAACCCAACATTAAATTATATACTGTATTGCTGTAAACCACCCTATACTTTATACATTTTAATATAACACTATGTATTATTCAACTCACCCAAATGTGTATCGAAATGGTTTATTACGTCCTTCCAATGATTGCTAAGCCTGAATCCATCTTCTCGGTTAAAATTGTCTCTGTGTTTGTATATGTGGATCGCCTCATGCAAGCCATCTGGCTATCATGAGAGATTGCAGCTACATATCATAACGCTGTTCCTTGCGCCCCCCCGTGGTGCTGTTGATCCTGCATAATGCATGGGCATAATGGGACTTTGAAACCCCTCCGCCCACCTCCTACGCATTGCCCATTGGTATGCTAAATTCCTCTTCATATGCACATTCTTTTGTTAAGGCGCTCCTCCTCGCTACACCTATATAAGCTCCTAGCTTGATAATGTCTCATTCTTCGCCTGAGGACGGCTGCTTGTGTTGTGGCCGAAACGTCGTGAGAATTGTTTTATTATGTTTTATTTTTATTATTTTATTACTTCCCTTCTACGTGACTTTACCGAAAGAACCAAGAAGACGTGTATGCATGTTGAACTTCTTTCGCACCGTACGTAGCCAACCATGCTAATCGTAAGCAGTAGTGATATTAATTTGAAGGGGGGGTTGTATACTCCATGGTGGGTGGGCTTTTTAAATTTCAATGTAATTTTGTCCTTGAGCCCTCGTCTATCATTCCAGCAGTTGACGGAGCGTGGCGCGTACGGGCACGGTCCCCCTCGCGCGCGCCTTTGACGCCACGCCGCCGCGCTGACACATTTGTGACTGCTCTGTTAAGCCTGACTCAGGGTGGTGGTGGACTGCAAACCCGGGAGGTTTCACTTTGGCTAATAACTCATCGTCATTGGCGTCGTCAGGAGAAGGTCGTGCAGCGTTGAGAATTATGGATAAACTACCATCCCCTCTCCCACATGTTCGGTGAAGATAATGATGATGGTTATGATGATGATGATTTTGACGATGATGAGTTTGACAATGATGACGATGATGATGGTGATGATAACAATGATGATTATAATGATGACAGTGATGATACAAAATATGACAATTGCACTGCTAGTTCAGTGTATAATTACTGTTATATGTGATTACAATTCACTTTTTGTTTCACTTTAGAATACATATATATTGTTCAAATGTTTCACCCGTTGTCACGTGTTTAGGCATTCCACATCTGAAATGACACTAGATGGTCGGTGATCGTGGTAATAACAGTGATCTTGTGTTGGTTGTCACTGTGGTGGTGGGGGTAATAGTGATCGTAGGGAGCAGTGGCACAGCGGTTACCCTGCCGCGCTATGAAACTTGTGAACCGAGTTCGATTCACACTCATGGCCAACACCAGTGATGATTATCTGAACCGGTCCTGGGCCTCCCCTAGATTAACTTAGCCTCAAATGAGTACGTGGTGCGGTGTGTAAACATCGCGACTCAGGAGACAAATGTGGTCGGGCATGGTGCTGGCCACCCATCCTCCCGTGTGCTGTTCCGGCCTTCATATGTGCTCGCTAACAGCACTTGCCCCAAAAGTTTGTTAAGGCCATATGGGGGATCTTTGTCTTTGATGGTTTGGATGATGGTGATGAATTAAGTGCCATGGTTCATGACCTTTCACGTCCAACACTTTTCCTCCCATTACCATACAGAATTACATATCGGGCGGATTGCAAGTTGTGAGTTCAAATCCTCGTTAGGGGGGTGTCGACTCAGCCCATCATCCCTCTGGGGTCGATAAAGTGAGTACCACTGGTGGGGAAGTCAACAGTGGTTGTTCTGTAGGTGAGTTTCCCCCGCCGTATGAACGTAGAATTGCCACCACTGGCTCTACAGGGCTGTAAACAGGAGATGAGCACCCAATGCCTCAGTGCTAATTTGAGCAGTGGCAGCTCACTCTGACCCGTCTTGAATGCACATCAGGGGTGAATGGTATGAAAAGCGCCGCTGTCATTGCCAGCCATGGCACTCGCCAGGGCCGAAGCCTTTGGAGGTTCTGGGGATGGCCCTACACAGCCAGATGTCCCTTTGGCACCACCCAAGTTCACTCTCCTCCTTAGCTGTACGATCTCATACCCCCCCCCTCGCCGCTTCCCATACAAGAGAACCTGGGGCCTGGTACCCACAACGATGCCCATTGTGAACACCAGAATGATGGTGGCAGGGAATGGGGCTGGTAAAGACGATGGTGAGGGTGGTAACGTACATTTATTATTTTAAATAAATAATTATTGTCTAATCAAATTATCGTATGAATATTGAAAGACGATCAAGAAAGTATCTTGTAATTGCTCGCTACGGTGCGGCTCTGAGTAATGTAATTGTGTGGTATATAGAAAAGATCGCATTGTGAGTGCGATATTAAAATCAATAAATCTCACCTGTATCTGACCTCTAGCTTGCATTAATCTCCAGTATACAGTATATATATGTGCATGTATTGTACATTTTGTAACTTTGTAAGTAAAATAAAGTATTTGTGCTTTTTTTCCTGGACGGAGAAATTATTTTATTTTCGGTGCGTGTTCATGCTGGTGGGATCGAATCAAACGTGGCCACTAAAAAGTAATACCGCGTACGACTAAATCGCTTTGCTGCACTGCATCATTATTATTACTACGGCCAAAACAAGCACACGCATGTCATAGCTAAATCAGCCGAGGTCTCATATCAGCACAAAACGATTTCGAAGACAAACAAAGCAGCGGAGCGTCAGAGCTGGTGACTGGTAATTAAGTGGTTCTGCCATCCTCTGTGAACCTTGGGTAATTGGCAGGCGGGGCCAGTGGTGGGAGGGGGTAGAGGGGGCTGCGGGGTGTGCGCAGGAGGAACCCCGCGCCAGACTCGACGCTCGGGGGAGCGGAGCAAACGGGTTCACGCGGACGGGAAGCACACGGTGCCACGTGCTCCTTCACAAAAGCGCGACTGTATCCAGGGATTAGCGAGCACGGGGAGAGGAGAAGGAGGGCGGTGAGAGGTGACGAGGAAGAGCGGGTGACAGGGGCCCATCGCTTCATCTGGGACAGCGCATGTCACGTTTAATCCTGGAACAGCGCATTTCACGTTTAATCCTGGAGTGAACTTCCAGAAATTCACCCGGTTTTGTCATTGACCCTGTGGGGCACCAACTGGAGTTTCACAACACGATGCGGGGTTTAGAATGGGTCTGAATGTGACCGGGGTAGATCAAATGCATTTAAAAACCAGATATAACATGATTTGTTTCGAGCATGTGTGTAGTCACCGGTGATCAGTCTGTCAAGTCACTGCATTTCAGAACTCAGTTAAATCATGAGCGGATGAGACCCTGAATTAAAACCCTGAATTCCCAGCGGGGCCAGCTCAGGTATCTCTGACCCCTGAACCAACCCAGACAAACTCTTAAAATAAAACACTAGCGTCGCCTTTGGACTCGCACCAAAACGTCCGCTCGCACTTCACAGCGTATGATCAAAAATTTAAATGATGGTATAGCTTTTGGCACAACAACCCGCCTGTGTGGAATGCTCTCGCTGGACTACAATAACACATAAATCGGGCGTGAACCCACCGCGCAGTGACAACTTAAATACCGTGAGCAATGGTAGCGCTATTTACATTGGGGGTTTCCACTCAGAGGCCCGCTACACACTTTCCCATTTTTAGTCAAATGGAAAATTCCGTGTCAGCTGCGGGACCGTAAAAAAAATCTATGGTCGTTTCCAAGTCCCACAGATCTGGAAATGTCCTACATGGTACGAGTTGGGGAGTTTTGCGGGACGCACGATCGCAGGACGCACGATCGCGCGCCAGCGAATTCTGGGTAATCCCGCTTTACTTGCCGAAGTGCAACGCAAACACGAAGCCTCCCCACGCCGTGTGGATTGTCGCCCGTCTGGCCCCTTTAGCGAGGCTACTGAGTCCCCGATCATCATCATCACGTCCCTTCTGTAGCTGATGTATTCCTCTCCAATCTCAGATCCGTTGCCTCTTCCACTCCACCAGTCCATATTTTTCTCAGTTGTGTTCTGCCTCTATGTGAGTGGAAGGTGAAGGTTAAGGTTGAATTTGTTTAACCAGGTGATGAAAACTCAAGGGGCCAGGATGGAGTCTCATTTGCAACAGTGACCCGGGTCACCAAAATGACGAAAAAAATCACGCAAAAAAAAGTGCAACAGTAAAGCAAAAAGAAATCTGAGCCAAAAACAACCGTGTTAAATAATAATAAATTGAAAACGATGCACAGACAAAACTAAACATTAAAAGGTGCCATTGGAACCTCTTTTGCCAGTAGCAAAATATGATAATTGTTTTTGTACCCTATTATCTGGCAACAAAACTGACACCTTTTTTTTTACAAGGAGTCATGTTTGCATTGACTACAATACCTGCAGTCGGAATGCAAACAAAAACACAACTCTGATAATGTTTGCACAGGACAGTGCACAAGACAGTGCATAGATTATCAGAGTTGTGTTTTTGTTTGCATTCCGACTGCAGGTATTGTGGTCAATGCAAACATGACTCCTTGTAAAAAAGGTGTCAGTTTTGTTGCCAGGTAAAAGGGTAAAAAAACAATTATCATATTTTGCTACTGGCAACGGAGGTTCCAATGGTGTAAATGCTTACCCCGAGCTCTCATACTCTGATGGTGCATTGTCTTTGAGTTATGCGCCTTTTGGCGTCATCTGGTCCAACACCATGTGAGACTAGGCTCTAAGGAAAGCTGTCTCGGGTGTCGACCAATCAATTTTAAGGACAGTGCATACATTATCAGAGTTGTGTTTTTGTTTGCATTCCGACTGCAGGTATTGTGGTCAAGGCAAACATGACTCCTTGTAAAAAAAAGGTGTCAGTTTTGTTGCCAGATAAAAGGGTAAAAAAACAATAATCATTACAAAGGTGGTGTGGATGATCGCAACTCCGATTAGCAAAATAAGTTTAACATACATATGTAGTGACTTGCAGTGTCACTACTGTGTACACACACACGCACACGTGTGACGTCACTATGCGGTGGAGCGTCACTACCATGCGGATCTACACACACATGACGTCATCCCGTCTGGAGGTGGGAATGACGTCAGGGCCGGTTCAAGGGATCTGGAGGAGGTGTGTGAGGGCCACGGGGGTTGTGTGAGGCCGTGGCACTCTGAATGAACCTGGCTGGACACGTGACCGGATTAAGGTGGGGGCCGGGGGCCCCAGGGCCACCTTGGGGGCCACGTGGACAGCAAAAGAGTTTCTCGAGAGTTCTCGAAGGTGGGCATGGCCGGGGTGTGGCCCGGATACGCCGAGGTGCATATAAGCGGCCTGCTCACCGGGTTTGAGGCTGCTCGTGTCAAGAAAGAAGATGCCTCGTGAAGATGCCTCGTGAAGAAGAGTCAAGCCTCCAGCCAGCGTGACCAGCCAGTAGCCCTCCTGGCTGGGTCACGCTAGTTGTATCCGAGCATCAGTGTTAGTGAGTGATGGTGTGTGTTAGCGAGAATAGGTCGGTGGTCACCACCCTATGTTAAAATGTTATGTTGAGTTAACAATAAATCGTGTTGCCTCCCAAGAAGTTGTGTGTGCGCCTTATTCAAGCCCATTATATTTGGTGTCGGAAGTGGCAAACGTTAGGGTAGACTTACCTTGAGTGAGGCGCAATGATCACATGCTTTAGGCAACCTGCGATGCACTCCTCGGGAGAGGGGGACGACGACGGAGCTCTCGTCCTGCCAACAGCCCCGGGGATGGCACCCCTGGAGAGCCCCACCGACGTGGCACCGGCGGTGGAGCAGCGCAGTGCGGTCTGACTGGCGGAACCGTCTCCGGCCGATGATTGTCGGGCGACGAGTGTCCACCTTGCGGAGTTGCTGGGCGCCGCGGCGGAACTGGTCGCCAAGCTCGACGTCGGCCAGCCGTCGATGAAGGATCCTGGGCCGGGACGACATGATGACGCCGCTGCTGCGGCTGCGGCCCGGCCGCGTGAATCTCCCGCCACGCCGGCGGGCCACGTGGCAGCCATTTTAGCGGGAACGTGCGGCGAGGAGGCCACCATTTCCCCTCACCCGCCAGCCGTGCAATGGGACGTCCCTGCGCTGCATCGCCGACTCCCCTTTGTGCGGGAATTTACAGCGGCTGGCGGGGATTGGGAAGCGTTTAAATGCCGTTTCTCCGCGAGCTGCACCTTCGTGGGGTGGACGAATGAATAAGCGTTGAAGGCACTCCCCATGTCTCTTGATGACAACGTGTTGGAGGCATTTTGCGCCATTCTGCCTGCACGGCGCTCCACACTGGCATTGACCTTCAAGGAGATGGCCACCATTTACGACCCGCCGTCCACTATCCGGAACAGATTCGTGGAACGACGGCGGGGGGAAACCGAATCGCCCCTCGCCTTCAGAAACGCCCTCTTGTCGCTGGCTCAGGCGGCATTCCTGAAATTAGGGCCGACGGGCGTCGACTCCCTGGTGATGGACCGGTTATTGAGGCTGGCAAAGGAGCTGAATGTCTCCCTGCCTGCGTCCGAGGACGACGATCTGACATCCTTCGTGATTGCACGGTGTATACAGTCCCACCTCGGGTTGAAGAAATGCTCGGGCCTTGTGACCTGTGCTACACCAGCGGGCGAGACATCCGAGGAGGACGAGTCCGCCCCTGTTTTTGCCACCGTGGCTGGCGCCGGAGGCCAGAAGCATGCTACCGAGCACCAAGAGAGGCGCGATCGGCCTCCATGTTACCCTCTCCGGCCGGGCTCCACTCGCGGCGTCTGCTTCAACTGTGGGTGGCCAGGACACGTCGCTGTGGAGTGCCGGACGCCTCGTCGAGGACGTCCTGGGCCGCCGTCCTCATCTCCTCACCCGCCTTCAACTTCCAAGAGTCCCCAGGTGAGTCGCGGTGCACCACACATTCGGCCCTCGTTCACACCTCACCTATCTTTCGATCGTGTTGATCCGCGTACGGTCGTTACTCCTTCACGTCGGGTTGCACCGCGCGGGGGTTCCGCCGCATCGGGTGAGAATTGGGCCTTCGGGTGCGCCCAGTGGTCGCAGTTGGCCCGTCGAGTGGTGGCCGTGGCCGTCGGGTCATCTACGGTTGTGGGTACCATTCAGGGCATTGATGTGCGGATCCTCATTGACACCGGTGCCTCCGCCACCATTATTTCGGAATTAATTTTTAATATTTTGCCGGCCCATTGCCGCCTGTTATGTCCCCTCCCCATTCCCTATTTTGCGGCTAATGGGGGTTCGCTGGGAATTTTGGGTCAGATAGTCGTGGAGGTTTCCATCGGTGGCATTTCATTGCAGGGGCCCGTCCTGGTTTCCGATTTGCCTGGCAGTGCCGTGTTTGTTGGGGACAAACTTCCTCGGGAAGATGCCCCTAAAAATCCTCATGGACCATAGGTGTTTGAAGTTGCCTTCGGGGCAACGCGTCGCGTTCTTATTGTCGCCCGATGACACGGCCAAGGGCTGTGCGTTGGTACAGGCGCTTGTTACTGAAAACGGTTATGGTTCCCCCAGGGGGACAGATACTCGTCCCCCTCCGGTTGCGCAAGCCGCTTGCTCGCGACACCACCGAGGGAGGTATCGTGCTAACGCCTGAAAATAAAGCAGCCCAAGCGATGGCGCTTGTGGGGGCGCAGACTTTGGTGTCTCGGGATCGCCAGCCCTTTATTCAGGTGTTGAATGTTGGCTCAGACGCGTTTGTCATTCAGGCAGACATGGTACTCGCTCACGTGTCGGCCGTGGTAGTACAGGCGGACTGTGTTGCAGCTGTTGATGGGTCACGTGGTGGCGTGCAAGCACAGGCTTGCGATACTAAGTGGGCCAACGCCCTTTGTGATGAAAGTCGGGACCTCTCTCACGGTCAGAGGGCCGTGCTGCAGGCTTTGCTAATGGAATGAGGATGTTTTCAATCAGGGGAAATTTGATCTAGGTCGTACCACCCTTTTAAGCCACCACATTGATACCGGTGACTCTCCACCTATTCGACAAAACCCACAACGGCTGAGCCCGGCCGAGAAGGAACACATGCGGCTTGCGGTCGATGAGATGTTGGCCGCCGACGTGATATCCCCGTCTACGAGTCCCTGGGGTGCCCCGATAATGCTTGTGAAAAAGCACGACAGGAGTCTGCGCTTTTGCGTTGACTTCCGTAAACTCAATAAAGTATCGGTGGCAGACGCCTATCCCCTGCCCCGCATGGATGACTTGTTGGACGCGTTGGCAGGGGCCAAATTATTTTCCACGCTTGATCTCCTTTCGGGTTTCTGGCATTTAGCTCTTGATGACTCCTCCAGGCCTCAGACGGCTTTTCGAACGCCGCAAGGCTGTTCGAGTTCACAGACTCCCGTTGGGCTTATACTCCGCCCCAGCTACCTTCCAGAGGTTAATGGAATTGGTCTTGGCAGGACTTCAGTGGGACTCCTGCCTGAGTTATTTGGACGATGTAATTGTGTTCGGACGCACGTTTGAGAAACACCTCGGTCGGTTGCGCGCTGTTTTTCTCAAAATGAGACAAGCTAATCTAAAATTCAAGCCGCCATTTGATGCAAAGGTCAGTGCAGTACCTCGGCCACATTGTTAGCAAATCGAGCATCGCAATTGATCCCGATAAAACTGCATGTGTGCGCACGTGGAGCACCCCCACGTCGATGGGTGAGGTCCACAGTTTATTGGCTTTGCTTCATATTATCGTCGCTTTGTGCCCGGATTCGCCACCATTGCCAAGCCTCTCCATGCTCTCACGGCAAAAGGGCATACATTTCACTGGGGTGTGGAGGAGGCTACCTTTGTTGCCCTCTGGGAAGGGTTGGTGTGCGCCCCTCCCCTGTGGTACCCAATTTCTCCCTACCCTTCATCCTGTACATCGATGCCAGTAATATGGGCATCGGTGCTGTGTTGTCGCAGGTGGTTGGCGGCGTCGAGAGGGTGATGGCGTACGAGAGCAGGGTGCTCTCGCCGGCCAAGCAGCGTTATTGTGTAACGCGGAGGGAGCTGCTCACAATTGTATTTTTCGTGCAGCAGTACCGGGCCCTATTTATATGGCAGTACTTTTGAGGTGTGCTCTGATCATGCTGCCCTCCACTATGCTCTACATGTTGACCAGCCTTCAGGACAGTTGTCGCGCTGGTTGGAAATCCTTCAGGATTATTCCTTCTGGGTGTGGCATCGTAAAGGGACCCGGCACACTAACGCCGATGCGTTGTCGCGGAGTCCCTCCGATGGCCATTGTGCCTGTTTGTTGGGTTCGCTCCGCTGTAGGTCTCTCGAAGGCGCAGTCACCTTCTCCCATTGTTGCGGCAGTGTCGACGCCCTCCCCCGAAACTCCTGTCCCTTGTGATGCTGTCTTGGAGTTGTCCCACTCCGAGTGGAGGTGCCTCCAGAGTGAGGACGCTTCCCTCCTGAAATTGCGCCGCCGTGTTGATATGCAGGGGGATGCCATGGGCCAGCGAAAGGATGCTCCTGTGGTCCTCAAAAGGGGCTTGCTGATGTGTTGGGACGGCGGGCTGCAGCGTTATAACATTGTGGTCCCTACATGCCTCAGAGGCAGGCTTGTCGTCGCCGTTCATGAACGACTGATACATTTGGAACGGTACAAATCGCTTGCCATCCTGAGACTCGATTATTTTTGGCCCGGCATGGCGGCGGACATCACTAATATCATCACCTGTTAAATGCTGCCCACCCTTGCAGTCTATTAAAGTGTCCCACATTAATGAGCTTGTGGCTTTTGATATATTGGGTCCTTCCCCCACTACGGCCCGGTGGCCTGTTGCTTGGCCGCTCCCGAATCAGACGGCCGTCAGTATTGCCGAGGCATTCCTGCACGGGTACGTGCTGGACAAGGGGGCCCCGGAGTGCCTCCTTACTGAACAAGGGGGACGTTTTTATGCCAGCCTGCTGAAGAAGGCATACAACCTTCTGGGCACTGAGAAGGTTCGCACCTCGCCCTACTATCCCCAAACAGATGGGATGGTGGAAAGGCTTAATAGGACCCTGGTTTCAATGTTGAGTCACCAGGTTGATTAATCACAAAAAGATTGGGATCTACGCGTCCCGGGGGTGCTTGTGGCCTACAGAATGGCCCCCCATGTTTCCACTGGCTACTCGCCCTTCTTCTTGATGTACGGCTGGGAACCTAACCCCCCCCCCCCCCATTGACATTCAGCTTAAAGTGAGCCCTTCTAAGGCCAAGGTGGCCATTTCTGATCTGATGCGGTTCACCCTTCAGCGCGTCTCGGAGGAGCGCGAGGCCTCCAGGCAGTATGCCTATGAACGCTTGCGGGGTCGTCGGGTGTCGGGCAAACAGTGGGTCCCTGGGGACGGGGCTTCGCTGCACTGCCCGCAGGTGCCTGTCGGCACGTCCCCAAAGTTGTGGAAGCCGACCGCCCTTAGTGTGTCAAAATACGTTTCGATTTAAAGCTTTCGTGACTGCAGGGATTCATCTTCTTGGTTCTTTCGGTAAAGTCACGTAGAAGGGAAGTAATAAAATAATAAAAATTAAACATAATAAAATTATTCTCACGACGTTTCGGCCACAACGCAAGTAGCCGTCCTCAGGTGAAAACCAGGTCTGTCGAGGCGACAGCGTGTGAATGAAACAGCACACGCGCTTGGAGCATGTATATAAGCTGGGTTGGAAGGGGGGAAGAAAGGGGGAGCCTTGAAAAAAGAATATGCATATCAAAATGAATTTAGCATATTTATGGGAAATGCAGGTGTGTGACGATTCAGGGGCATGGTCCCAGGAGCCTACGATGGAGTCTAGAAGATTCTATAGAGTCTAACTAGGATTGGTGGAAAGGTACCACGTGACACGGGTATTAAATAGGGGTGGAGACGAACAACACGTGGTCAGAACTGGAATGAACGGAGGGAGAGGCCACGCGAGAGCGGGGGTCC
Organism: Lampetra planeri; assembly: GCF_965212315.1. Taxonomy (NCBI): domain Eukaryota; kingdom Metazoa; phylum Chordata; class Hyperoartia; order Petromyzontiformes; family Petromyzontidae; genus Lampetra; species Lampetra planeri. Next base: position 11,201,406 of record NC_136145.1, on the reverse strand, counting down.
AGGCAGCCACGTGGCTGCGCGTGTCTCTCTCTCTATATCCCTCTCACGCTGTCTGTCAGCAGCGTGAAGGAGTGTTGTAAAGAAAGACAAATAAAGACCGGATTCCAGAAGTCGCTTGAAAATCACAGGTAGGCGCACGATTGGCTGCACAGGATAACGTAACCCTGGACTTTTTAAGTCAAGGGGCTTAATAAGGGGTGCCCAAAACAGTTCAGGTCAGATCTCATCTTCAACAGGTTGGTCGCCAAGACCCCCCCCCCCCCCCTGCCGTCCTGCCTCCTCGCTCGCAGCATCCGTGTGATGCCAGCGAGTGCTGCTACGATGCAGTGATAGGCAAGGTTTTTTCGTCATCCTCCCTCGGATTCTCACAGCGTCCGTGCGACGCTGTGAGTACAGCTGCGAGGTACGTGATAGGACATGAGAGTGTTTGGGGAATTGGATAGCAGTAGGGCTAGGCTCTGCTCACAGAATATTCCCTCCGGGTAGTGCAGGGTTTGCGCTGTGAATAAACGTTATCACAGAGCATTGGTGCAGTGTCTGTGATTTGTGTGTGGAGCAGCCGCGTGGGCAGACGCGTGGCACGAGCGCTCGTTGATATAATCACCTGCAGGTGCGCGCACGTTCGCGCCGCTGCGCTAGCGTTAGCTGTGGTGTGTGTGCATATTAGGTGTGTGTGCATGTTAGGATATATCGCCTGCAGGGGCGTGCGCATTCACACTACCGCGTTAGCATTAGTAGTGGTGTACGCGGGCGTGTGTGGAGTAACCCCGTGCGGTGGTGAACCAGCAATTTAGCTATGTCCCTCAGAGAGGGCGCTAGCGTGGGGGGGCCGATCACCCGGTCAGCGGGGGCTCGGCGGGAGCCGATTGACGTGGTGGAGGAGGGAGTGGAGGGGGCGGACATTGCACCCCACCTGCCCGGCGAGGGCGGTGGGGTGGACGCCGGTCCCCACAGAATGGTGTCAGATATGGTACGACTCTCCACGCCATCTTGTCGCTGCCACGTGAGTCACCATCGGCAGAGGACGGCGGATCAAGGACCCGCAGCCGTCATTAAACAACTGTTAAAGAGTTCTCCATCGGAGGCGATTGGAGCGCGTTCGCCTGCCGTTTTCAAGCGGCTGTACGATCCGCCAAATGGATGGACGCGGAGGCCCTGGAAGTCCTACCAACACTTCTCGATGACGAGTCCGTCAGGTTCTTCCGCTCCATCAAGGCCGACAAGAAGAGGACGCTGCAGGGTGTCTTCGAGGAAATGGCGGATGCGTACGAGCCTCCGGACGATGCCCATCGTAGATTCGTACAGCGACAACGGGCGCCCGAAGAATCGCCGGTGGCATTCAGAGGTGCCGTTCTGGAACTGGCGATGGCCGCATACCCCGAGACGGAGCCGGATTTGTTGGAACCCCTTGTATTGGGCAAGATGCTGGAATTATCTAGAGACTTGGGGATCCCCATGCCGGTGTGCAGCCATGATAAGTTGACGTCCTGTGCTGCGGCTAAGTGCTTGGATGCTCAATTTAATCTCCGACGCTGGAAACAGGTGTCAGCTTGGACGGGGGGCCCCATCGTCGAAGGCGGTGCTACGGGGTGGGATCCTAAGAAGGCGGTCTACGTTCCGGACGACAAGGGACCGCAGGAGTTGACGGCTGCCTCCGCCCAGTGGCCTTCTCGGGGGGGAACGGGGCTGAGGTCCGGGCCGCCGGCATGGGAGCGTCGGGACAGAGGGGGTGCCGCGCGCCGAAACGACGTGGAGTGTTTCCGCTGCGGCCGTAAGGGCCACTTCGCCAGGGATTGTTGGGCTCGCATCCCGGGGTCGCCCCAGCAGGAGGCCTCGACCACGGACGTGACGTGGAAGGACCATGCAGGACAGGCAAGTCGGTGTGCATCAGACACCCGGCAAGGCCTGTCACCTCATGCATCACCATCGCCGCGCGGTCTGTGTGTTGTTAACAACGAGGGGCCGCCGATTGACCCGTGTCGCTCGCTGACGCAATGGCGGAGATTGGCACGGAGGGTGGTTGCGGCCGCTACTGGGTCGTCCACTGTACCGGATTATATTCAGGGGGTCGAGGTGCATATTTTGATGGACTCCGGTGCGTCTGCGACCATTATTTCGGACGTCATTTTCCATCTTTTGGGCATTCCGCCAGGGAGAGTGCGACTGGTTTATGATTCGTGCATAGCGGCGAACGGGGGAAGTATGGGCATTGAGGGCCAGGTGGACGCCAACATATCGATTGGGGGGGTGTCGGCTTCAGGGACCGTTTTGATCTCTAGGTCCCACGCGGTACCCTGTTTGTTGGAGACCGATTTCCTGGCAAAAATGCCCATTCAAATAAGGGTTGATCAAAATTGCATTGATTTACCGGGGGGTCGGAAAATTTCGTTCTTGCCATCGCCTTGGGGCCGGTCTGCCCCTGTTTGCCAGGTGCAGGCGCTGTCCGAGGTATCTGTTGACATTCCACCTGGTTCACAGATGCTTATCCCGTTGAGATATCGGAAACCAGTGCCTGGCGTTGAGGGAGCGGCGGGGGTTTTGTTATCGCCGTCCACGGCTATAATGGGCGGCTCGGCGCTAGTTGGGGCACAAACAATTGTCCGGCCGGGCCAGCCTCCGTTTTTACAAGTGCTGAATGGGAGTGCGGAGAATGTTAGCGTACCAGCCGGAACGGTTTTGGCTCACGCCACGACCGTGTTCACGGCCCATGACGACCGAGGCCGCCGGGACATGGTAGGGGGGGTTTTGGGGCCCACAGGGCAGGACGATCGATGGGTTGCCGAGTTGTGTGGGGAAAATTCATCCCTGACCGGAGAACAACGGTCCACGCTTCGCGCGCTGTTGCTAAGTTATTCAGACGTGTTCAGCTCGGATGATTTTGACTTGGGACGCACCTCCTTGCTTTCCCACCATATTGATACGGGAGACGCCGCTCCGATTCGGTTGAACTCGCATCGGTTGAGCCCGACGGAGCGGGATCAGGTTCGCGGTGCAGTGGAGGACATGCTGGCCGCTGACATAATATCCCCGTCTAACAGTCCATGGGGCGCGCCGGTAGTCCTTGTGAAGAAGAAGGATGGGAAACTGCGATTTTGCGTCGGTTTTCTAAAATTAAACAAGGTTTCCGTGGCAGACGTGTACCCCCTGCCATGTATGGATGATTCCCTCAATGCCTTGTCCGGGGCAAAGTTTTTTTCAACGCTTGATCTCTCCTCGGGATTCTGGCAGCTTCCCCTGGATGAGTCCTCGAGGGAAAAGACAGCTTTCTGTACGCCGCAGGGCTTGTTTCAGTTTAATTGCCTTCCGCTGGGCTTGAATGCGGCCCCCGCCACTTTTCAGCGGTTGATGGAGCTGGTGTTAACGGGTCTGCAGTGGGAGACATGTTTGATTTATTTAGACGATGTCATCGTCTTTAGCCGCACATTTGACGAACATTTACAGAGATTGGAGACGGTGTTTGCTAGGATGCGCTCCGCCAATCTAAAATTTAAACCCAAAAAGTGTCACCTACTGCAACAATCCGTGCGCTATTTGGGACACATAGTCAGTGCGGACGGGGTGGCCACGGACCCGGAGAAGACGGCGTGCGTTCGCAACTGGCCAACCCCGGCCTCAGTTGGGGACGTACGTCGCTTCCTTGGGTTCGCCTCATATTATCGCAGGTTCGTTCTGAACTTTGCTATGATCACTAGGCCCTTGCACCTCCTTACGGGGAAGGGTCGGAGGTTCAGTTGGGGACCGCCAGAGGAAGCGGCGTTTGAGGGCCTACGTGATCGGTTGGCGACGGCGCCAACATTGGACTATCCGGATTTTGATCGACCTTTAATTCTGGATACGGACGCTAGTGACACCGGGATCGGGGCCGTTCTGTCACAGTCCAAGGGCGGCGTGGAACGCGTGGTAGCCTACGGTAGCTGCATGCTGTCCCCGGCAGAAACCCGCTACTGCGTTACTCGCTGCGAACTATTGGCTATTGTCTATTTTCTCTGCCAATATCGGCCGTATCTATACGGCCATTCGTTTATTGTGCGCACGGACCATGCGGTTCTGCAATATGCCCTGAGAGTTGACCAACCATCTGGCCAACTGGCACGATGGTTGGAGACCCTGCAGGAATTTTCCTTCGATATTCAATATCGGAAGGGGTCGCGTCACGCGAACGCGGACGCGCTCTCCAGATTACCACAGGGGCCCCCTTGCGCTTGCGCGTCGGGTACGAATAGGTGTACGCCGGTTCAGCTACCCCCTCGGCCTGTCGTGTCAGCTGTTGAGGTGCCTGAGGCTCCGGTGTGCCCAGCACCAGCCGATGGGGTTCTGAACTTGCCGCGCTCGGTATGGATTCGCGAGCAATTGCTTGATGACTCGTTGGGGGCTTTACGGAGTCGGGCTGCGAAGGGAGCGGGAGGCTGCTGTGCGGTGGGACGCTGGGGGCCGCTCTCCGGGATGGGTTGCTCATGTGGAGGGAGGGGTTGCATGACCGCTGGCGTCTGGTGGTACCGTCGTTGTTATGGTACGAATTGATTCGGACTCTGCACTTCGACACTTTATTACATCTCGGGGTGCAGAAAACTTTGTTAACATTGCAGCGAGACTACTTCTGGCACGGCATGACGACGGATGTCGTCGGACACATTCGGGCGTGTCCCGAGTGTGCCCGGCGGAAGCCGCCTAAAAACCCATATGTGCCGCCGGTGCAGTCTATACAGGTGTCTCGAATCAACGAGTTGGTGGCGCTGGATATTTTGGGACCTTTCCCGCCATCCGCTAGGGGCAATACATTTTTGCTGGTCGGGGTGGAATATCTTTCCCGCTGGCCGATGGGTTGGCCCTTACCTGACTAGTCGGCGGCGTCTATCACGGACGCCTTCCTGTTTGGACAAAGGGGCGCCGGAAAGGCTACTCACGGATCAGGGGCGAAATTTTTGTTATAAATTGTTGGCGGAAGTGTGTGCTGCTCTGGGAACCAAGAAGGTTCGTACGTCTCCCTACCACCCACAGACGGATGGCATGGTGGAACGGCTTAATCGGACGCTGTCGGCCATGCTATGTCACACGGTTAATGAGAAACAAGCTGATTGGGATTTGCATATACCTGGGGTACTCTCCGCGTATCGGATGAGGCCTCATGCGTCCACAGGGTATTCTCCATTTTTTCTAATGTACGGCCGCGAGAATGTGCTGCCGGTGGACGTACAGCTGGGTACGGAGGCGAAGGGTCCTGTAAAGCCTCTCCCCCGAGTACATTCAGGACACTGTTCAACGTGTCGCCGAGGCACGGGAGGGGGCCCGATTGGCTACTGCCAAGACTCAGGCGCGAAACGAACGTTGCGCCCGGCGCTTGACCGGTAAATGCCCCTGGCGGGTGGGGGACATGGCATGGCTGCACTGCCCGCAGGTGCTGCCGGGGACCTCCCCTAAACTCACAAACCATGGCAAGGGCCGGTTAAGCTTATTGAAGTCCCTAACCCGCAGTCCGCGTGGGTTCGGTTCGGATCGCGGCGCTGGTACGTCCATACGTCTAGGTTGAAGCCCTACGTGGCCCCGCGGATGGATGCGTCATCTCCTGATGTTGCCTTGCCGGTGTCTGTTGCACCCGACACACCTCTGCCCTTGCCTGTTGACCCTGCAAGCGCGCCTGTCGTGCCTTCTACAGACGAACCAGCCATGACACAGGCGGATGCGGCGAATCCTGCTCTGGGTGGGCCTACCACGGCGACGGGGACACTTGACCCCGTTGCCCCTCCAACCCCACCACAGACACGGTTGCGGGAGACCCCGGACTTGGGTCTCTCTGGGGAACGGGACCTTGGCGTTGACGGGCCTCCAACAGCGGCGGGCGGTTCTAATCCCGTCGCTCTTAAAACCCCGTCGCGTTCTCGGTCTGTGGGGGGGCCGCCGCCCGTTCGGGACGGGCCGGCGACCCACACGCGTTCCAAATCCCTTTCCTTTCGTTGATTGTGTTCTTGTTCTTGTTGTTCTTGTTATCGTTGTTATATTCTCCGTTGTCCGGTGATGCCAGATGGTTAAAATGTTGCTCGCATTATTTTATTATATTTATTGCAGGCGGGGACTGCTGGGTTTTCATCAGGGGGGGGGGGTCGTGTAATGCGAGCAAGGATTGAGGGGGGGCGGAGTCTTGGTCACGTGGGGAGAGGGAGGAGTTAGGGTCACGTGGGGGAGAGGATTTAGGGAGAGACCCGGAAGGGGATCGGGGAGTTGAGACGGAGTGAAACGGGAGGAGGCCACGCTGGGCAGTACGGGGAGAGTGGCGCGGTCGCCACGCGTTGGGAGACGTCGGCACCGTCAGCCATCGGTGTCAGGATGCAGAGGGCTAGCGGGCTGTGGAAGGCTAGCTGCAGAGTGGAGCAGCAGTGAGGCTGCAGAGCGGAGCAGCAGTGTGGCTGCAGGGCGGAGCAGCAGTGAGGCTGCAGAACGGAGCAGCAGAGTGGCTGTGGAGTAATCGTCAGAGGAGACGCGGGCCTGAGCGAGGACGTTGTGTGAGCAGGATTCTACGAACCCAAATAAAGGACAACGGAGATCGACACTGAGACAGAGTCCTTTATTACAACTCTACTGCTGTTTACGCTCACACGCATAGATACACACTCACGCTCTCGGACACAGACACGCGCTCACGGACGCAGATACGCGCTCACGGACACAGATACTCGCTCACGGCCACAGCCATGCACTAACACTCACATAGATGCAGGCACGCACACACGCTCACGGACAGCATCTCTGCTGAGAGGTAACTCAGCAGGGGTAAGAATGAAATGGGGAGAGAGGTGAGTGAAACTAGAGCAACTTGAGAATGCGAAAAATGTTGAGCGTTTTCACATCTATCATCGTTGCATTGCGTGGCATTGTCTACGTGAGTGTGTATCTGTAATGTAGTAACTCGGCGGGAGACGACTTCACGGGTAACACACTCTTTATTTTACCAAACTCGTTCACAGGTGACTAACACCTACTTTGTATCTCGGGTGACAAACACCCACTTAGTATCTCGGGTGACAAACACCCACTTAGTATCTCGGGTGACAAACACCCACTTAGCTACTCGGCGACTAACGCCACTGAGCTACTCGGGTGACCAACACCCACTTAGCTACTCGGCGACTAACGCCACTGAGCTACTCGGGTGACCAACACCCACTTAGCTACTCGGCGACTAACGCCACTGAGCTACTCGGGACACTCCCTGCCCGGGGTATCCGTCTTGACTGTGGGTCCCCAGCCCGACCCTCGTGGGCGTTGGACCCCGGGTCCCACAGCCTCGCCTCCGAGCCACACAGGGCCCCGGTCCCCACAAGGACGGCGGGACTAGGGGTCTCGGGGCACTAGGTCTTCAGCTCCGTCTTCGGGTCTTCAACTGGGTAACTCTCCCCGAGTGCTCTCGCGCGTCCCCCTTTATACCCCACCTGCGGACGTCGCTGCGAGCACCCATCTTATTCGACCAATCACTCGGCGCTGGCTACGATCCTGTTTTCCCACATCTCATCGTGCCTCACCACCCACGCCGCGCCGCCCCGTCATCTGTCACTCCCGGCGCACGCGTCCACACCACGCCCACAACGCGTGCCCAACCCCGCACCCCGCGCCGCCCCGTGATCCATCACTGTCACAGTCGGCGCACGTCAACACCACCACTACATCACCCCCTACCACATAGCTCGCAGCCGACCCGGCTGCTATAAAAATATACAAACCGCCCTGTGTGCCCCGTAACACAACACAACAACAAGAACAACAACTAACGTAACAACACAACACGACGCGAACACTACCATCCGCAACCATCAACCAATGCCACCGCGACAATAGAACAATATATACAAACCGGCGAGTGACAATAGCAATGTGTATGCAGAAAGGAAAATAAATGGAAATTTTTTTTTTTCTTTCGACTCGTGCAGTGTCCCATTCTTTCCGAGCGTCCCTACAACGAGACATTACCCCGGCAGAGGGGAACACCGGGCGAGCTCGGTGTTGAGAAAAAAACGTCTTCATGAAAATTGTTGTGCCCTAGCCCGAGTCCGCCTTGCCGGTCCGTCGTATGGCACCAGACGCGGTTGAACGTCCGGTGGTGCCGGCGGTTCAGGAAGACATCGGCCAGGCATCGAGGACCCGTGCGTGCCCCGGGGTTCAGGCTCCCGACGGTCAGCAGCCATCAAGCCCGAGGCACCTGGGGGTGGGTCAGGTGGAGACACGTGAGGATCAGCCTGCGACACCTCCCTCCCCGAGTCGACGGTCACATCACACGCCCGGTCGTTACGGCACAGAACGGGGTCACACGGTGCCGCATAGGGCTTCAGTCGGGAGGGGTGCACGTACCAACGGCGTTTTTCCCATTTAATCTGTATACTCTGGGGTCGTGCAACCCGCACAATTTCCACCGGTCCCCTCCAAGGTCTCAACAACTTGGGGGACGTAGCCAACGGTGCATGTGGACAATGCAGCCAGGCCTTATCGCCTGGTTTCCAATCATGCGTATGCACCCTCCGCCCATGCAATCTCTCGTTCGCAATTTGCCGCGACCGCGAATTCAACCTCGCCGCCTCCCGCGCTTCAGTCAATTTGGCGATATTAAATTTGATGTGGTCTGCCAATTTAGATTTTGCACGTGGCTGGGAAATCCCCAGTTGGACGTCCATGGCCGGATCGGCCTCCCGCCCATACATAAGAAAAAATGGGGAAAACCCCGTCGCCGCATGAGGGGCCATTCGATAGGCCGCGAGTACCCCCGGCACCTGTAAGTCCCAATCAACCTGATCGTCGCAGACCTGTTGGCACAACATAGACGTAATCGTCCTGTTCAGACGCTCAACCATCCCGTCAGTCTGCGGGTGGTAGGGGGAAGTACGCACTTTCTTTGTACCCAACAGGTCGCACACCTCGCGCAACAAAACGCTCGAAAAATTCTTTCCTTGATCCGTCAGCAAGCGTTCGGGGGCGCCCTTGTCCAAAACATAACCCTGGACAAAGGCGTCCGCCACCGCCGCAGCCGACTGGTTGGCGAGCGGCCATGCCATAGGCCATCGGGTGAAGTATTCCACGCCAACCAGCAGGAACCTATTTCCCCTTGGTGTAGCAGGAAAGGGCCCCAAGATGTCCAACGCAACCAATTCGTTTATACGCGAAACTTGAATGGATTGCAGCGGTGGATTAGCTGCCAATGGTGGCGGTTTCCTTTTGGCGCACCCTACGCATCCCTTAAGAATATTCGCCACGTCGTTACCCATCCCCGGCCAATAATAGTCTCGCTGGATTAGGGCGAGCGTTTTGTGAAAACCCAGATGCATGAGCCGTTCATGAGCTGCCAGAACGACCCTACCCCGCATAGCAACAGGCACAACGAGCACGTGACGCCGGGACATGTTGTCCCACTTCATCAAAAGGCCCTGTCTGCACACCCAGGAACCGACCCGCGCCTCCCCTACCTCGGGAGCGCCAACTTTCCGACGTAGCGTAAGTAGGGAGCTGTCGGACATTTGGAGACGGCCCCACTCAATGAGGGGCAACGACAACAGCGAATCCCTCCCCGTGGGGGCGTCGACTCCCGGGGTGTCAGTGGCGGCGAGCGCAACTCCCGGGGTGCCGGCGACCGGGGGTTTGCACCGCGCCGATCCCAACAAACATGTGCAGTCCGTGCACGGAGGCAACCGCGACAAGGCGTCCGCATTTGAGTGTCGCAATCCCTTGCGGTAAATCGTCGTGAATTGGTAGTCCTGAAGGACCTCCAACCATCGGGACAATTGGCCCGATGGCTGTGCCACGCGCATAGCGTATTGTAGAGCCGCATGGTCCGTACGGACCGTAAAATGACGGCCGTAAAGATACGGCCTGAATTGCTGTGTAAAAACCACAATCGCTAACAATTCACGACGAGTTACGCAATAGCGTTGTTCGGCGGGGGAAAGAACTCTACTACCGTAGGCGACCACCCGTTCAACCCCCCCGACCACCTGTGAGAGCACCCCCCCGATACCCGTGTTGCTGGCATCTGTGTCAAGCAAAAACGGTTGTGTGAAATCGGGGTAACACAAGGGGGGAGCCTGCACCAAGGCGTCACGAAGGGAGCAGAACGCAGCCTCCTCTTCCGCCCCCCAGTGAAACCGCACACCCTTAGCCGTCAAAGCGTGCAGGGGCCTGGCTATGGTGGCAAATTGCTTGACAAAACGACGGTAATAGGAGGCGAAACCAATGAAACTGCGAACCTCCGTGACCGAGGTTGGCGTTGGCCATGAGCTGACGCAATGCGTCTTAGCAGGGTCCGTCGAGATCCCTGAACGACTCACGATATGGCCCAAATACCTGACCGATTCCCGAAGCAGAAAACATTTAGCCGGTTTAAATTTAAGCTTAGCGGAACGCATCCTGAGGAACACCGCTCTCAGTCGCTGGAGGTGCTCCTCAAAAGTCCGACTAAAGACGATGATATCGTCGAGATAAATCAAACAGGTATCCCATTGGAGGCCCGACAAAACCAATTCCATGAGTCTCTGGAACGTGGCGGGAGCGGAATGTAAGCCCATGGGCAAACGGTTGAATTCAAATAGGCCACCAGGTGTCCGGAAAGCAGTTTTAGGTTTAGACTCGTTATCGAGTGGCAATTGCCAAAATCCAGAAAGCAGATCGAGTGTGGAAAAAAACTGTGCTCCCGCCAAGGCATCCAGCGACTCATCCATCCTGGGGAGCGGATACGCATCCGCCATCGAGATTTTGTTTAAGCGGCGGAAATCGACACAAAACCGCAAGGACCCGTCCTGTTTTTTTACTAGGACAATAGGAGCACCCCACGGACTAGAAGAGGGCGAAATGATATCGGCCGCCAACATATCATTAACCGCCGATTGCACATGCTCCTTCTCGGCTGGGCTGAGCCGGAAGGGATTCTGACGAATAGGGGCCGCGTCCCCTGTAGCTATGTGGTGGCGCAACAGGTCAGTGCAGCCGATATCGTACTTTTGTTTGCTGAACACGTCAGCAAACTCGAGTAGCAAACCCCTCAATGCTCCCAATTGCACCTCGGACAAGTTAGCAGAACCGGCACACAACGAGTCCAACCACTCAGTCCCCTCATCACTTGAAGGATGCGACTTGACAGTGAAATCTGCTTGAGCCACGAGCCGTTCCTCAACGGGTAGCGGCGCGGCGTGAGCCAGCACCGTTCCCTGCGCAATTACGGCCGGCCGCGACCCCGTATTCAGGACCATTACGAACGGCTCACTGTCCCCTCTCACCATGGTTTGAGCAACCGCTAAGTCGAGGCCCCTTCTGGCCCTGTTAGACGGCCCCAACAGCACCCCCTGTGCCTCCGCACCCACCTCGAGTGGCTTCCTCAACCGAAGGGGTACTAACATTTGCGATCCCGGGGGCACCCGTACAGTGTGAGTTGCCAGCGCCTGCACCGTCGCACAAACCGTGCGCATTTTGGTAGGGCTCGTCAAGAACGCAACCCGCCGACCTGACGGAAGCTCTATGCAGGCCTGATCTATTAGAATTTTGATGGGCATTTTGGACAAAAAGTCCGTACCTAGCAAACAGGGAACGGCCAGCGATGATGATACAAAAATAGGGCCCGCCAATTTGATGTCACCAATACAAATAGTCGCCCGAATCTGGCCGATGATCCCCAGGGATCCCCCATTCGCCGCATAAAATGGCACGTCTACTGGCAGAAGGGGTCTACTTTGGACGGGAAGAATGTTATAAATAAGGTCCGAGATGATGGTGGCCGACGCACCCGTGTCCACCAGCACCCGGACCTCAACCCCGTCAATAAACCCCGTTACCACGGACGACCCGGCCGACGCAGCCACGATCCTGTGGGCCAATTCGGACCACTCGACTGCTTGCGGGCCGCGTACGGACCCCCCTCGCCGAAGTGAACCCCCGGCACCCAGCCGCGAACCCCCCACCGCCAAGCGGCGACCCGAATGTGCCGTGTTTGTGGACCGAACGTGTGAGGTGCCGCGACTTGCCGGGTTTTGTTGGGATGACTTGTGGCCCTGGTCGTCGTCCCGACGTGGTCCTGTGGTGCGCTGACGCGGGGCCCGGCACCCGGCTGCGACGTGACCCCGAAGGCCGCAGTTGTAGCAGACGACGGACGTCGTAGGTTTCGGTTGCTCCAGCTTGCGGGGTGAACGTGTGGGCGAACGACCTCCCGTTCTCCACTCCCCCGGACGCGATGCAGCGAAGGCCTGCTCCTGATCCGCAGCTGGCTGAGGTTCGGCGATCGTGGCGGCCAGTGCCGCGTTCCCCGCCCATTTGCAGACGACCCCCGGCTTGCGTTTGAGGACCTCGTACGCGTGAATGCTCGTGGCGATCGCCAGGGAGCAGATATCCATCTCGTCCGCCACATTGATGGGGACCCCCAACTCGTGGGCCAACGCCAGCAGCTGCTCCGTCACCATGGCGTCCTTCCCCTCCTTATCCATGCGGGGAAAAGCTGCGCCCGCCAAGGCGAGCAGTGCCGTGCGATAGGCGAGCGTCGTTTCTCCAGCCACCTTCCGCCGATCGTAGAACTGGTGGCGACACGTGGAGGGCGGTCCGAACACCTTCGCCATCAGGTGTAGTGCGTCCTGGAGCGTAGAGCGGGACGACCTTGCAGCAGATGTGAAGGCTGCAAGCGCGTCGTCGTCAAGCATCGCTGGCAACGCACGCAGGGCAGTGGTGTCGGACCACCCCGACATCTCCTGATGAGCGAGGAACCTTCGTTGGAAGGCTCCCCAGTCGCCCCCATCCGCCTTGAACGCCGACAGCGCGGGCAATCTTTGCTGGAGGACCCGATCGTCGTCGACGTCGGAGAGATTTTCCCGCGCTCCGCTGTAGTTGTGTAAAATGTCGGCTCGGTTGTCAGGCGCAAAATGGAGAGCTCCGGCGCGCGCTGATGACGTGGGCTGCGCTGAGCGGAGGTGTCCGGCCACGTGGCGTCCGTGTTTCCCGCCAATCGATGGCGGCCCCCCAAAAACGGCGGCAACTTCCAGACTTTTGGCGCGAAGCGCCTTTTGGCGGGATTCCTCCAACGTCGCTTCCTCCACCAACCCCGCAGCCGTTTTCCCGCTCGCCGGAACGGAGATGTCAGCCAAGACAGCGGCGGCGGCGAGTAGCAACTCCGCCAACCGGGAGTGCGCGTCTTGGAGGCTGGTGTCGGAGGCAAGCGGAGCGTCGGCCATCACCGCGAAGTGCTGCATCGGCGGCAACTCCTCGTCCTCTCCTCCCGAGGTTGGTGTCCCCGGTACGCCGTCGTCGTCCCGACCTCGCTCGTGGGTACGGGTAGTCTTCCTCGTGTCCATACTTCTTGAAGACAGGTTTACTTCTGACGCCAGTTGTAATGTAGTAACTCGGCGGGAGACGACTTCACGGGTAACACACTCTTTATTTTACCAAACTCGTTCACAGGTGACTAACACCTACTTTGTATCTCGGGTGACAAACACCCACTTAGTATCTCGGGTGACAAACACCCACTTAGTATCTCGGGTGACAAACACCCACTTAGCTACTCGGCGACTAACGCCACTGAGCTACTCGGGTGACCAACACCCACTTAGCTACTCGGCGACTAACGCCACTGAGCTACTCGGGTGACCAACACCCACTTAGCTACTCGGCGACTAACGCCACTGAGCTACTCGGGACACTCCCTGCCCGGGGTATCCGTCTTGACTGTGGGTCCCCAGCCCGACCCTCGTGGGCGTCGGACCCCGGGTCCCACAGCCTCGCCTCCGAGCCACACAGGGCCCCGGTCCCCACAAGGACGGCGGGACTAGGGGTCTCGGGGCACTAGGTCTTCAGCTCCGTCTTCGGGTCTTCAACTGGGTAACTCTCCCCGAGTGCTCTCGCGCGTCCCCCTTTATACCCCACCTGCGGACGTCGCTGCGAGCACCCATCTTATTCGACCAATCACTCGGCGCTGGCTACGATCCTGTTTTCCCACATCTCATCGTGCCTCACCACCCACGCCGCGCCGCCCCGTCATCTGTCACTCCCGGCGCACGCGTCCACACCACGCCCACAACGCGTGCCCAACCCCGCACCCCGCGCCGCCCCGTGATCCATCACTGTCACAGTCGGCGCACGTCAACACCACCACTACATATCCATCCTGAAGCATACATGTGCGGCTCAGAGTAAACGAGTCTCACTGTGCCCATTCGCAAATTGCGGTTGTAGTAAAATTATTCGAGCTTACCATATGTGTACAATGAAACGTTTTGATATCCGGTGGATATGTAGTCAGCTAAGATGAGATTATTTTTGTAGGGCATTGTATCTTCGATTAATTAGTGACAATGTTTACTTAAAACTTTCGTGACTGCAGGAATTCATATTCTTTAGTTCTTTCGGTAAAGTCACGTAGATAGAAAAATAATAATCAAAAGAAAGTGAATAAAAATAAAAAATTTGAAAAAAATTCAATAAGATAAACTAATAAAAAACGAAGACCACTAATATAGAATGTAGCCTGGTTCTTAATCTGAGTGAGTGTACTGGCAGTCTATAATGTCGACTTCTTTTTTGGTTCTTTCGGTAAAATAATAAAAAATAAAATACAAATAGAAAAATCTAAATAAAAACAAAAACCACGACGTTTCAATCACAACACAAGTGATCGTCTTTAGGAGGAAAGAGGGGGAGGTCACCGAAGGCAACCGTTTTTAAAGGTTTCAAAAAAAGTTGGCGTTCCACAAGAGCTCTGGCGGTGGAAGCATAGAACATGCAGTGCCAACAAAACGTTCTGGTGTCAGAACGAAGTGGGCGGGGATACGTGCCCTGGGGTAAGGTAACAAGAAAACACAAATCATGTCATGACTTGACCTGTGCTCCCTTGACAAGAGAACGCAAATCAAGTCATGACCAAAAGTGGTTGATGACATCTTTCCAATGATTACTGAGTTTGTACCCATCGTCTCGGTTGAAATTATGTCTGTATATATGGATGGCTTCATGAATAAATCTTTGTTGATAGCCAGTGGGCTTGCAAAGTACCATGTCGCTTAGTTTCCCCAATGTAACTGCTGCTGCAGATACAGCTTAGTTTGTAGATGCCATGATATTGCAAGTCAGGGATCTTGTCCTTCACAGATGGGATCAAATCACGAATTTCATGTACTATGTTAAATCGGACCTGGATCTTGTGTTTGTTCATTATTTTAGAAATATTTTTGGTTGCCCCTGCTATGTATGGCAAGGTGATGGTTTTGATTGGATCCTCAGATGGCTGCTTCCTCACGGTTGGGTTGATGGCTTTACGGATTGTGTAGTCAGAGTATCCATTCGCCTTGAGAGCTTGGTGTATGTGTTTGAGTTCGCTGGTTAGGTGTTCATGGTTGGAGATACATAGGTGTAGAGTTTTGATGAGGGAATTCTTTTGGGATAGATGTTGGTGGGAGTCAGGTTCTAGGTAGGCATCAGTATGGGTTGCTTTCCTGTAGACAGAATGGCTCATTGACCCATCTGGTCTCTTTTTGATTAGGACATCCAAGAAAGGTAGCTTGCTATCATTTTCTACCTCCATGGTGAATTTGATGGCTGAGTGTATGGAATTGATGTGGTTGAGGAATTGGTTCAGGGCCGGTCGGCATGTGGCCAGATGACAAACGTGTCATCCACGTACCTCTTCCACAAGGATGGGCAGAGACTGGATGCCTGGATGGCGTCTGTCTCAAATTTCCCCATTAAAACATTGGCTACAACCGGAGATAAGGGAGAACCCATTGGGGTGCCTTCAATTTGTAGAATGTCCCATTCCAGGTGAAGTATGTATTGGTGAGGCAGTGTCGGTACATCAGCATTCAATCTTTGTTGGACCAAATCTTCAATGATTGCAATGGTATCGGGCACAATAACTTTGAACAAAGAAACTACATCGAAACGAACGAGCAAATGACCTGTGGACAGTGAGATGTCCTTAATTGACGATACCAGGTGAGCTGAGTTAATTACAGAAAAGGTGGTCTCAGACAGATATCGGGCCAGTTTGTAGGTGAGTGAGCCAATAGTGGAGACGATGGGACAAAGTGGTGTACCTTCTTTATGGATTTTTTAATGAAGCTGAATCAGTGATGATACTGTTCGTTTTTGTAATGAGGCTATTGGTGGAATCTCTTTTCATTTTTGTGTAGCTACCATCATTAAGTAGGTCCTGAATGTTGTTGTACACGATTTTATCCATAATGACCGTGGCATTGCCCTTGTCGGCTGAGAGGATGACGATATCATCCCTCTTTTTCAATTGAGATAACTCAAAAGCTAATCTTTACTGATGTTGCTGACTGGTATCTTAGCGCTTTTGAGGGTTGCAGCGATTTCAGATCTTGTCACGTCTGCAGCGATGTGTTCCAAACCCTTAAGGGCTACATCGACCTGGGCAATGATGTAATCCACTGGTATGTGTTTCGGGGTGACTGCGAAGTTCAGCCCTTTAGCCGGAACCGATTTTAGACCATAGAAAATTGGACTATTACCAGTGAACTCAAACACGTATGCCAAGATTTCAAGGCGAATGGATACTCTGACTACACAATCCGCAACGCCATCACCCCAACCGTGAGGAAGAAGCCATCTGACGATCCAATCAAAAACATCACCTTGCCATACATAGCAGGGGTAACCAAAACGATTTCCAAAATCATGAACAAACACATGATCCAGGTCTGATTTAACACAGTACATAAAATCCGTGATCTGATCCTATCTGTAAAGGACAAGATCCCTGATATACAATATCCTGGCGTCTACAAACTAAGCTGTATCTGTGGCAGCAGTGACATTGTGGAAACTAAGCGACATGTCTCGGACCGTATTCGTGAGCATAAGGCAGATTTGAAACACTGTAGGACCAAAACTTCTGCCGTGGCTGATCATTACTTTAATGCGGATGGCTCACGCGAAATTGATTTCTCTAAGACGATGGTACTTTGCAAGCCCACTGGCTATCAACAAAGATCCGTTCATGAAGCCATCCATATATACAGACACTGACATAATTTCAACCGAGAAGATGGGTACAAACTCAGCAATCATTGGAAAGATGTCATCAACCACGTTGGGTCATGAATTGATTTGCGTTCTCTTGTCAAGGGAGCACAGGTCAAGTCATGACCTGATTTGTGTTTTCTTGTTACCTTACCCCAGGGCACATATGCCACGCCCACTTCGTTCTGACACCAAGACGTTTTGTTGGCACTGCATGTTCCATGCTTCCACTGCCGGAGCTCTTGTGCCACGCCCACTTTTAAAAAAAAACTTTTAAAAGCGGTTGCCTTCGGTGACCTCCCCCTCTTTCCTCCTGAAGACGATCGCTTGTGTTGTGATCGAAACATCGTGGTTTTTATTTTTTTTGTATTTTTTTTTATTTTTCTTATTTTACCAAAAGAACCAAAGAATAAGTCTACATTATAGACTGCCTGTACGCTCACTCAGTTCAATAACCATTGCTACAGTCTACATTATAGACTGCCAGTACACTCACCGAGGTTAAGAAGAAGGCTACATCTTATTGATTCTTTCGGTAAAGTCACGTAGAAGGGAAGTAATACAATTATGAAAATAAAACATAATAAAATAATTCTCACGACGTTTCGGCCACAACGCAAGCAGCCGTCCTCAGGTGAAGACCAGGTCTGTTAGGGAGACAGCGTCTCAATGAAACACCACCACGATTGGAGCGTATATTTAAGCTGGGTTGGAAGGGGGGAAGGACGCCTTGACAAAAGACTTTGCATATCAAGAGGCATTTAGCATATTTATGGGAAATGCAGGTATGTGATTAGTACTACTTGTGAAATGCATAGGAGGTGGGCGGGGGATTTTAAAGTCATATTATGCCCGTGCATTATGCAGGATAAGCAGAATCAAAGGGAGGGGATAGGGGTAGCATTAATAAAGGGAAGGAATGTTAATAGTATGTAGCTGCAGTGACTAAACAACTACGTAAAAAACTAAAGTATAAACTACATAGTATCATCAATATACTAAATATACTCTCCAATAATCTGAGCTACTAACAGTAAGTAATACATTACAATTCTACGTCGCAAAAAAATATAATATGCTTCCAGCTAAACTTTTTTCCCCTTACATCACACGGGTCTACCCCGTACTATATGCTGCCATAGACAAACCCAACATATACTGTATTACTATACACCACCCTATACCTTAGAATAATACATAGTGTAATATTACACTATGTATTATTCTATCCACCCTACTGTATATCACACTGCTGTATATTCACTAATATATTGCCTTATACATTGTATTAAACATTACAATTTTATACTATTTATTATTATACAATCTGCTATACACTATACCATTGACCGTCGAGTGAAAGATACTAAGAGGAAGCAACGAAATATGTCAATGGAAGAGTGGTAGTAGGAGACTTGCAGCGGAGCAAAGAATCCATTCCCTGCGGAGAATACAAGATATATAGTCATGCCAGTGAGTGGACTGCGGTCTGAAAGTCACCGTAAACGTGAACACAATCAGTTAAGATCCGAAATGGTTTATTACGTCCTTCCAATGATTGCTGAGCCAGAATCCATCTTCTCAGTGGAAATTGTTTCTGTGTTTGTATATGTGGATCGCCTCATGAACAAATCTCTCATGGTAGCCAGATGGCTTGCAGAGAACCTCTGTCTTGGAGAAGTCAATGTCATGTGAGCCCACTGAATTGTAACAGTGATCTGCCACGGCTGAGGTGTTTGTCCTACCGTGTTTCAGGTCTGCTTTATTTTCACGGATGACGTCCGAGACATGTCGTTTGGTTTCTCCAATGTAACTGCTACCACAGAGGCAACTTAGTTTGTAGACGCCAGGGTACTGTATGTCTGGAACCACATCTTTTACAGACGGGACCAGATCACGGATTTTATGTACTGTGTTGAATCGGACCTGGATCTTGTGTTTAATTAGGATTTTGGAGATATTTTTTGTGACCCCAGCAATGTAGGGTAAGGTGATGGTTTTGAAAGGCTCCTCTACAGGATCCTTCTTGATGGTTGGAGCGATGGCTTTGCGGATTGTATAGTCGGAGTAACCATTAGCCTTAAGAGCATGGCGTACGTGTTTGAGTTCACTGGCAATGTGTTCCTGGTCGGAGATGCATTGGGCTCTATGGTATAGAGTCTTGATGAGGGAATTCTTCTGGGATGGATGGTGGTAGAAATCCGGTTTTAGGTAAGCATCCGTATGGGTGGCTTTCCTATAGACAGAGTGACTCATTGAACCATCAGGTCTCCTTTTAATTAGGACATCCAAAAAGGGTAGCTTGCCATATTTTTCGACTTCCATGGTGAATCTGATGGCTGGGTGTATGGAATTGATGTGGTCGAGGAATTGGTCTAGAGCAGGCCGGCCATATGGCCAGATGACAAAAGTGTCATCTCCGTACCTCTTCCATAAGGTCGGGCGTAGTGTGGCAGTCTGGATGGAGTCAGTCTCAAATTTCTCCATGAACACGTTGGCTACAACTGGAGATAGGGGGAGCCCAATGGGGTGCCCTCAGTTTGTTTGTAGAAAGTTCCATTCCAGGTGAAGTATGTATTGGTTAAGCAGTGTCTCACCAGGGGGGGTACCCCAGTATTCAGTCCTTGATGAACCAAGTCTTCAATGATTGCGATGGTGTCAGGTACAGTAACTTTGGTGAATAAGGAAACCACGTCAAAACTGACAAGCAGGTCGTCTGGGGACAGGGAAATTCCCTTGATTGTCGATACCAGGTCCGTAGAGTTTAGTACCGCAGAGGTGGTTTTTCCAGTGAAAGGCCGCAGGATTTCAGACAAAAAACGAGCCAGTTCATAGGTGGGGGAGTTGATAGTAGAGACAATGCGACGAAGAGGCGTATCTTCTTCATGTATCTTTGGAAGGCCATATAATCTTGGTGGCCTGGCTGCAGAAGGTTTCAACGAGAACTGTTTGGTTTGATCAATTAATGCGGTTGAATCAGAAATGATTTTGTTGGTTTTAATGACGAGGCTGTTGGTGGGGTCTTTTTATTTTTGTATAGCTGTCATCGTTGAGTAGTTTTTGATTTTTGTTGTTGTATTCTATTTTGTCCATGATGACAGTGGCATTGCCTTTGTCGGCTGAGAGGATGATAATGTCATCCCTCTTTTTTAAATTGAGCTAATTCAAAACGCTCATCGTTGCTGATGTTACTAGCTGGCATCTTATCGTTTTTGAGGATTGCAGCGATATCAGATCTTTTGCCTTGTCTGCAGCGATGTGACCCAGGCCCTTGAGAGCCACATCTACCTGGGCAATGATATCATTAACTGGTATGTGTCTAGGTGTGACTGCAAAGTTTAGTCCTTTAGCTAAAACGGATTTCAGACCATCAGAAATAGAACTGTTACTGCGATTAATTACGACTTTGCTAACGTCTAGCTTTTCAGTGTGTGGGTCCGGTCTCTTATTTGAGAGGCAGTTGAATTTGGAAATCAAGTTGTCCTTACATTTGGTCGACATAGCGGCAGCTGAAGAGGCAGTCATATTGTATACATGTTCCCAATCCGATGTGGACATTGTTGCAGTCAAAGATAAGTGTGATTTGTAGAGTTTCTTGTCTAACTGATCTAGTTTGGTGCGCGTACGTCTGATTTTCTCTGAGATAAGAGCTAAGCTAGTTCTAGACAGAATTCGTTTAGCATTAGAAGAAGTTACAGCAGCATGGAAGTCGAAAAATATGGCAAGCTACCCTTTTTGGATGTCCTAATTAAAAGGAGACCTGATGGTTCAATGAGGCACTCTGTCTATAGGAAAGCCACCCATACGGATGCTTACCTAAAACCGGATTCCCACCACCATCCATCCCAGAAGAATTCCCTCATCAAGACTCTATACCATAGAGCCCAATGCATCTCCGACCAGGAACACATTGCCAGTGAACTCAAACACGTACGCCATGCTCTTAAGGCTAATGGTTACTCCGACTATACAATCCGCAAAGCCATCGCTCCAACCATCAAGAAGGATCCTGTAGAGGAGCCTTTCAAAACCATCACCTTACCCTACATTGCTGGGGTCACAAAAAATATCTCCAAAATCCTGATAAAACACAAGATCCAGGTCCAATTCAACACAGTACATACAATCCGTGATCTGGTCCCGTCTTTAAAAGATGTGGTTCCAGACATACAGTACCCTGGCGTCTACAAACTAAGTTGCCTCTGTGGTAGCAGTTACATTGGAGAAACCAAACGACATGTCTCGGACGTCATCCGTGAAAATAAAGCAGACCTGAAACACGGTAGGACAAACACCTCAGCCGTGGCAGATCACTGGTAAAATTCAGTGGGCTCACATGACATTGACTTTTCCAAGACAGAGGTTCTCTGCAAGCCATCTGGCTACCATGAGAGATTCGTTCATGAGGCGATCCACATATACAAACACAGAGACAATTTCAACCGAGAAGATGGATTCTGGCTCAGCAATCATTGGAAGGACGTAATAAACCATTTCGGATCTTAACTGATTGTGTTCACGTTTACGGTGACTTTCAGACCGCAGTCCACTCACTGGCATGACTATATATCTTGTGTTATCCGCAGGGAATGGATTCTTTGCTCCGCTGCAAGTCTCCTACTACCACTCTTCCATTGACATATTTCGTTGCTTCCTCTTAGTATATTTCACTCGACGGTCAATGGTATAGTGTATAGCAGATTGTATAATAATAAATAGTATAAAATTGTAATGTTTAATACAATGTATAAGGCAATATATAGTATCGTAATTGTATAGTGAATATACAGCAGTGTAATATACAGTAGGGTGGATAGAATAATACATAGTGTAATATTACACTATGTATTATTCTAAGGAATAGGGTGGTGTATAGTAATACAGTATATAATTTAATGTTGGGTTTGTCTATGGCAGCATATAGTACGGGGTAGACCCGTGTGATGTAAGGGGAAAAAAGTTTAGCTGGAAGCATATTAGATTTTGTTGCGACGTAGAATTGTAATGTATTACTTACTGTTAGTAGCTCAGATTATTGGAGAGTACATTTAGTATACTGATGATACTATGTAGTTTATACTTTAGTTTTTTACGTAGTTGTTTAGTCACTGCAGCTACATACTATTAACATTCCTTCCCTTTATTAATGCTACCCCTATCCCCTTCCTTTTATTCTGCTAATCCTGCATAATGCACGGGCATAATCTGACTTTGAAACCCCCCGCCCACCTCCTACGCATTTCACAAGTAGTACTAATCACATACCTGCATTTCCCATAAATATGCTAAATTCCTCTTGATATGCAAATTATTTTGTAAAGGCGCCCTTCCCCCCTTCCAACCCAGCTTAAATATACGCTCCAAGCGTTGTGGTGTTTCATTCAGACGCTGTCTCCCCGACAGACCTGGTCTTCACCTGAGGACGGATGCTTGCGTTGTGGCAGAAACGTCGTGAGAATTATTTTATTATGTTTTATTTTTGTTATTTTATTACTTCCCTTCTACGTGACTTTACCGAAAGAACCAAGAAGATGAATCCCTGCAGTCACGAAGGCTTTAAATCGAAAAGAAGGCTACAGTCTACATTATAGACTGCCAGTACGCTCACCGAGGTTAATAACCAGGCTACAATCTACATACTGTAATAGATTGCCAGTACACTCAATCAGATTAAGAACCAGGCTACAGTCTACATTCGTGTTTTTTAAAAATCCTTTATATTAAGTTCCCTTGCTTGCTTGCTTGCGCGCTTACGACCATGCAAATCTTTCGGTCGTTTTTTAACCCACTTCGCGTGATCCAATCGAGCTGACATTTTGCACACAGACTCGTTGTGCGTGACAATTTCTTTTCGTTAAAAAATTTTCCCAAAATGTTACACTTTTTAGGTAATTTTTTTAAAATATTTAATTACCAATTGCTTAATGGTGGCAGGGAATCATCTGACTCATAGGTGGCAGCCATCTCAAGCCAGAGGACGAGAGGACTCTAGCCGCCCGTTTCAAATACCAATGTGGGCTGGGTTGTGGCCCATTGAACACGCATATAAAGGATTTATAGTGAAAAACTTTGTTTTTACGAGTTAAATTTTATTCACTTTATTTTTATTTTTCTATCTACGTGACTTTACCGAAAGAACCAAAGAATAGTGACATTCACATGATCGTAATAACACCTTTTTGGAGGTGAAATTGTGAATTCCTTCATTTCTTCGAGAGCAAGGGTGATAACATCTTCATCTCGAGAGGACCCCAGAGCTGGCCAGTTGTTGGCATAGACTCATTGCATGGCTGCTGCTGCCTTCCTGCTTTGCGAGTGAGCGATAACGGTGCCCGTTGCAAGTTTACATCATTGTAATTGTATGATTGCTGTATGTGTAATGTAGTAACTCGGCGGGAGACGACTTCACGGGTAGCACACTCTTTATTTCACCAACTATAGTTACACGGGTGACTAACACCAGCTAAAGTTACTCGGGTGACCAACACCCACTTAGTTACACGGGTGGCTAACACCAGCCTAACCCACACGGTTCTCCTGGCTACACCAACACGGGCTCTTACGCCCCGTAGCCTCTCGGAACACACCCAGCCGGGATGTCCGTCTCGACTCTGGGTCCCACAGTCCCGACCCACATGGGCGTCGGACCACGGGTCCCACAGTCTCCCCTCCGAGCCACACAGGGCCCCGGTCCTGACAAGGACAGCGGGACTAGGGGTCTCAGGGCACTACTTCTTCAACTCCGTCTTCAATCTTCAACTGGTTAACAACAACCCCGAGTGCTCCCGCGCGTCCTCTTTTATGTCCATCCTGCGGACGTCGCTGAGAGCACCCATCCCATTTGACCAATCACTGCGCGCTGCCCACGATCCCCTTTTCTCACCTCGTGTCAGCGCGCACAATCCCCTACGCCGCGCCGCCCCGTACTCACTCACTCCCGGCGCGCGCGTCCACACCACGCCCACATGCGTGCCCAACCCCGCACCCCGCGCCGCCCCGTAATCCATCACTGTCGGCGCACGTCAACACCACCACTACATATGCACAGAGCAACAGTCATGAGAGATACGTTAAGGGCAAAAAAATAGAAAGGCTCTTTCCAGACTGGCTTGCCCAGGTTCTTTTAAGTTTGTTAAATGTATCACCAATAGTCCTTTTTGGGTATAGTTTTCATTTTCTCCCCCTATTCTGCATGGGTTTCCTCCGGATTCTCCAGTTTCCTCCAATCTAAAAAAATCCACACTGTGCTATGTAATTGGTGTAGACCAAAACATCCCCAGTTCTGAAATGTAACTCGTAAATTACTCATGATATCAGAACCAGAATATGTATTAACACCGGAGGAATCCGATTAGCTTCAAAGATCTTTATCACAAATGTCCAGATGTACTCAATTGGGATTACACACATCAGCAACATCTTGCCCCTTAATTCGAACACGTAGCAGGAGCCTCCTGCAATACATTCTTGACACTTTCGTGAGTAAACAAATGTAATGATAATAAAATAATAATGCCAGGTCATTGATCCTCACATACACCAATCCGCATTGTCCAGCGTGGCGAAGTATGGTAAAAAAACATGACTGACACGACATGGGGTTGTCTTCATCCAGCAGTGGATTGGCAAAAGGTCCGTCACATTATCACATGATTTGGACGAGGCCTTCAGCTCCTGGACATCTGTGAAGAAGAGCTTTATAGCTCATTGGATTCTTCCAGTGAAAATACATTTTCCGATTATGATTCTTTGCACGCAAAACATTTAACGACTATCCTACGTGGGTGTGCATGCCCTAATACACACTCGACACAAACAACTTTTAGTTTAGAAATTGTTTTGGAGGCAGAGGCTACCCCGGGTGAGCGGTGTGATCATGACAGATGTTCCCAGACCCCGACTCTTTCAGCGGCCCCACGGAAAGCTGTGGGGGGTAGGGGGGCTCCGCTTGCACACAGGGCTAGCGGTGGGGTCACGGGGGCCCAATTTCATACTCCATCCCGCAGCTGTGAGAGAGGCCGGCTGCCGACGAGAGGTGAAGCGGTCCAAAGTGAGAGGTTCTCTTCTCCCCAAAGAAACACAGGGGTTGTGTTCATCTCCATTATTGGTGACCTTGAGCCAGGGGTGGAAATTCCACATTCCCACGTCGCTATTTCTCATTGGCTGGCAGGTATAATTGGCCGCGTCGACACCAGACCGACCAGGATTTTAATTCATGACCTCAGCTGTGAGTCTTAACGCGGTGACAAAAGCGGAGCTGAGACGATCAGTCGATTAAGTTGGTTAATGGACCACCAAGCAATTAAACTCATTTTCTTGCGGTCTCTTTTAAATATTGTAACCACCCTGCCTCCTGAAGGTGGGAAACTCCTGCAAACCAATCCTAGCGTGACACTGATAATAATGATGCCTATCACTTCAACAAAGCTTCAGTCATAACCTCCCGTCTAGCGGCACATGTCGAACAGAGACGTGAGACTTTTTATTACAACAATTTTTCTTGTCATCGGTTTAGTCGAATGAGAAAAGATCTACATGGTGCAAATATTACATCTCCAAGTTCTCCAGCGGCCATCTGAACCTTGCACGGTGAGCTCAAACGTAACGCTCGCGCTGAAAATGTTCAAACAAACAAACTCCCCATTCCCCGCCAAATCCTTCAACAATAAAAGTGGTGTTTTAAGGTCTGTGCAGCACCTGATCCTCCCGCGCGCCGCGCACTCACGCGGGCATCTGCAACTGATTTGAGAGTCACATGGCTGCATGGCGTAACTGCTGCTGCCCCCGCTCTCGTCCAGCGCCCTCCCCCGCCATCGTTTGAAATCTGCGGGGCTACCATCTGGGGGCCCACCCGGTAAGGTGGGTTGTGGGAAACGCGGTGAGACTCGACGGTTTGGGGTGGGGGGGGCAGCGGGGTAAGGGGAAGGGGGCACATGCTTCGTGCCTTGGTTTCTTATTTCCTATGACTGATGTAGATGCAGAGCAACAACTACAATTTCATAATCAGGTGGTCAAACCAGGCAACCGCGTCAGGAGCAGCGGAGTGTATCACTTTGATGTCTCCGTATTTTTATATAGGGCATTGCGTAGTTATGTTGTACAGTCCGTTCTGGATGACCAGTCACACACTGGAGAGTTGCATTTTCCATTTGTGCTTCAGGTATCCGCATCTGCCATGGTTTGTGCGGATGCGATTCAAGGTGGACCATGAGCTTCGTGGAAGATTAAAACCAGGAATCTGCGTTGGGTCTATCACAGCAATGTGCTTGTAGGTTCATTTGAACTCAATTCAGCTCGACGGGGTGAACCCCTTTGCGTCACCCCGCCGGGTCGTGGTAGAGCCGGGAGGTCCGGCAGCTCAGAATGACCGCGGTTCTGAACTTCCCACCCAGGCCCGCCAAGCACCACAACTGCCGCTGGTAACCCCTTTATTGCATTATTCTCAGGGCACCAGCCAGGGAAGTTCGTTGGCTTTGGGTTTGGGGGCAGCAGGGCACGGGGAGGGGGGTCCACAGGCTTCTACCCCAAAAAACGTGGGCAAGCTTTGGCACAAGGAGGGCAACCACTCTGTGGAGATCTGCTCCAGCGCTTCTTGGCACGGTCGACTATTTGTATTTAATTTCGTGCGGTTTAGTTTTTATGTTTTTTTAACGTCTTAACTTTAACCAGTTAATTAATTTGTACTGGTCCTGTAGACAGCGCCGCCCTGGAGACGAAAACAGCGTATGAGAAGAAGGCGATCATCCGTGCGTGACCCCGGGCTGCTGCACATTCACGTGTGCATCCCTCTGATCTGATGCTCGTGGCATGGCAGGGTTGGGTTCGGGGCAACGGCGGCGGTGGTGGTGGAGTGTGGAGGGAGGGAGACCAGCGGTTGGGAGGGCGGAGGCTGCGGGGTTGTGGGAAGTGGTGGTGTGGAGTAAACACGGACGGCCGGGGAGAGGGGACACGGGGGTAACGACTGGGGGAGCGAGCTTGGGAAAAACAGCGCGGTCGAGACGTCTGGAAGGAGTTCAGCAGCGGGGCGGTGTTTTGTCTGCTTAAATTCACACCAGGGTCTGATCTTGCTGCGCAGAGAGCTTAACAACAAGTGATTGAGCAAATCTGAGGCATGCCCCTACAAACACCGGCATTTTATCCCCTAAAGGCTTTTCCTTTCCCGCAGCAAGGCATGTGGATAATTAATTCACCTTTATGCGTCAACAAAGCATTTATTTTTATTTTGCATCCTGGGCACGTGAACGAGGCGGGAAGGGCAAGGAGGAGAATTAAAATAAAATCTCAACAAATTTCCTCTGAGCAAAATTTTACGTCGCGCGTTTTTGTTGTTGTTTCGCGAGCCCTCCGGAATGTTGAAGCCAGCGAGCAAAGCAAGCGGCACCAGCTCGAGGCTTGCGGAGCGGAGTGGACATTCGTGACAAACTCACCGCCACCGTGGCTGCTTAAAAACCTAAACCTAACTAACTTTGGTATGCCGGAGAAAATCGAAGCGACACTTTGTGTTTCCTGTGCGGCATAAAGGAACTCTTGAGAATACATTTGGGTAAAATGAACATGACTTGGCTGGGTGGGTCCCCCCTCTGGGTCCCCCCCCCTCCAACCCCCCTCCCGCCCCACCCTCTGCCCAGCACCCAGCAGCTCTATTATGTGGAAGCGGAGCCTTGGAGAAATATCACGGATGAGAACATTCCCAATTCCGTTCGCAAGGCTCATTAGGCTGGCGGTGCCGTCTGCCGCATTATGGCGTTCGCGAAATTTCTGCATAAGAAAAAATTCCTCTGCCGCAACCACAGCCACCACCGCCGCCTCTGCAATCGTTTCGGAGTGGGGAGTGCCGGGCGGGCGGGAAGGAGGGCGGGGTGGTTAATTCTTCTCCGCCCAGAGATCACACATTACAAAAAGTTTCCTTTCAAGCTGAACAAAATCCCATTTGATATTTTATTCTTTAGCCCGCAATTAAATATTGTTGAATTGCAAGGAGCAAGAAGAGAGAAAAAAAACCCCGACAACTTTGCCGAATTCCGTCCTTAAATTGTCCTGCGATTGTTTAAGCCGGGGCTGTCATGAACGTGGCGATAAAGGGCCACGGCTGACGCATCCCAGAATTCTGAAGGGAAAAAAAATCCACCACGATAGCCGAACACCTGGAATCCCGCGCAAAAACAAAGTGACGACTCCAGTAAATACCGACAGCGCGGCGCTTCTCTTTGCGTGTTGTTGCTCAGGCTCCGTGGCTGAGAAAATGGTGGAACCGAGCCGCTGGGTTTTTAGGAAGAGACCCCACGCCGCTCCGCTCCCCGCCGAGCAAGAGTTGAGCACAAAACATCGCGTCACCTCCACCCATCGTACCATTCCCCCTCCAGCATGAAACCCCCTCTCGCCCCGGATCCCAAATCCCGATCGTGCCCCCCCCCCACGCCCTCCCGCCTAAACCCCATCCCCGTGTGGTAGTACTGCTAAACCTAAATGACCTCCCCTGCGCCATCGTAGTTTATCTGCGAGTATATGTATGTTGAACTGTAAGTAGCTAACATTGCTAATGGGAGGTGTGGGGGAAGAACAACACATGTACAGTACAATGGCTTTCTAATATCGGAAGGAAGAGCATTCCAGACGGCCCCAGAAGCGCATCTGAAAGCACGCGATGCAGCGATATGTGTTCAATGGCTGGTCAAAAGCCGCTGTTGCGATGACCGGAGTTGGCGTGCTGATTCATGCTGCTTGACGAGATCAGCAAGGTATTGTGGTTAATTTGTTTTTTTGGCAATCACGTTGTGTGTAACGAATGCTACCTTATAATGTATTAATTCGATGATACACGCAGAGGAGTGCACGAGCGGATTTAACGATGAATCGGATTGCATTGTGGGCTCTGTGCGCACGCTGCCACGCGCAGCGAACAACACACTGACACCACACTTGTTGAGCAACTAGAGCAACTGAACAACGTGATAAAGTCAGCAACTCAAGACAGAGGGAGGAAAGCAAACTCAGTGACTTAGCAAGTTGAGCAAGTGAACGGGTTGAGCAACTTACGCCACTGAAAAACGTAAACGACAGAGAGCAACGTTTTATGTTATCAACTGAGCAACTTTGAGTAAAACGAATAAGGTAAGCAACTCAGCGACTCGGGCCACTGAGCGAGTGAAGGGGACTTTTGCGATTTGAACTGACAGTGGTGACCGTGTTGTAGCCAGAGCGGGCTATGGTTACGAATTCCAATAACAGGAAATGGAGACCGAGAAGAGTAAACGCGTGTTTGACATTATTGATAATTGACAGCCTCCAGAAGGAGTGTAGAAGGCCATTAGTTGAAGAGATGACAAAGAGTAAACTTTTATTAGTTTGTTCCGAGCGATGGCTGAGTGGCGCAGGCCACCCAGCCATCGCGGCAGTGTCAGTGCACTGAGCCGGCTCCGCTGCGTTCCTAGGTTCGAATTTGGATTTCAGCCGCCTTATAATTAAATTGGCTAACAAACTACAGTGAGTTGACGTGGTCTCAGTTACGGCTATAAATGATTGCACAGAAATAACCACGCTATATTTGGTGTTTCCTTCGATGTGGCTTCCATCAACTATGAGGATGAACACGTGTTTTTTTTCGACACGTGGGATTACGTAGCAAGGCATTACATCTACACTGAATTACATCTAGATTGAAAACTAATTTCTTTAGAACTGATTTTTATGTTCAGTTTGTTGTCCTTCCCCCGCACCCTCGATTATCACAGTTGGCTATGTACGGTACGATAGAAGGTCATACATACATCGTAAACAACATGTGCCACGTGTGTGCATTTGGACGCTCTACGGTCAATCCAAAGTGAATTGTGTAACAAGCACAGGAGTTCCGTGACATCTGTTGAGGCCGTTCTCTGACACGGGGTCATGCATTGTGCGCTCTTAGATATAAAAATGCAAATCCCATCTTCGGGCCCACGACACGACAATGTGAGAGCACAATTGTAAATTGAATAACAAAAACCAAAATACATTTTGCTTTCTTCAGTATATCGTCATAACATCCTCTGCATCATCGAACTTCACACCCTTCAAGCCCACCACACATGTACCCAGCGACCATAACGACAGCGGCAGATCACTAGATGGGCTCTTGTGAGAGCTCAAACCGAAGGCCCAACCATCCAATTATTTCGCTAACAAATAGAGACACGTCTTTTGCGGTCGCGGTAAAAGTAAACGTCTCCATTAGCGAAGGAGCCTTAAATTAGCGAGCCAACGTTCATCGACGCCGAACGGAACATTCGGGGCCGACCTCAGGGTCAGCATGTTCCGCTCTTTAAAAAAAAACACAAACTGTAGATTTAAACCAAAGCCTCGGCACTGACTCAGTATTGTTCGCGGTACTGCTGTTGGCAAAATAAAACCCTTGATTCCCTCTTGGGAGGCGAGGCCGTTCAACCATCCCGCCAGGGGATTTCGTGGCAAAGCGACCTGAGTTCGCGTTGACAAACAGGGGTGGTGAAAAGGCAAAGAGGCCACTGTGAGAGGCAGGCGCTTGCGTTCAGGAAATGTATTCGAATGCTCGGTCGCACCGGCAAGACGAGATGCAACGAGACAGGACCATAAATATCCGAGCGCGGGCGCCATTCGTTTGTATGACCTGCGGTGTTGAAGGCGCAGAGTTAGACGCTGTGCGTCACGAGGGTTGCCAACTCTGACCGAAGCTATTCCGGGAGATGCTGGTTTTGTTAATTTTTTTCTTAAAATATCCTATTTTTTTAATCTAGCTGATCGCTTTCAACAGTCACCAGGAGAAGATCGATGTCAATTCCGGAAGACTCCCGGACAATCCGGGAGGATTGAAAACCCTATGCTTCACCAATATGTTTTTTTTTTTTACCAGGTAAGGCCCACTAGGCTACATAGCTCCTTTTAAAAGTTACCTGGCCACAAATAATAGCTCAACGAACTGGCTTATTGTGTGGGAATTTATATCAGCCGAATACTCTAAACGCACGTTGATTCTAAACGTGGAGGGACAAAACTGGAGGACCCGGAGAAAAATCCACACGACCACGGGGAGAGAGAGAGAGAGACATGTAAACTCCAAATATACTGCAGGTGTCAGGGTCGAGATCGAACCCATTATCTCTCCTGCATACCGGGCTAGGTAGTTAACATCTCCGAGCCACCGAGGCGCACCAATGCCGAAATGCGCTCGGGGTGCGCGCTGCCGTCGTGCGCGATCCGCCCTCCTAGTGGGCAACGGGGAGACGACGACGACGATGCGGCTCTCCCGAGTGACCGAGCGGAGTTGAACCAGCGTGACCGCATCGCCTGTTTAAGCGCCACCGGTTTGCTGCACGCAGCCAGCGTGGGCTTATTAATCAAAGCTGTCACGGAATGTGCAGTTTTATGTAAATCAGCTCGAGGAATTCGCACTGAATTCAGACAGATTGGCATTCAAGGGCGCCACAGTCTCTGTGAAAGACGCGTAAAATTCAGCACTTGCAGTGGTTGCCCGCAATTGTTTGTTTGCGCGTGTTATTAATATTGTATATTTCTACTCGTGGTTTTACGAGAAGTACGTGCCCATTCCCCTCACCCTGGTTGAAGTGTGCGATTGTGTAGATCAAGTTTTCGCGAGAGATCTCCCCGTTGGAATGTACAGCACAGCGAAGTGAGTGGCGTGAAGCTTCTGAGATACCAGGACAGCCATTGCCAATACTGCCAACAAAGCCGCTGAAAGGTTCTGCGGAGGCCAGCGGGAATAATTCCAGATGCCAGGTGAGGCCTCGTCTGAGATCTCAGATCTCCTCAGATCCGAGGCGAAGATAAATCTGCTTACCCACCTGCCTACCCACCTAACCCTCCCTTATCTTTGGCCCTAACTTCCAAAGCGGATTTAATTAAATGATCTATGATCTGTGAATTTCTAACTTTCCTTTGTGGCAATGTTTTATACAGAAACCTGAAAGGCGCGTCACTGCTTTGGCTATGAGTTTCTTTAAAACTTGAGGACATATTTAGTTCGAAAGACGATGTCTCCTTTGGCAGGAGCCTTGTACCACAGCCCTAAGTCGCAACACGTGCAATTTTTAGTGGTGGCATTTACATTTTTTCAGCTTTTAAATCCAGGTTGTAACTTTTAAATTTCTCGAGGCACCAGTCCAGACGCGCAAAACTGTTACCGTTTACGCGACAGAACTGGCAGACGAAGCGCAGGCGCGGGGCTGGCGCCCGCTCTCCCCCCCTACTGCTTCGTTCATCCTCCGGCACACCTGTGTGCCGGTGCCGGATTAAGCTAGTGCGGGGCCTGTAGTATATGTTATAAAGGGGCCCTAAATAAAAACACACACATTTTTAACTTGCATAGTAAAGTAATTGTATTTTTTCATTTGCTATACAGCCACGACAAATCGCTAACCATAAGCACCCAGTCGTTCATAATAGTTGAAGACAGTATAGTACTATAGTAATAGAGTAAGTGCAGAATCACTGAACCGGAATTGATAGCTTGAAAGCATTTAGCGCGGGGACCTTGAAAGTGCGTGACCCGTAGCATATACTACTTTTGTTACTAGGATAATTCGGCACTGCTGTGTGCCCGAGACTAATGACGAACAACATCCCCACTAAAAGCGCCGTCGTCCAGACAACATCTCCTCCGATACCCACCAGGTACCGACGGCCCCTTAGCTAGGGTCAGGTAGCGCGATGAAAACAAGTGCCACTGTTTTGTTCGAAGTCCAGGCGCGCCAAGGCACCTCTCTGTAACGGTTCATTCCACCGTCACTAATTGGTTTCACGTGCCACGGGTGGGTGGGTGGAAAGGGAGGGTTGTAATTGCCGGAGCGACTTCAGCAATCGCAGGTGGTCGCCAAATGCGGCGAAATACAAACGGTTTAACGAAAATTATTTATTCGTCTTTTAAACCGAGCCCTGTTAAACAAAACAAAATCACATTTTCGAGAGGTTAAAGAGAAACATACTTCACCGCGGCAAATCTCGCGGGCAGTCAACTTTGCCGGTGCAATAAAAGTTCCGGAGGCTGGAGGAAGCAATCTTAACGTCCGTGCAGCATTATACAAACATCTCATGATTGCGTGCCAATAAACATGAGTCTCCGAATGTGATGGTCTAGTTATTGTAACGCGTGGATTATGTATTCGGCTGTGAGACTCTTTCACAATAGCCCACTTAATTGAAGCACCATCATTGGGGCTCTTTCAATGCGCACACAAATTTGGCAGCCTATTTGGCCAAATCCTGGCGCTGACAATTGAAGGCACTACCCATTGCTTTAATGATCGGCAATGCCACTCAATGTTGTAATGCAGAGTTGCAGATGAACGTTGCGACGTGTATTCATTTTGTCAAAGGATTGCCTCCAATGGTCTCTTTGGTGAGGCTCGCCTCGTGGAGTGGCTTGGCCAGTTCGCTTATCCACGCGTCTCATTCAAAGTGTGGTTTCACAGCGCCCACTAGTGGCTACGTCTCAGTACTGCTTTTGCCAGCTGAGTACCTCAAGTCCTGAACCACTTAATCCCAGCCCACTTAACACACACAGAGCCGTCTGACGTGAATGTATAAAATAATACAGGTTATACTTGGAATTACAATTTAGAAGGTATGTATCGGTTTTGCTGCCTTGCCCAAGCTTGGGAATTGATGTACTTATGCAAATTTAAACTTATATATTCTATAAAAATGTCACATTTTCGTGATTTGCTCGCATTTACTTTACTTTATACTATATCGTTTGCGTGTATTGTTTGTTGTTGTTGTAACCTTCTGACCCGCTCATACTGAAAGTGAGAAAAATAGCTTCATATCTCATCGGATTTCTTCAGGAAAAATTCTGATTCTGATATGGCCTATGACCAAACCGAGTCAGATAGCAGTGGCTAAGCAGGACTGAGCAGTACGCTACCGCGATAGTAGCGCGCACTCACGTCTGTTCCCCAATCCACCAACCCTTACTGGCCAAAGTGGTGAAGTATGGACATATAACCCTCACACGACCGGCAGTGGATATACCAATGGCCGTATTATATGCGCGTAACAAAATGAATATTATCTAATTGCCATATTTGTATCTCCACATAAATATAAACATTGTTACAGATGCCTTCGGCCACTCTGCCTTCTGGGAGTGCATCTTATACAGTATCAGCAACACTGGTTCTATACAATACTGTACAAGCAAATTCTGCTAGAAGGACGCCATGTCGGCTATTGGAATTGTTTGACCATACTTCACCACGATGGTCAGTGCGCGTTGATGGAGTGGGATAGGGGGGGTCTAGAATCGGTTTAAAATAATCAGTCACCACTGACGTTAGCCGTGGATGCACAATGTGGTTATAGACGTGTAATTTTACATCCTGGACACCCTTCGAAACGAGATGTTCCGTTGTTAAGGGATTACCCAGTTGAAATATTTTAACAGATAAGGGGCCGTCCATAAATGACGTCACGCGATTTTGGACGATTTTTGACCCTCCCTCGTCACGCGGCGTCACAAAAAGTCAGACCCCCCCCTCAAATATGACGACACAAAGCTATGCCCTCCCCCCCAAAAAATAAAACATGCTTCAAATCGCTTTAAACTATTGTCGTTGTAGTGCGTATTTAATGTGGCGGTTCACTCTGATGTTGTAGGAGAAAACAATAATAAAAACGTCAATTTAATTAAGTAGAACGTGTTGTCTATATTTATTTAAAGTTGGGCATTTTTATGTGACGTCACATTTCTCAACCCCCCCCCCCTCGTCACACATCGTCACAAATGTCTGACCCCCCTCCCCCCCTAGGTGCGTGACGTCATTTATGGACGGCCCCTAACGAAAACTGGCCGGGAATCAAACTTAAGGATAACGATCCCCGTATAACCTGAACAGAATGTTGGGGCAAGTATTGTTAGAGGAGTGTTGTTCACTCATTTCCAGAGGGGGATCACTTTCGCCGATAAGATATAAGTGTGAGGGCCCGCCACACCGCCTTCAAGGGTTGTTTTCATGTTGTGCATGGTCAGATGCCGCACAAAAGGCCACCAGGGGCCGCCAGTGACCCACGGGCTTTGTAATGAAAGAACACGGTGTTAGAGAGCACCGATGAAGGTCGGTACCGCATACGAAGGGGTGGGTGGCCTGCACCACGCCCGGTCGCCTTTATCTCCCTAGTTGCGATGTTTACACATCCCACCAGGTACGGTACTCATTTGTGGCTGAGTTGACCTAGGAGAGGTCCAGGACCGGTTCAAATAATCGTCACTGGTGTTGGCCGTAGCGCCGCGCACTTCCCGTTGCGCCACCGCTCCTCACAAGCCAAGCAACGTCAGTCAAGAGCCATGCGCAGGCGCTGGGTATTTGTAGGTACTTAGGAAGGGCAACGTCATAAACACATCAGTATTTGGTGACGACGCTGCTGCGTTGGCAGTGGTGCAGAAGCACGGTTACACACACAAACACACTCACAACATCCGTCAATAACACTATGACCTTACAATTATAACTGTTTCCTGTATAGGCGACATTTCGGGAAATGCCCCTTCTTCATGGCACACCAGAGTTTGTATTTACAGTATTTGATTTGTTACACGGATAGTGGACCCGTTTAGCCAGTTGCCCGGCTATTTTACACGGGAGATCCGTGGTGTCGTGAGCACAGCAACAACAACACAAACAAATATGGTACATTCATATCGCAGAGAACGCGTGCACACAGGGTCCTTAAAGCATATTGCACAACTGACAAACGCGGTATTTTACAGTCGTAAATAAAACACACATAAAAAAAATAGTGCAAACATAGTGTGACAGTAAGAGGCGCCAGAAAAAAGATTTAGATTTAGGTTAAAGGTACAAGCACGATCTAGATTTGAAGTTTTCGTGACTGCAGGGATCCATACTCTTTGGTTCTTTCGGTAAAGTCACGTAGGTATAAGAACCAAAGGGTACAAGTACGCTCTCTATTTAGTCTAATTATGATCATTATTACGATCCATGAGCATAGCCCCGCAGATATCCACTGGACATTTTGTCATTTCGTCGAATAGGGACGTAAAAACATGTAACACAGTGGGGAGGGGGGGGGGGTGGCGGGGAGAGTGCAAACATACTGAGAGAAAAATATATTTTACCCTTTCTGGCAATAAAACAGGTGTAAAGATTTTCAAACACCAAATACATACCTTTTGCAAGGAATCAAGTCTGCATTAACCACATGTTGTTGTGGTGAATATGCAAACAAACATGCAAACATACATGCTCTGATAATATATGCAGTAGTCATTTAAACGATTAGCACCGTCGTTGCATTTCCTCTACACAGCTCGGCACCGATCCCATTGCAGTCGCTGCCGCACGGATCTATTAGCCAGAGGCACACTTAGTGGACTGGCTGGGGCGGCTTGGCCACGTTGTTATTTATGGCTGTGTGCACTCGTGATACCCGCACAGCGTCGCCGACCCCCGCCCCAGGTTGGGATCCACGCGAACTTCGCCGTCCTCTGCTCTCTCGCGACGCAGACAAGGAAGCGAAGCGGATTCACAACATTCTGGCGCAGGGCTGGGGGGTGCAGGTTTAGAGGAGTGATCTCCCGTCCAAAAGATGACGATAGATCGGGAGATGTTGAGATGAGGCAGAGAAGATGCAAGGAATTGGTAGGCAGCGTTGCGACAACGCCTGTGGGCGCCCGCATACGCAGCTGACACCGCAAAACCAATCACGGCTCCACTGCGTGCGTATGAGATGTAGTCTCAGATGTTTTTCTCAGCTCTGCTCGGGACTTCTTAGAGCCGAAAGAAAGCCGTATTGCTGTTCTTCTGCTTGCTGATGTCACGGTCAGGATTTTAATGGGATAAGATACCCATGGGCAACGCTTCAGCCCGTGACGGGGCGGTCAGCAAAACTGATGAGGTGGAAGAGGAGATGAGGGGCAGCACGTTCGTGATGATCGACAAGTCGGGTAGCGGTGGAGTCAATGGCATTGATGAAGACCACGTGTCTGCAGGACGTGATGGCGTTGGCGGTGGAGATGCTGACGGCGATGGTCGTGATGGTTGTGGTGAGGGCAGTGGTGGTGATGATGATGGTGATGGGGTCTGTGTAAATAATAATGGTGGCATAGATGAACGCGGTGAAGAAGGTGGTGTCAGTGGAGATGTTGATTACCGTGGGACACCTGGAGACAACGCTCGTCGTTTGGTTGCTGATGGTCTCAACGGTGAGACTGGCGATGGTAGTGGGGCTGCTGTTGATGCTGCTACTAATAACGGTGGTGTACATCACGATGGGGGCGGCGTTGCTGGAGGAGGTAGTTGTGACCGTGGTGGACACACCGATGGAGGAGATGAAGGAGGTGACCGTCTCCTGGCCGTGAGCACTGCTCAGTTTTCCTCCTTGTTTGACGAGGACGGACGTCTGGTGGACGAGTCCCTCTTCAGAAAACTCATTTTCAAAGGTACGCCGAGTCTCATCGAACAAAGACAGTCACCGCATCGCGCGCTTTCAAATGCGCTTCTGCGGCCATCTGGAACGCTCTTCTTTCCAATATTAGGAAGCCACTGGAGCTATGCACTTTGAAATCTCGATTGAAAACTAATGTGATAAAAAATAACATGTTTTACCCTTTCTGACAATAAAACAGGATGTGTTAAGATGTTCAAACACCAAATAGATACCTTTTGCAAGGCATGAAGTCTGCATTAACCACACGTACTTGTGGAAAAGCATGCAAAGAAACATCTTCTGATAATATTTGCATTGTCTTTGAAATTGATTGGCCTACACCAGAGACGGCCTTTTTTATTTTGGATACTGGAAAAATGGGCCCATAGATATCATTTCTTTAGAACTGCTTGTTGTGTCTAGTTTGTTGTCCTTCCCCCGCACCTCGGATTAGCGTGGTTGGCCACGTACGGTGCGAAATAAGTTAAAAGTGTGAGAATAGGTTTTCCTCTTTTTTCTGGCAACAAAACAGGTCTTAAGATGTTAAAACACCAAACTGAAACATACTCTTTGGTTCTTTCGGTAAAGTCACGTAGGTAGAAAAATTAACTTTTTACGAGGAATCATGTCTGCATTAACCACAATACTTGTGGACAGAATGCAAACAAAAAACGTACTCTAATAATATATGCATTGTCTTTGAAACGGATTGGTCCACACCAGAGACAGCTTTCTTTTGAGCCTAGTCTCAAAACGATATTAGACCAAAGGACGCCAAAAGGCATACAGCACAAAGACAAGCATTAGAGTAATGAGGGCTTGGGGTGAACATCTACATCATGGGACCTCCTGGTCGAACACTGTTTTGAGACGAGGCTCAAAAGAAAGCTGTCTCTGGTGTAAACCAATCAGTTGTAAAGACAATGCATATGTTATCAGAGTACGTTTTTTGTTTGCATTCTGACCACAAGTATTGTGGTTAATGCAGACATGATTCCTCGTAAAGATTTATTTTTCTACCTACGTGACTTAACCGAAAGAACCAAAGAGTATGTTTCAGTTAGGTGTTTTAACAACCTGTTTTGTTGCCATAAAAAAGGGGAAAACCTATTCTCATATTTTCGTACTGGCAAATGAGGTCCCATGAAGTTCAAAGTGCATACACAAGAATTTGTGAGATGGTTAGAAAGGTGGGGAGGAATTCTTGGTCGGTGTTGTGTCAGGCTCACGAGAAGCCTGTAAAGCAGCACACCTTGTGGTGCTGCTGCTGCTGTTAACTCAAAGCACGCGGCTCGGCCACTCAACACGTTGGGCCAAAGTTCCACGTTTACTGAGAGGTTCGGGTGAGGTCCGACGTCGCTTAGATCAATAATTTAATGAGCCAGACCAAATGCGCTATTAATTTTTCCCGCACCTCCATGAGCACGGTTGGCTACGTAGGGTGCGATAAAAGTTCAACATACTGTACATACAATTTGCTATCCTGGCCCTCAGAATTATTTACTG
This sequence comes from Lampetra planeri, assembly GCF_965212315.1. Classification (NCBI taxonomy): domain Eukaryota; kingdom Metazoa; phylum Chordata; class Hyperoartia; order Petromyzontiformes; family Petromyzontidae; genus Lampetra; species Lampetra planeri. Next base: position 11,162,496 of record NC_136145.1, on the reverse strand, counting down.
TCCTCGTGGACCATTCCTGCAGCAGTACAGTAGAGTACAGTGGATTAATGTCTCCAGTGCCAGATTAAGCTAGTGCGGGGCCTGTAGCATATGTTATAAAGGGGCCCGAAATATAAAAAAACAAATATTAAAACACATTTTAACTTGCATAGTAAAGTAATTGTATTTTTTCATTTGCTATACAGCCAGATTATATGACAAATCGCTAACCTTAAACACCCAGTCGTTCATAAAAGTTGAAGGCAGTATAGTACTATAGTAATAGAGTAAGTGCAGAATCACTGAAGCGGAATTGATAGCTTGAAAGTGTAGTGTTGACAAAGTAGGCAGAGACTTCCCTTTGTAGGCAACACCGTTTATTCGCTCTAACGACTAAGAGCGTCCCTAACACGGAGAGGTAACGGCCTCTCCCACCCGATAGCCTAGAGGATACGTCCTCACACTTAGTGTGCCCTCAAACTATATTCTGCGATCGGGAATTCCTCCGCTAAGGGACCTAGGGGAGGCTATGCTCACCTGACCTTGCCAGGGTAACGGGTGCCGCCACTTGGCCGTTCGGACCTGGCCCTGACCCTGACAAGGGCCGGGGGTCGGAAGTCCCAGGGCGCTATCTAGATGTATTCAGGTCTTGAGGTGAGTGCGGACTGACTCACGCTGGGAGAGCTGCCCTTTATATACTCCTCTCTCCCAACCTCCTTCTCTCGAGAGGGTCTGGGTCTGACCGTTATCCCCCCCCCAGCCCCCTCCCTCAGTGGGCTCTGGCCCCCTCACCTCGGGTCAACGGTTATTATAGTCATGGGTCGTACACCTGTCACTCAACAGCCTCCTTGGCTTGTCTGCGCCCCCTACACACTGAGGGCGCCACTAGAGCTGAGTGTACGTGACCCATACAATACTGCTACGCAGGTAAGTACACAAAAGCAATTCGCGCGGGGCCCTTGAAAGTGTGGGACCCGGAGCATTTGCTACTTTTGCTACACTCGCTGTACCCAAGCGCTCTTCCCTCCACACTCCCGCGTCCCCTGCAACACCAGCCATGTCACTGGTTAGAGGTATTTGACCCTGAACCGCTCTCTCCCCGAGGACATTTTCTTAATCCGTCGGCACTGCACTGATGTCCGTGCAGCGTCGCCAATTATATTATAATTATAACGGGAGGGGAGAATGGCATATTGTGCATCTGAAGGCCTTGGCTTGCGTCCAAAGTGGCCCAGTCACATTCCTCAAGTGTCAGAAATGTACGCAATGCATTCATTCCGCCAGCAAAGGAATTGAAGACTGTACTTCACGCACACACACTGCCTGTGAACCACCCAGCCGTAATGCGCCCAGGCTACTTACGTCTCGGCAAGCTTATCCTACAGGTTGACCCGCCTGGGTGTACTAAGATTGGTCAAAAGGTGAACGTGATTTCCCGTGGCTCAAAGAGCATTGGTCCATTGATGCTCATCTCCCGTTTACAGGCCATGAAAATCTGTCGGTGGGACAATGCCTCATTGCTTTGACGTAGGCCGATCTATCTGCAGGACAATCACCGTTAACGTCCCCACAAAGCGGTACTCGTTTTTATCGACCACAGAATAATGATGGGCCAAGTCAACAACCACCCCGACCAGGAATTGACCGCAACATTCCAATTGCGACCACTCTGACTTACAGTTTGGAGATGTGCATGACAGGTGCTCTGGGCTCCAGTCCATCAGTATCAGACAGTGCAAACAAAAACCCATCATTGCACTGCACATCTACGTTCCCCAACCTTCACCAAAACCGGCACTGAGCAGCCAGGGCGGTGAAGGGCGGTCAAATAACTCCCACACGACCTGTATGCGACGTGGTGTAGGCCGTCATCTAGCAGTGGATTGAGAAGGGGGCTGGTAGCGTACATGTACTGCACGCACACCACAACAGTGGGATGTATTCTTTCACACCGGACGTAGTCAACTGCTAATCGGAGGTGCGGGAAATTAATACCGCATTTAGTCTGGTTCATTAAATTATTGATCTAAGCGATGCTAGACCTCACCTGAGCCTCGCAGTAAACGTGGAACAACTTTTGCCCAACGTTGCATGTTGAGTGGATGAGCTATGTGCTTTGAGTTAATAGCAGCAGCACTGCCACAAGGCCTGCTGCTTATAGGCTTCTCGTCAGCCTGACACAACACCGACCACGAATTCTTCCCCACCTTTCTAACCACCCCAACAATGATTGTACGTTGACCTTCTTTCGCACCGTACATAGCCAACTGTACTAATCGCAGGTGCTAATTCTCCTGCACACCCCCCCCCCCACACCATCCCTTCCCTTGTCCCGCGACGGCACTACCTGGTGGTGCAAGGCGGGCTGGAGGCAGTGGTGCGGCGCGAGGCGTGGAAGTTCCTGTTCGGGATGTACTCCTGTTCGTCCACGGCGCGCGAGCGCAGCGCCCTCCGTGAGGAGCAGCGCGTCAAGTACCGCGTGCTTAAGTACCGCTGGCAGCAACTGCTGCCCGGCAACGTGCACCTGCGTCCCGACGGCATGGACGGTCAGAGATGCACCCCCGCACCCCCCCCCACGGCCACCGTCGCCCGCCACCCACCCTTTGCGTATGGTGCACGTGACACCGATGTAGTATACGTGGAATGCTGGAGAAATGCTGGGCCAATGTTGGGTCAACGTTGACCCAAAGTTGACCCAACGATGACCCAACGTTGGGCCAATGTTGACCTAACATTGGGCCACTTTGTGTTAATGCTGGTGCAATAGATCCAGCCGTAGGCTGACGTTTGCCCAATGTGCCACGTTTACTGGGGCCATATAAAAAAAAAATCAATGGATCTATAACATCCATTGATTGACCAACTGGCGTCTTCCGAGCGGCTGTTTCATCCACCACATGCAACTCTATCGAAGGGGCATAACGTAGAACATACAATCACAGTAGCAAATAATGAATGTCTCCCATGCTGTGCCAACAACTGCCAATATATACACACTTATATACATACTAGCGGTAAGTACCCGGAGTTGCCCGGGCGAAAAAGGCAGACACACACATGGACTTACACGCAGACATCGACCCACACACATAGAAACCCATCGACTTACACGCACACAAACACATATGGACTCACACACAGACATCGATTTTAGAGACACACGTAGTTACACGCGCAAATCGACAATAAGACTACAAGAATGCTATCTAAGCGCTGTAATAATATTAATATCTACGGACTTTATAGCAGTAACCGCACGCATCGTGTTTGGGGGGGGGGCGAAGAGGACATCACACTGTGAAAAAATAGCCACAGCGTTATGTGTGTATTTATTGCATGTTAAACGCGTAAAAGAAAATGTCCCCCGTGAGCTCGACCGAATGCGCATCACTTGGCAGGGTCCGCCCCCCCCCCCCCACGCAATTGGCGTCAGTTGGTACGGTTGATGGCCCGCAATAAATAAATAAATAACATTTGAAATGCTACAAATGTGTTAATTAACAACTTCAAAGTTTATGGATGGGAAAACTGAATAGCCTATTCCCACCGCGGGGCTTAGGGCGTGCTGGCTGGCAAATTATTTTCTACGTAAAGCCCACCGTTTGAGAGCCAAATCCCTCACAAGCACGCGCGTACAGAGACTTCTATATATAAGAAGAAAAATGTAGTGTAGTGAAATACGCGGTGCACACAGTTGACCGAGGGCAACTGAGGGCAAGCAGGTGCGCGTGTGCAACATGGGGTTGCACGAACAAACCACCACCTAATTTAGGGGCTAAGCGGGTGCAAACCGGGTCGACCGGTTGTGCACGCTGACACCGGAGGTGTTGCCAGGGAGACGGGAAATAAGGGTTGATTAATGGGCTGACAGGCGCCAGCCTGGCTAGCCTTAAAGAGACACACGAGAGCTCTCGGATAAATGCCACTCAAGCCATCAATGGACCTCAACCCTCACGAGTCGTCGGGCGGGTGATGGTTGATCCCCCCGCCCAGGACAGACGAGTAAGTGGGTCTGAGGGAGCATAGGCGAGGGCAACGGTGGAGTGTGAGAACCCTCTGTGTGGAGAAGAAGCTGTGTGCTGAGGCACTGTGTGTGAAGCCTGTGTGTGTGAGGACACTGTGAGTGCGACTAAGCTGTGTGCGGAGTCGCCGGGAGCAGAGCTGCCGAGGACAGGATAGGTGAGGTGTAACATAGAAAAGAGTGGAAGAAGTTAGATCTAAGTGACCGTGTAGATAGTTCTAGGAGTGCCTACAACTGATGCAATAAATAAAGTTAAAGCAGGTAACTTGTTACGTGTCCGTCTGAGTGATTTTACAAGACACTACACATATATACAATTGGCTATTTGTAGAACTCATGGGTACTTTTTGGCTCTTGGTCTTTTACAGGTTGGCCACCCCTGATCTGTAAGGATAAGTTACTTATTTAGTGACGAGAGCCACACTTGAGTCCAAGACCTCTTTTTGACGAGGGTCCTACTGCATTGGGGTTTTCTCTTTAGACGTTTTTAACCAATCAGTGAGTGTTGATGCATGTGGGAGGAAACCACAGGACTCGTAAAAAAATCCAGGCACATGGGGGGGGCAACACTCTATCCCCATACAGTTGGAAACAGATGTAAATTAGTCCACACTCTGCTGTACTGCCTTCTCCTAGTGAGCCAGGGTATTGCTCCTCCTTGATATCCACGGGAATGGAGTTTCACCAACCCTCGCTGCTGCCTCCATGGTGCTGGATTGCAGGCAGCCACGTACGTAGCCACCACCGCCACCCAGCCATAATTTTTAGTTGAAAAGAAAATAGTGATGGGAAAGTAACGACAGTATTTTTGCTAAACATCAGATTACGTCCATGTGACGGGCGGATAATTACATCGCGGGATTGTGAGAGGTGATGGTGGCGTCTTGGGGAGACCATCTAGCAGTGGATTGCACATAGCTGATAATTGCACATTGGTGATGATGGATATGAAGTAATATCAGCAGACATTTCCTTTTAAGCCAAGATGTGAATAACAATCAGCATCTTGAACCTCGATGACATCTGAAGAATCTGTTTTGAGACCCTCTAAACTTCTTAACATTTGGTGAACAGTAATACAGTAGTATCACATGTATTTTAATAGTTTGTTAAAGATGTTTAAAATTGTGTTGACGACCTTTAAACCTGCGACTAACATTTATATTTTATGATCTCCGAGTCACTTGAACTGCGGCGTAACGTTTATCCCACGTGAAATGCATTCCTTCTCCTAAATGGTCACATTGGGTGTCACCTCCACAGAGAGGCTGGTGGCGGTGGTGGCCGCTCAACAGGCAGGCGAGAGGCAGGCCCAAGCCCACACGCCAGGCCCGGCGTCGCTTGCCTCCGAGCAAACGCAGAAGCAGCAGCTCACGTTCCTTGACATCCAGGCCCGGGTAACGCGCCCATCCCGTCGGGCCCCATTCCCCTCCTAGACATGGCCACACACAGAGCGTTTACCGTGTCAAGAGCGCTGAGCTGTGATCATTTACAATCCTTGGTCAACTCTGTGCTTCAGTCATCAGTGATTAGACTGGGTTCTCAAGTGCAGCAAATTGATTGTCTGAACCCACTCACGAATAACTGCAAAAAATAACCCCACCAAGTTTGGCAGAATTCCTATTCATCTGGGTATAGCTGTTCCACAGTGTGAATTAACCATGCTGGCTGGGCACAGTGTTGTTAATTCCATACAAAGACAAATACAAAGATCCCCTATATGGCCTCAACAGACTGTAGGGACAAGTGATGTTAGCAAGCACCTACGAAGGCCGGCACGTCACACAAAGGGGTAGGTGGCCAGCACCAAGTCCAGCCACCTTTGGCTCCCCAGTGGCGATGTTTTCACAGGCACTCATTTAAGGCTGAGTCGATCTCGAGGAGGCCCAGAACCGGTTCAGATAATTGTCACTGGTGTTGGCCGTGAGTGGGAATCGAGCTCAGGTCACTGGGTTCGTAGCGCAGTGTGCTGACTTCTGCGCCACCGCTTCCCACATTCACACACACACACGTACACATTCCCATGTTTCTCCATCTCTTGACACGTTGCCGGTAAAAAAATTCTAGTAAATTTGTGAAAGAAAGTATCTAAACCTTGAGAAAAAAAAGACACACCCCACCTTTGCGTACAAGGAGAGAAGGATGAGCAGGGCAAGCGATGATGGTGAGACCGTGTCAAGCGACAGGACACCGGCACCTCCTGCAGAGGCGATGACGTTTAACCAATGAGGGTGACCTCTGTGCCCCATGTGCCAGGTGTTTGCCGACCGCCAGCCCTTCCATCTGGAGGAGCTGCAGAAAGCGATCCGCATCATCGATAAAGACGTCCCACGCACAAACCGGGACCTCGCTTACTTCCAGTGAGTCCCGCCAGACGGCTAATCCACGCTGTCTCCCTTATTTTTTTGTTTCATAATTTTCAACGGCTTAGGAGTTTGCATTGTCCTTGTACCATTCACCTTTTTGGTGTTCATAGATCTATCGCACTGGTGAGACAAAACCATAAAAGAAGCTATCTTTAGTTGTAGGCCAATCAGTTTTTCTTCCCCGTCTTTTTTAACAAGCAGTTAGATGCCCCGCTAATTCTTACTCCCTCAACTTGTTCTGCCATTCTCCAGGAAGGAGGGTATTTCAAATCTGCTGGTCCTGCGTGATGTACTCATCACCTTCGCAGCCTTTCACCCAGGTGAGTGCAGGTATGCATACGCATTCGTGCATGATTGGATTCCTCCAATCTAAATAATGATTCTGATTCTGATTGTCCTAATTTTTTAGATGGAGAAAACTCAACGCATTCGTCAAAAACACCGCCTTGAAATGAAACTAAATAAATGAAAGTGTCAAGTTGATTTTGTTTAACAGGGCGAGAACAACAAGAGTCTAGTATGGAGTTATGCAAGTTTGAACGGGGGCATTATTCTTGCCAGTAGGGGGAGATGATTGCTATGCGTCGTCCCAATTGAGTAATTTTGAGCCTCAATTATGAACATATAATAGGCGACGCTTTTGAGAAGATCACCAGCGTTATTGACAAATGTGTTTTTTTATTAGTTGTGTTTCAGGCCATTGGGATGGAACATTTTCTCAACTCTTTGAGTTTGTGGTGTATATTTAATAAATGGCCACATATTCAGTTCTTTTGGAGCTAGTGGTTTGAATAAAGCTGAGAGCTTCTACACACACAATGCAACCTTTGTGCGTGTGGTTAAATCATTTTTTTCCCAGCCTGCACTGTTTCCCTCGTGGCGGGTTTTCTGGTCATTTACAGATGTAAATTTACAGATGTAAATGACCGTTCCCTTTAGGCAGTGCTCCTGAATGACCGTTGCCTTTAGGCAGTGCTCCTGAATGACCGTTGCCTTTAGGCAGTGATAATGGGTCTCCATCGTGTGAAGGTTACAGCCCTCTCCTTGTGAAGTTTACAGCCCTCTCCCAGAGGCACGTGGCAGCAGTAAACGTCGATGATTTTACTTTACTGATATGAGTCATAATGCGGACGGAAGTAGTCAACAGTTGTATCTTTGCTTCACTGGCTGCCTGTTGGGATGGCCACATTTTATCGACTCTCTTAAGTTGGTAGTCTAAACACAAAACGGCCACACATTCAGTTATTTTGAGCGGAAGTCAATTGTGAGCATAGTTTCAGCGAAGCAGGTAACTAACCCATTGAGCCTCGCCTACCCGTGCAGGAATGCAGGTAACACCTAATACGTGGCCCTATTGTATTTTGCGATTTCAATAGACCTGTTCACATTTAGTGCGCGTCTTTGTTGAGAGTGTAGGGGTGTTACAGAGAGCCCGTTATGCATGGCAGCCTATGGTAAACAAGCACAGTGGGCGGGGCTACGTCAGTGCACGGGCAGGTGGCCTCTACGACGTCCGCGCTTCGGACGTTACGATCCCCCGGGGCCCCACCCCTCAGGGAGGGGGGTGTATAAAAGGGGAATGTATCGGGGGGCTCGGGAGTGATGTGTGAGCTAAGAAGAGAAGACGGAAGACGTCCTAGATAGAGCCCTGGTCTCCCCCTGGTACGCCGTCCTTGTCAGGACCGCGCAGGCTCGAGCCAGTGGCGTGGTACCAGAGCCAGAGCCAGTGCTGGTCTGGACTCTGAGTACCGGGCCCGACTGACCAGTGTCGGGCCAAGATAGCCTCCCCTAGTCCACGAGAGGAGGACTCTGAGGCAGGCTAGGGTTAGCTAGGAGGTGTGTCCTCAGATAGACGGGTGAGGGGGCCGATACCCCCTCAAGTGTGTATGTCACAACGTATGGTGTTAATAAACCAGTGTGCCTCCAACTATCCGGTGTGAACGAGTCGTGAGCGTTACTACAAGAGTATCAATAATACAATAAATGAGCACAATACACGTTCCCATATGTGTCTCTCCACGTTAAAAAACACATTTACAGATTGCATCATCAGATACCCTACTCTGCTGATGAGAAACTGAATGTCGAAACCAGTCCAGGTTTTCCTGGATGAGTAATTTGCTGTTCTTTCATTATTTTATTAGATTCTTCTAAATACTTAATTTCAAAACAAAAATATTGTTATATTTAATTAACCTCCTACGATTCCATCAATTCACTGGAGATGCAACTTTACATTTAAAAATGTATTACGTTTTCCTCTCACACACAAAGTAAAATATTTAGGTGAAAAAACTAGTTTTTAAATGCACACATTTTTATTTGCACTCAAAAGTAGAAAATAAATTATTTTTGCCCCCGGAATGAATCATTTAATGTGCTGAATAAAAGTGGGTGGCTTGCATTAAAATAATTAAACATCGAAAGGAAGCCATCCACTTTCATTCAACACATCAAATGGATTGATTCTGGGGGGAAAATGATGTATTTGTAATAAAAGACTCCGTCAGGCGATGCTGGTCTCCGTTTGTCTTTTATTCAGGTTCTTCTCCGCACTCCCCACTGGCCTCCCCGCGGACCAGTGTCGTCTCGCGCGCGACCCGCGCACGCTCCCTCTCGCGTGCCACGCACGCTCTCTCTCTCTCTCACGTACCACGCATGCTAGCTCTCGCATGCCCCGCATGCTCCTCCGTTAGCTCCTCTATTCCCGCACTCCGCTGCCCGTGGCGTGCAGAGGTCCTTCGGCCACGTGGCCAATGGCGCGGATCTTTCCTCACCACCCAACGTGGCTCAGCCTCTTAACTTCCCCGACTGCCCCGATCTCTTCCGGGCTCCCACTTATATACATTCCCCCCACGTGACCCTGACTCCTCCCCTTCCGGATCTCAGATCCGGCCTTCCCATACTACCCCGCTGGCTCCGCCCCCATTCACCTCGCCTCCCATTGGAGCCGAGGTGAACGGTGGCCCCTCCCACACGCCCCGCAGACCAGGCTCTGCCCCCCAATACCCCGGGCCATGTGATTGGACCAGAGCCCAGCAACAACCCCATTTACGCTCGCATTACATGACCCCCCCCCCCCTGATGAAAAGCCAGCCGTCCCGGCTGCAATAGGACAACATAATCCGAGCGACAGCATCACAATCAGGAATCACCAGACACAACGGAGAGTATAACAACAACACAATTAACGAAAGGGAAGGGATCTTGAATGAGTGCGGGTCGCCGGCCCGTCCTTCACGAGAGGCGGCGCCCTCAAAGGTCGCAGTCCCGACAGGGTTTTAGGAGCGGCGGAACCTGAACCATCCGCCGCTGGTGGAGGCCTGTCCATCCCAGCACCCCGTTTCCCAGAGAGGTCCGTAGTCGGGGCCCCCTGCAACTGCAACCGCGGCGGGGTTGGAGGGGCAGCGGGGCCAAGTGTCCCCGTCGCTGTGGTAGGCCCACTTGGTGCAGGAATCCCTGTGTCCGGCAGGATCACAGCCGGCCCGTCTACAGGAGGTATGACAGGCGCGCTTGCAGGGTGAACAGGCAAAGTCAGTGGCGCACCGGACGCGACAGACACCGGCAAGGCAACGTTAGGAGATGACGCATCCACTCGCGGGGCCACGTAGGGTTTCAATCGGGACGTGTGAACGTACCAATGCCATGATCCGACCCGAACGTGTGCGGACTGCGGGCTAGGGACCTCAATAAGCACAACCGGCCCCTGCCAGGGTTTGTGCAACTTAGGGGAGGTCCCCACCAGTACCTATGGGCAGTGGAGCCAGGCCATGTCCCCCACTCGCCAGGGGGACCCATAATGAGAGCGCCGGGCGCAACGTTCATTCCGGGCCTGGGTCCTGGCCATAGCCAATCGGGCTGCCTCCCGTGCCTCCGCCACGCATCGAGCGGCATCACGAATATACTCGGTGAGGGGCTTAACAGGACCCCTCGCCTGCGTGCCAAGTTGCACTTCCACCGGCGGCACATTCTTGCGGCTGTACATTAAAAAGAAGGGTGAGTACCCTGTTGACGCATGCAGCACCATCCGGTAAGCGGAGAGCACCCCAGGGATATGCAAATCCCAATCGGCCTGCTTCTCGCTAACCGTATGACAGAGCATGGCCGACAGGGTCCGGTTCAACCGTTCAACCATGCGATCAGTTTGTGGATGGTAGGGAGACGTCCGAACCTTCTTAGTCCCCAGTGCGTCGCACACATCCCGCAATAGGTTGGAAGAAAAATTTCGCCCTTGGTCTGTAAGAAACCTTTCCGGCGCCCCCCTTGTCCATCACATATCCGAACAGAAATGCCTCCGTGATAGACGCCGCTGACTGGTCGGGCAGGGGCCAGGCCATCGGCCAACGGGAAAGATATTCAACCCCGACCAACAAAAATTCATTCCCCCGAGCGGACGGGGGAAAGGGCCCCAGAATATCCAACGCCACCAACTCGTTAACCCGCGACACTTGTATCGACTGCACTGGGGGAACATACGGTTGTTTAGGCGGCTTCCGCTGGGCACAGTCGGTGCACGCCCGAACATGCCCGACGACATCAGTCATCATGCCGTGCCAAAAATAATCCCGCTGTAACATCAACAATGTTTTCTGCACCCCGAGATGTAACAACTTCTCAGCGTGCAGAATCCGAATCAACTCATATCGCAACGACGATGGCACAACAAGACGCCAGCGATCGTGCAAGCCTTCCCTCCACATCAACAAGCCATCACGAAGAGCCGCTCCCGGCGTCCCATCGGACGACGGATATCCCCTCTTCTTTGCTTTGCAGCCTGACTCCGTAAGGCCCCCAGCGAATCATCGAGCAATTGCTCTCGAATCCACACGGAACGCGGAAAATTCAAAACCCCGTCGGCCCGGTTCCGGACACGTGCAAGCCCCGGGCATCTCCACAGCGGACACGACAGGACGCGGGGGCTGTGGAACCCGCGTGCACCTATTCGTGCCAGAGGCACAGGCGCAAGGGGATCCCTGCGGCAATCGGGAGAGCGCGTCCGCATTTGCGTGACGCGACCCCTTATGATATTGAATCTCAAACGAAAATTCCTGCAAAGTTTCCAACCATCGCGCCAATTGGCCAGACGATTGGTCAACTTTCAGGGAATATTTTAGAGCCGTGTGGTCCAATAAATTTGCGGCCATATAAATACGGCCGGTATTGACGGACAAAATGCACTATAGCCAACAGTTCCCGGCGGGTAACGCAGTAGCGGGTCTCCGCCGGAGATAAAACACGGCTCCCATAAGCCACCACGCGCTCGACGCCACCCTTAAATTGCGATAGGATGGCCCCAATCCCCGTGTCACTAGCGTCAGTTTCCAGAATAAAAGGCAGAGTGAAATCAGGGTAGTCCAGCGTCGGCGCTGACGCCAAGCGATTGCGTAGGCCATGAAACGCCGCCTCCTCTGCCGAACCTCCGGTTCTTTGCCGTAAGGAGGTGCAATGGCCTAGCGATCGTGGCAAAATTTGTAACGAACCTGCGATAATAGGAAGCGAACCCGACAAAACGACGCACGTCACCCACCGTGGCCGGAATCGGCCAGTCCCGGATGCACGCCGTTTTCTCCGGGTCCGTGGCCACACCGTCAGAGCTGACTATGTGGCCCAAACAGCGCACGGATCATTGCAAAAAGTGACACTTCTTGGGCTTAAATTTCAAATTGGCGGAACGCACCCTAGCAAAAACAGCATCCAATCTCTGAAGATGCTCCTCAAACGTACGGCTGAACACAATAACATCATCCAAATATATCAAGCACGTGTCCCACTGCAGACCGGTCAACACGAGTTCCATCAACCTCTGGAACTGAAACAGGTCCTGCGGCGTACGGAAAGCTGTCTTTTCCCTCGAGGACTCGTCCAGGGGGAGCTGCCAGAACCCCGAAGAGAGGTCAAGAGCGGAAAAAAAATTCGCCCCAGACAAGGCATTGAGGGAATCATCCATACGCAGCAGGGGGTAAGCATCCGCAACCGACACCTTGTTCAACTTCCGAAAATCGACACAAAACCGTAATTTACCATCCTTTTTCTTTACCAGGACCACCGGAGCGCCCCACGGGCTGTTGGACGGAGACATAATGTCAGCGGCTAGCATATCATCCACCGCGCCGCGTACATGATCCCTCTCCGCCGGACTCAACCGATGTGAATTCATCCGAATGGGAGCAGCATCCCCAGTATCAATATGGTGGGAGAGCAACGAGGTGTGTCCCAGATCGAAATCGTCTTTAGTAAAGACATCAGAATATTTCTCCAACAGCGCGCGAAGCGCGGACCGCTGGTCCATAGTCAAGGACGCATTTCTTGGCACAACTCGGCGATCCATCGATCGTCCTGCGCCATCGAGGACGAAACCCCCCCAACGAGGCCCCGGTGGGCCGGATCGTCATGGGCCGTGAAGGCGGTCGTAGCATGTGCCAAAACCGTTCTGGCCGGCACGACGACATTGTCCGCGCCTCCATTCAACACTTGCAAAAATGGAGGCTGACCCGGCCGAACAATCGTTCGTGCCGCGACCAGCGCCAGGCCATCCGAAACCGCGTTGGACGGCGACAACAACACCCCCGCCGCCCCCTCGACCCCAGGCATGGGCTTCCGATAATGCAGTGGGATAAGCATCTGCTAGCCAGGTGGAATGTCGACCGAAACATCGGATAGCGCCTGCACCTGACGGTCCGGAGCGGACTGTCCCCACGGCGACGGCAAAAAGAAAATCTTCTGGCCCGCCGGTAACTCAATACAATTCTGATCAACCCTTATCTGAATGAGCATCTTTGCCAGAAAATTGGTCCCCAACAAACACGGTACAGCGAGGGACCTGGAGATTAACACCGTCCCCGAAGCTGACACACCCACAACCGAAATACGTGCCTCCACCTGACCAACGATGCCCATACTCCCTCCGTTCGCCGCAACACATGAATCGTAAACCGGTCGTACCCGCGACGGTGGAATGGACAGGAGATGGAATATCATGTCCGAGATGATAGTTGCGGACGCGCCCGAATCTACCAAAATTTGCACGTCGACCCCCTGTATCGAACCCGGCACGGTCGACGACCCAGTAACGGCTGCAACCACCCTCCGTGCCAATTTCCGCCACTGTGTCAGCGAGCGATGCGGATCCCTTAGAGTCCCCCCCATTAGAACAGGCCCCCGGAACGCATACCGACAGTGATGCATGAGATGACAGGCCTTGCCGGGTGTCTGATGCGTTCCGACTTGCCTGACACGGTTGACTCTCTGGCGTTGACGTCGTGTCCTTGGCCGGGGACTCCGGCTGAAGAGGCGGGTGAGGGCGACTCCGACAGTCCAGCGCGAAGTGTCCAAGACGCCCGCAGCGGTAACACGACGAGTCGGCCCGCCGCCCGACTCCCCCCCCCCCCCCCCCCCCCCCCCGTCTCGACGATCCCTCAGCGGCGGGCCGGAGCGCGACTCCGCTCCCCCTTGAGGAACCCACTGGGCCGCCGCTGCAGAGAGATCGCCAGGCCCCCTCTCGTCCGGCACAAAGACGGCCTTTGACGGAGTCCACCCGGCGGCGCCTCCCTCCACGGTCGGGCTCCCCGTCCAGGCGGTCACCTGTGCCCAACGGCGCAAGTTGAACTGCACGTCGAGGCACTTGGCTGCCATCCGGGAGGTCAGCTGCTCATGGCTGCATATCGGCATCGGAATGCCCAAGTCCTTGGACAGCTCCAACATCTTACCCAGTATCAAGGGCTCCAACAAGTCGGGCTCCGTCACTGGATACACGGCCATGGCCAGCTCAAGCACAGCTCTCCGGAAAGCCACAGAAGATTCCTCGGGTGCCCGTTGCCTCTGGACGAATCTGCGGTGTGCGTCGTCCGGAGGCTCGTACGCTTCCGCCATCTCTTCGAACGCCCCTTTCAGCGTTGCTTTCTTCGCGGCCTTGATGGAGCGGAAGAATTTCAAAGACTTGTCGTCCAGAAGCGTCGGCAGAACTTCCAAGGCCTCCGCATCCGTCCACTTGGCGGATTGGACGGCCGACTCAAAACGCCACGCAAATGCGCTCCAATCTCCTCCAATTGAGAATTATTTAATCGTCGTCAGGCGATGGCTGCGAGTCCCCGAGCTGCTGTCTTCTGATGCAGGCGTCTCCTGCGGCGGCGACAAGATGGCGTCTTCCCACCGTGGCAGCGACAAGATGGCGGCTTCCCGCCGTGGCGGCGACAAGATGGCGGCTTCCCGCCGTTCGTCCGTGACCACACCCAAGATGGCGGCGTCCTGCCGCGTGTCGGAGAGGGCGGGAAGCGTCGCAGAGGCCCCAATGGCGGACGGCTCGGCCCCACCCGAAGGCTCCCCGCTTGAAGGCCCGCCGCGTGGCCGATCCGGCATCGTCGCTGGCGTGACCAGGGTGACTAAATCCAGCAGAACGGCCCGCAGCGAATCAAGCTGGACTGCCACGTGTCGCCAGCCATCCTCGGCGCCCGTCGACACAGACGGCCTGGCCGCCCCGACGACATCTTGTACTCCTGTCGTGTCGCTTTCCGCCACTTCGCCCACGCCTTCCATGGTCGGGACCGCCACCGCCAGAGGAAGGTCCTCTTCCTCTTCTGAAGATGGTGCAGGTATATTTTTTTTCTTGAGATGTTTCGACATCTCGTTCCACTTCTGACCCCAGTGTAATAAAAGACTCCGTCAGGCGATGCTGGTCTCCGTTTGTCTTTTATTCAGGTTCTTCTCCGCACCCCCCACTGGCCTCCTCTCGGACCAGTGTCGTCTCACGTGCGCCCCGCGCACACTCCCTCTCGCGTGCCACGCACGCTCTCTCTCTCTCGCGTGCCACGCATGCTCTCTCTCGCGTGCCCCGCACGCTCCTCCGTTAGCTCCTCTATTCCAGCACTCCGCTGGCTGTGGCGTGCAGAGATCCTTCGGCCACGTGGCCGATGGCGCGGATCTTTCCTCACCACCCAACGTGGCTCAGCCTCTTAACTTCCCCGACTGCCCCGATCTCTTCCGGGCTCCCACTTATATACATTCCCCCCACGTGACCCTGACTCCTCCCCTTCCGGATCTCAGATCCGGCCTTCCCATACTACACCGCTGGCTCCGCCCCCATTCACCTCGCCTCCCATTGGAGCCGAGGTGAACGGTGGCCCCTCCCACACGCCCCGCAGACCAGGCTCCGCCCCCCAATACCCCGGGCCGTGTGATTGGACCAGAGCCCAGCAACAACCCCATTTACACTCGAATTACATATTTTTCATTTTGAGTGCAAATTTGTGTGTGATAAAGGCCGAACGAAATTCGGTTTCGGTGCCGAAAGTTGGCAAATGGCCACTTTCGGCATACTTTCGGTTTTACGGCCGCAAGTAAATGTTTTACTTTCGGTTTACTTTCGTTTTCGGCCGATACTGATAATGACTTTCGGTCGTCAACCGAAGATCTATTTTTAGAATATAACGCTAGTGCTACGTCCATCTCTCTGCCTATCGGCCGGTCAGTCGGCGCTAGGCAATCCTATGTGATAGGCTGCAAACACACACGTCAGCAGCTTGGGAGCGAGGTTACAGCTGCATCGATGGTATGCTAATGTCAACAGACGGCAGCCTGCATCTCCATCCGTGGGTGGAGTCTCTTTGGCGGGACGACAACAAAGTGCCTCTGTTGTCTGTTCCCAGCCGCCTGCCCGCCTTGGCTTATGTGTTGCGCTCGCTTAAGTCTACACGCGTGTTAATACCGAGATTCGAAGTCTGACAATATTGATATTCAGTTATTTAATAGTTCTGTAGCGAATTAGTGATAACGAAATTACGAATTTGAGTGAAGTAGAAAATTAAAGTTAATAAACGGAGGCGTTAATCACCGTGAAGAATGTCGAAACATGCGGTGCGGGATTACTTCACTAAAGTCAATTCTGATCAAAGCAAGGCGCAGCAACCTGCTGGGCGAGAATGCGGAAAAACTGGTATTTCTTAACTACAACACTCGTTTGTTTGAATATAATTACTAAGTAAGTAACACCTAAAGATTTGATATTTAGCTACTCTTACTGCAGACTCTGAATGATTAGTTCTAGATTTATTTTTTATTAAAGTAGAATTGCATCATGACATATTTAATAAATCTTGTGTTGGGTAACTTCGGTTATATACCTTTCTGTTTCGGTCTCGGCCGAAAGTGTAATTAAACTTTCGGTTTCGTCTTTGGTTTCGGCCGAAAGTCAATATTTAACTTTCGGTCTGGTTTCGGTTTCGGTCGAAACCAGAAATTCAGTTTCGGTCAGCCTCTAGTGTGTGCATTGAAAAAATTGTTTTTTTACCCCATTGTTTTACCGTGAAAACTTTTAACTATTAATTTTACCAAGTAAGGTCCACTGAAGCTATATATCTCTTTTTTAGAAGTGACCTGGCCACAAATGATAGCAAAAATGTATAGCAGCCAAATACTCAAAGGACATGTTTCTAAATGTGGAGGGAAAAACAGGCGGATCCGGAGAGAAATCCACACAACCCAAATCGAACCCACGACCTCCTGTATACCAGGCGAGGTAGTTAACATCAGCATCACTATAACCCTCTATGCCAGGCATGTCAAAAGTCCGGCCCGCGGGCCAATCACGGCCCGCGGTCAGATTTCATACGGCCCGCAGCTTCGGTCTTATGTGTTATTTATGGCTCGCTAGCTCTGTCAGAATAAATAAATCATAAAACTTTAAATATGTAATTCCTCCTTTCTCCACATGGTGGCAGCACCATTATAATGCTATCTGGCTCTGCATCCGTGCCGCGAACATATCGTCAGATATTCAGAGACAACTGGGGGACAGGGAGTGGCTTTTGATTATTTCTCATTAGCCTGCGATGAAAGCACCGATGCATCTGACACTGCACAACTACTTGTTTTTTAAGAGGAGTTGATGACAACATGAACGTGACAGAGGAGCTGCTTGACCTCAAAAGCCTTAAAGGGCAAACCAGAGGAACAGATTTATTCGTTTCTGTTTGTGAAGCTGTTGATGATATGGAGTAAAGTTTCTGGGATCATTACCGATGGTGCGCCTGCCATGTCTGGTGAGCGAAGTGGATTGTCCACACTGATCTGCAATAAAGTCAGCGAAGAAGCAGGTAACGCTATTAAACTTCACTTTATCAATCACCAGCAGGCTCTCTGCACCAAACATCTCAAATTTGACGATGTTATGAAACCAGTGGCAAAGGCAATCAATTATATTCGCTCTAAAGCTCTAAACCACCGACAGTTTCAGCAGTTCTTGCGTGACATCCAGGCTGAATACGGTGACGTAATATATCACAACGATGTGCGGTGGCTAAGTCGGGGGTCCGCACTGCAGCGATTTTTCTCTCTCAAAGAGGAAATTGGACATTTTTTGGGTGAGAAGGGACAACCAATGGAAGAACTGTCCGATCCTGTATGGCTGGCAAATCTGGATTTTTTGGTTGACATAACAAAGCATCTGAATGCGCTGAATGTTAATCTTCAAGGAAAAGATGCAATGGTGAGCCAGCTATACGCTCACATCAAGGCCTTTGGAACCAAACTGCAACTTTTCCAAAGACACTTGTCCCAAACAGAGCCCTGCACCGCGCACTTCCCAGCTTTGAAAGAGGTCATTGACAGTTTCCCACAGGACATCGGTGCGCAAATGAAGAGTTATGTAACAGCTATCGCATCTCTTTCTGTGGAATTTAAAAAACGCTTTCCGGACTTTACAGTTATTGAAAAGGACATGTTGCTTTTCTCTTCTTCCTTTTCCGTGGACCCTGATGATGCTCCTTCACAGCTGCAGCTGGAGCTCATTGAACTGCAGTGTGACGATTAGTTCTCTTGTTGACTTTTACTGGCAGCTGGACAAAAGCAGGTTTCCAGAAATGCGATCATTCACTAAGAAAATACTGAGCTTATTCGGCTCCACATATTTGTCTGAGCAAACATTCTCAGTCATGAACTTAAACAAGAACCGTTTGAGGTCAAGGATGAGTGACTCCCACTTGCGTGACATTTTACGCATCTCAACCACTGCCCTCAAGCCAGACCTGGTCTCTTTACTGAAATCTAGATCTCAGAGTATTGCAAGTCACAGATGACATCCTTCACAGATGGAATTAGATCACGGATTTTACGTACTGTACTGAGTCCGATCCAAGTCCGATTCAGTACAGTACATAAAATCCGTGATCTAATTCCATCTGTGAAGGATGTCATCCCTGACTTCCAATACCCTGGAGTCTATAAACCGAGTTGCAGCTGTGGTGATTGTTAGATTGGGGAAACGAAACGTCATGTCTCTGATCGTGTCCGCGAGCACAAGTCAGATCTGAAACACGGCAAAATTGAGTCTTAATAATAATAATAATAGTAAAATTTGTAACGCGCGCAAATTTGCAGACGTAGTGGCCGCAACTCACAGGCGCGGAGCAAAGCTCAGAGTCGTTCAAAAGCATGATTGTAGAGGTGAGTTTTTAAGTCTCTCTTGAAGGAGTCGATTGAGGTGATGCTGCGAATGTGCAGAGGGATATCGTTCCAGACTGTTGGGGCTGCCACCGAGAAGCGGCGCATAGACATGACCATCCTGAATCTTGGTATCAAGAGGAGGTCGTGAGTCGCGCTGCGCAGGCATCTGCCGTGTGCTGAGCTGCAAGTTGTCAATAATGAAGAAAGGTCCGGCGGGCAGGCGGATATGAAGGCATTGTGGCAGAAGCAGGCGGTCTTGTATGTGACCCTACTGGCGACGGGTAGCCAGTTCAGAGCATGGAGACAAGCTAGTGAGTCGAGATGGGGATGAGTGTGGGCAATGACGACGCGTGCTAGGTTATTTTGTAGTCTTTGAAGTTTCTTTAGGTTGCCAGCGGAGGTCCGGACTAGGACGGAGTTGCAATAGTCAAGGCGAGACCCAACTATGCAACATGCCAATGTGTTGGCAATTTCAGTAGAGATGAGAGGACGTATGTGTCTGAGACACTTTCAGGTGAAAGTTACATGAGCTGATGATATGGATGGTTTGACGGTCGAAGGATAAAGTTTAATCTAGGATGACACCGAGGTAGCTGAAGTGGTCGGTGAACTTGATGCTGTGACCGAAGATGTGTATGTGTGTGGGGAGTGCTGCTGAATTGAGATGTTGCTTGGTACCTACCATGATGGCCACTGACTTTTTCGGATTAAGAGCTAGGTTGTGTGCAGTGAACCACTGTTGCACGGCGGTGGTACATTCCGAGAGCCTCTCGAATCCAGATACATTGCTAGAATCGATGGCGGTGAATAGAATCGTGTCATCCGCGTATGAGTGATGCTTAACACCGAAGCTAGCGATGAGCCGGCCGATCGGGGAAGTGTAGGCTGTGAAGAGCAGGGGACCTAGTACAGAGCCCTGGGGAACCCCGCATAATGCTGTTGTTTCAGGCGATGTGGACATGCCCACCCTGACTGAAGATTGCCGGTCAGAAAAGTACGAAACTATCCACTTGAAGTCGAAGTTGGATGATGGTGTCGAAGGCTGACGAAATGTCCAGACTTACAAGTGCAACAGTTGAGCCGGAATCAATGATCGTCAAAATGTAATCGAGCACTCTAGGGAGTGCTGTTTCTGTGGAATAGTTTTGACGGTAAGCTGACTGGAAGCAGCAGTAGTTTGCGGAGGAGGTGATGTGTGGTTTTAGCTGGGCGAGGGCTAGTCGTTCAAGGAGTTTAGAGAGGTTCGAGAGGTTAGTGATGGGACGATAACTAGATGGGTCATCCGGGTCTAGACTTGGTTTCTTTAACAAGGGAGAAACCAGGCCAGGTTTGAGGTTGGACAGAAAACGCCCCGAAGAGAAGGAGGCATTTGCGATGTTCCTGATCATGATGGCGAGTTCCGGAGCACATTGCTTGAACACGGAACCTGGGAGCACGTCGAGTGGAAATTACTTCAAATGAAGTGATTCAATTAAAGAGAAAACGTCTTTTGTAGACACCGGCTTTAGCGTAATTAGAAGAGTGTCTGGGTTAGTGCTTACAATTTTAGGTACCATGAGCGGGGTACAATGGTGCGATGTGTCGGTAGACGTGCACGAGTTTGCGATGGTGATTAGCTTGTTGGTGAAGTAAGTATTAAAAGAGGTGGCAAGTTTCAGTGAGGAAAGGGAATCACTAAGGTGAGGGACCATGGTGCTACCAGGATGTAGAAGATCTTTGAGGGTTTTCCATAGAATGCGCGGTTTTCCGGTTGCTTTTTTGATGCGTTCCTCAATGTAGGAGGAACGTGAGACTAGGATCAGTTTGTTAGTTTTCCTGCAGGCGACTCTGTAAGCCAATCATTGTTACAACACTGTGGGCTCTCATGATATTGTTTTTTCCGAGACCAAGGTGCTCTGCAAACCCTCTGGCTACCATCAAAGGTTTGTACACGAAGCCATCCAGATATACAAACACGGACATAATTTCAACCGTGATGATGGGTACAAACTGAGTAATCATTGGAAAGATGTTATTAACCATGCAAAAAATATTTAACTACACATTTTTGGACCATCTTATTTGACAGGTACTATTATACTTTACCGAGTGTTAACATCCCCCGCGTTTAACAGTACTCTCCTTTTTTGTATTTGGGTTGTCACCAACACTGGGTTAAACAACATGCGCAGTGTCGTTCTCTTCTAGCATGTGCACCTGTTGTTCTCTTTAAGCCCGCCCTCGCCATACGTTCCATTCATTGGCTACCATACTCAGATAAGCTCCTCCCCCCCTCCTCCCCCCTTAACTTGTATTTAAGAACTTGTATCTTGGAATTTTTGCCTCACTTGATACAGTAAATCTAGCTGTGACGGTCCCACCTGATGACGGAGACTTGTGTTGCCTCCGAAACGTCGTGATTTATTATTTTATTCTATTACTATCATTACTTTTATTAATTTTAATTTTATTTTTTACCTACGTGACTTTACCGAAAAAACCTAAGATTATGCTGCTTGCCTTTATCAATCCGCATTGACCAGTCAGGGTGAAGTATGGTCAAACGGCCTCCACAACCAGCACGGCGTCAGGAGGCCCTCATCCAGCAGTGGATTAACATTGTGCAGCGCTCATCCCCACCAGTGGAAATTCCAGAATCCCGTGGCAGGGACCATATTTAATAAGCACTGACGACTTCGCACAAAGTGGTAGCTATTTTATGACCCTGTAGAGATGACAGTGATGGTTTGCCTATGTCAATCCTTGACCCTACAATAAATGAAAGCATGTGCATTCCTCGACAACAGTCAACGTTATGAAAGGTTAATAGCATGCAACACAGCTATTACAAGTAGAATAACGATCACCTCGATTGAAAAGTAGTGAAATTACATATAGAACACGATACGTATAACGCGTTTAATTGCCGTATTTGCGATCATTAAGTAATGTACTGTATGACAGCCGGTAAGACACATATAGGCTGCAATGCTATAACAATGCACACATGCATAGTAGTGCATATCGCGACACCGTACTCAACGTGCACAGATTTTGCACTTTAATGTAAACCATTTATATCAACAACCATAATTAGAACATTGTGGCAATGAAAATATGGATAACATTACGGCATTTCATTGGAAAACATGATCACGGGTTTCACCTGCTCACTCAACTTGAGCATAACAAATGTTGCCCTCCGCACGTCGGAACGGGAGTGACAAAGCAAACAAACACATTATTTATGACTTATAACTGTAATTATTTTAACAATAGGAATAGTAGTAATTGTTATAATTGTAATTGTTGGTTTCGCACTAAGGAAGAGGGAAGCACAGCGGCTGCTCCGGCGCCATGACGAGTGGTGATGTAAGCACGCCTTTCATTGGTCAGAGACTCACCAATAAAAGCCGCTCTGATTGGCCAAGTCGTTTCCCCGCGTAACTGGCCAAGACCATTCGTGATTTCAAAAATGGGGAGTAGAATGTAGGCGTATTAGATATTAAAATGAAGTCAAAACACGAATAGGCCCATGATTGGCGGGACCTGGACTGGTTTTATAATGCAATCTTGAATTGTCACGCGAGACGAGTTTTTGTAGAAAATGTCAGCTCGTTAGGCTCCATAGATCCGACGATATTAAGCGTCAAATATTTTAAAGAATATAAACAGACAACACGGCAAGTTCAATACAAATGTGTAAAAACAACAGCGCAGGGCTATTGTGACGCACGCACCCACTCTATCTTCTACAACTCTTGGCGGCCAAACAACACAAATCATTTCCCACCACCACTCCACCAACTCCATCCACTCTCCATCCCATCCTCCAAAGACAAAACCCTCCATATAGCTTTCACAGACTGTTGTGGCAAGTGCTGTTAGCGAGCACCTATGAAGACTGGCACGGCACACGAGTAGGTGGGTGGCCAGCACCACACCCTGCCGCCTTTTTCTCCCTCGTGGCGATGTTTACACACCACACCAGGTGCTCATTTGGGGATGAGTCGACCAAGGGGAGGCCCAGAACCAGTTCACATAATTGTCACTGGAGTTGGCCCTGAGCAAGTATCGAATTCAAGTCCTAGGGTTCGTAGCGCAGTGTGCGAACCGCTAGAATACCGCTACCCCATCCTCCATGCTACCCTTCACCCCATCCAGTGCTAAATTAAACCCTTGTGATTCACCACGCCGTCAACGACGTGCTGCCACAGGGCGGCAGCGGGGGGGGGGGGTGCACAGTGGCCGATCGTCGTTTTAGCCCTGGAGTTGAGGCATTGGACAAAACACGCGTGTCTGTGACGCTTTTCTCAAGACTTTTACCGAGTGCGTGGGGCAGGGGTTAAGTGCTTTTACTGCCGCCTTTCCCAACGAAACTGCACGACAGCGAAAACAAATCACACGTTGGGTTAGGTAACGGCCTTTTGTGAGTGGAGTGAATGAGGACCAGGGCTTGAAATGCCACTTTACAGCTGTCAGGTATTTCCACTGAATAGGTGGTGCGTGTTGATGAGGGTAGGTAGGTACGTAATTGTGATCCAGTGCTTTGGAGCCAAGGGTTGGTGGATCATAAAGGACTGTGACCTTCACAAACCTGCTGGTGTACTGATAGACGGATCGCACCCGTACAAGTTTCAAGTTAATTTTGTTTGAGTCAAGAGACGAGGATCGTCTTATTTGTAAGAGTGAACCAGATCGCCAAAATTCAAAAGGAAAAACATACTAAATAACAAGTAAAATGATGAAGCAAATGGAAATCAGACCAAAGACAACTGTGTTACAGTTGTAATTATTTCAAATAAAATTCCTGCTTTCACACCACCGACAACGCAGTTCCTTCAAATTTGCGTGAAGTTCACGGAGGAGTGCTGGGAGGGTGTGGCAGGGTGGGGGGACAGGGGAAGCGTGACGTCCCATGAGAGTTAGTCCTCCAGACGTGTCGCCGTGTTTAGTTTTTTGCTGCTCAACGTGGACGCCTGACCGTGCCGCCCTGACAGACGTGAGCTACGCACAAGGCATGAACGACCTGCTGAGCCGCTTCCTGGAGGTGTTTGACTCGGAGGTGGATGCCTATTGGTGCTTCTGCGCCTTCATGTCGCACATCTCCTACAGCTTCACTGGTGACGGCATGCTCCACAAAATCAGTGAGGCCCTCCGTTCCGAAAAATCAGTAAGGCTATCTGTTCCATAAAATATGTGAGGCCCTCTGTTCCACAAAATCAGCGAGACCCTCTGTTCCACAAAATTAGTGAGGCCCTCTGCTCCTCAAACTCGGTGAGGCCATCTGTTCCACAAAATAAGTGAGGCTCTCTGTTCCACAAAATCAATTAGGCCCTCTGTTACACAAAATCTGTGAGGATATCTGCTTGCCAAAATCAGCGAGGCCCTCCATTCCACAACATTAGTGAGGCACTCTGTTCAAAGTCAGTGAGCCCCTTTGCTCCACAAAATCAGTGAGGTCATCTGTTCCACAAAACCAGTGAGGCCATCTGTTCCACAACATCAGTGGTGCACTCTTTTCCACAAAATGTGTGAAACCTTCTGCTCCAAAAAATCAGCGAGGCCCTTTGTTCGACAAAATCAGGAAGGCCCTCTGCTCCATGAAATCAGTGAGACCTTCTGTTCCACAAAATTAGTGAGGCACTCTGTTCCACAAAATCTGTGAGTCCCTCTGTTCCACAAAATCAATGATTTTTCGATTTAAAGCTTTCGTGACTGCAGGGATTCATCTTCTTGGTTCTTTCGGTAAAGTCACGTAGAAGGGAAGTAATAAAATAATAAAAAGAAAACATAATAAAATAATTCTCACGACGTTTCGGCCACAACGCAAGCAGCCGTCCTCAGGTGAAGAATGAAACACCACCAGGCTTGGAGCGTATATTTAAGCTGGGTTGGAGGGGGGAAGAAGAGCCCCTTGACAAAATAATTTGCATATCAAGAGGAATTTAGCATATTTATGGAAAATGCGTAGGAGGTGTGCGGGGGGTTTCAAAGTCATATTATGCCCGTGCATTATGCAGGACTAGCAGCATCAAAGGTAGGGGATGGGGGTAGCATTAACAAAGGGAAGGAATGTTAATAGTATGTAGCTGCAGTTACTAAACAACCACGTACAAACTAAAGTATAAACTACATAGTATCATCAGTATACTAAATATACTGTCCAATAAGCTGATCTACTAACAGTAAGTAATACATTACAATTCTACGTCGCAACAAAATCTAATATGCTTCCAGCTAAACTTTTTTCTCTTACATCACACGGGTCTACCCCGTACGGTATACTACCATAGACAAACCCAACATTAAATTATATATTGTATTACTATACACCACTCTATACCTTCGTCTATAATATTACCCTAAGTATTATTCTACCCACCCTACTGTATACCACACTGCTGTATATTCACTATACAATTACGATACTGTATATTACCTTATACATTGTATTAAACATTACAATTTTATACTATTTATACAATCTGCTATACACTATACCATTGAGCGTCGCGTGATAGATACTAAGAGGAAGCAACGAAATATGTCAATGGGAGAGTGGTGAAGGAGACATGCAGCGGAGCAAAGAATCCATTCCCTGTGGAGAATACAAGATATATAGTCAATGCCAGTGAGTGGACTGCAGTCTGAAAGTCACCGTAAAAGTGAACACAATCAGTTAAGATCCTAAATGGTTTGTTACGTCCTTCCAATGATTGCTGAGCCAGAATCCATCTTCTCGGTTGAAATTGTATCGGTGTTTGTATATGTGGATCACCTCATGAACGAATCTCTCATGGTAGCCAAATGACTTGCAGAGAACCTCTGTCTTAAAACCTTCTGCAGCCAGGCCACCAAGGTTATATGGCCTTCCAAAGATACATAAATAAGATACACCTCTTCGTCCCATTGTCTCTACTATCAACTCCCTCACCTACAG
Organism: Lampetra planeri; assembly: GCF_965212315.1. Taxonomy (NCBI): domain Eukaryota; kingdom Metazoa; phylum Chordata; class Hyperoartia; order Petromyzontiformes; family Petromyzontidae; genus Lampetra; species Lampetra planeri. The sequence goes on along the minus strand of NC_136145.1, from coordinate 11,136,773 downwards.
ACTGGCACGTTTTTTGTCTGAAATCCTGCGGCCTTTCACTGGAAAAACCACCTCTGTGGTACTAAACTATACTGACCTGGTATAGACAATCAAGGGAATTTCCCTGTCCCCAGACGACCTGCTTGTCAGTTTTCACGTGGTTTTCTTATTCACCAAAGTCCCTGTACCTGACACCATCGCAATCATTGAAGACTTGGTTCATCAAGGACTGAATACTGGGGTATCCCTCCTGGGGAGACACTGCTTAACAAATACATACTTCACCTGGAATGGATCTTTCTACAAACAAACTGAGGGCACCCCAATGGGCTCCCCCCCTATCTCCGGTTGTAGCCAACGTTTTCATGGAGAAATTTGAGACTGACGCCATCCAGACTGCCACTCTACGCCCGACCTTATGGAAGAGGTACGTAGATGACACTTTTGTCATCTGGCCACATGGCCGGCCTGCTCTAGACCAATTCCTCGACCACATCAATTCCATACACCCAACCATCAGATTCACCATGGAAGTCGAAAAAGATGGAAAGCTACCCTTTTTGGATGTCCTAATTGAAAGGAGACCTGATGGTTCAATGAGCCATTCTGTCTACAGGAAAGCCACCCATACGGATGCTTACCTAAAACCGGATTCCCACCACCATCCATCCCAGAAGAACTCTCTCATCAAGACTCTATATCATAGAGCCCAATGCATCTCCGACTAGGAACACATTGCCAGTGAACTCAAACACGTACGCCAAGATCTTAAGGCTAATGGTTATTCCGAATACACAATCCGCAAAGCCATCACTCTAACCATCAAGAAGGATCCTGTTGAGGAGCCTTTCAAAACCATCACCTTACCCTACATTGCTGGGGTCACAAAAATATCTCCAAAATCCTGATTAAACACAAGATCCAGGTCCGATTCAACACAGTACATAAAATCCGTGATCTGGTCCCGTCTGTAAAAGATGTGGTTCCAGACATACAGTACCCTGGCGTCTACAAACTAAGTTGCCTCTGTGGTAGCAGTTACATTGGAGAAACCAAACGACATGTCTTGGACCGCATCCGTGAACATAAAGCAGACCTGAAACACGGTAGGACAAACACCTCAGCCGTGGCAGATCACTGTTACAATTCCGTGGGCTCACATGACATTGACTTCTCCAAGACAGAGGTTCTCTGCAAGCCATCTGGCTACCATGGGAGATTCGTTCATGAGGCGATCCACATATACAAACACAGAGACAATTTCAACTGAGAAGATGGATTTTGGCTCAGCAATCATTGGAAGGACGTAATAAACCATTTCGGATCTCAACTGATTGTGTTCACGTTTACGGTGACTTTCAGACCGCAGTCCACTCACTGGCATTGACTATATATCTTGTATTCTCCACAGGGAATGGATTTCGATTTAAAGCTTTCGTGACTGCAGGGATTCATCTTCTTGGTTCTTTCGGTAAAGTCACGTAGAAGGGAAGTAATAAAATAATAAAAATAAAACACAATAAAATAATTCTCACGACGTTTCGCCCACAACGCAAGCAGCCGTCTTTAGGTGGAGAACAGGTCTGTCAAGTAGACAGAGTCTGAATGGCACGCTCCAGGCTTGGAGCGACTATTTATGCTGGGATGGAGGGGTGAAGAGCGTCTTGACAAAATAATTTGCATATCAAGAGGAATTTAGCATATTTATGGGAAATGCAGATATGCGATTAGTACTACTTGTGAAATGCGTAGGAGGTTTGGCGAGGGGTTTAAAGTCATTATGCCCATGCATTATGCAGGATTAGCAGTATCAAAGGGAGGGAGTAAGGTTAGAATTAATAAAGGGAAGGAATGTTAATAATATGGCGCCGCAGCAACTAATATGCTGATTGACTATACCTTGTCATATTACACTATGTTTCATTATACCCACTCAACTGTATAGCACACTGCTATTTATTCACTATAAAATTACAATACTATATATTACCTTATACATTGTATTAAACATTACACTTTAATACTATTTATTATTATAAAATATGCTATACACTATACCATAAACCGTGGCGTGAAAGGTACTAAGAGGAAGCAACGAAATATGTCAATGGGAGAGTGGTGGTAGGAAGCTTGCAGCGGAGCAAAGAATCCATTGGATTCTGGCTCAGCAATCATTGGAAGGACGTAATAAACCATTTCGGATCTTAACTGATTGTTGTTCACGTTTACGGTGACTTTCAGACCACAGTCCACTCACTGGCCTTAACTGTGTATCTTGTGTTCTCCACAGGGAATGCATTATTTTCTCCGCTGCGGGTCTCCTCCCACCGCTCTCCCATTCACATGTTTCATTGCTTCTACATACTGTTAACATTCCCTCCCTTTGTTAATGCTACCCCCTGCCCCCTCCCTTTGGTGCTGCTGATCCTGCATAATGCATGGGCATAATATGACTTTGAAACCCCCCCGCCCACCTCCTACGCATTTCCCATGAATATGCTAAATTCCTCTTGATATGCACATTCTTTTGTTAAGGTGCTCTTCTTCCACCCCCAACCCAGCTTATATATAAGCTCCTAGCTTGGCAGTGTCTCATTCTTCACCTGAAGACGGCTGCTTGCGTTGTAGCCGAAACGTCGTGAGAATTATTTAATTGTGTTTTATTTTTATTATTTTATTACTTCCCTTCTACGTGACTTTACCGAAAGAACCAAGAAGATTCCTCTTGATATGCAAATTATTTGTCAAGACGCTCTTCACCCCTCCATCCCAGCATAAATAGTCGCTCCAAGCCTGGAGCGTGCCATTCAGACTCTGTCTACTTGACAGACCTGTTCTCCACCTGAAGACGGCTGCTTGTGTTGTGGCCGAAACGTCTTGAGAATTATTTTATTATGTTTTATTTTTATTATTTTATTACTTCCCTTCTACGTGACTTTACCGAAAGAACCAAGAAGAAAAATCAGTGATGTCCTATGTTCCACAAAATCAATGAAGCCCTCTGCTCCACAACATCAGTGAGGCCCTCTGCTCCGCAAAATTAGTGAGGCCCTCTGTTCCACAAAATCAGTGAGGCCATCTGATCCACAAAATCAGTAAGGACCTTTGCGCGACAAAATCTGTGAAGCCCACTGCTCCACAGAATCAAGGAGGCACTGTTCCAAAAAATCTGTGAGTCCCTCTGCTCAACAAAATGAGTGAGCCCCTCCATTCAATAACACAAGTGAAGCTCTTTGTTCCACAAAATATGTGAGGCCCTCTGTTCCACAAAGTCTGTGAGTCCCTCTGTTCCACAAAGTCTGTGAGTCCCTCTGTTCCAAAAAATCAGGAAGGACCACTGCTCCACAAAATCAGTGAGGTCCACTGTTCCACAAAATCTCTGAGGCCTTCTGTTCCACAAAATCAGCGAGGACCTCTTCTAAACAATCAGGAAGGCCCTCTGCTCCACAAAATATGTGCGACCCTCTCCTCCACATAATTAGTGACGCCCTCTGTTCCACAAAATCAGTGAGGCCATCTGTTCCACTGAATTAGTGAAGCCCTGCGCTCCAAAACATTTGTGAAGCCCTCTGTTCCACAAAGTCTGTGAGTCCCTCTGTTCCACAAAAGCAGTGATGTCCTCTGTTCCACAAAATCAATGAAGCCCTCTGCTCCACAAAATCAGTGAGGCCATCTGTTCCACAAAATCAGTGAGGCACTCTGTTCCACAAAATCTGTGAGTCCCTCTGTTCCACAAAATCAGTGATGTCCTCTGTTCCACAAAATCAATGAAGCCCTCTGCTCCACAAAATCAGTGAGGCCCTCTGTTCCACAAACTCTGTGAGGCCATCTGTTCCACTGAATTAGTGAAGCCCTCTGCTCCACAGAATCAGGGAGGCACTCTGTTCCAAAAAAATCGGTGAGTCCCTCTGCTCAACAAAATGAGTGAGCCCCTCCATTCAATAACATAAGTGAAGCCCTTTGTTCCACAAAATATGTGAGGCCCGCTGTTTCACAAAATCAGTGATGTTCTCTGTTTCACAAAATCAATGAAGCCCTCTGCTCCACAAGATCTGTGAGGCCCTCTGTTCCACAAAATCTGTGAGGCCATCTGTTCCACAAAATCAGCGAGGCCCTGTTTTAAAAAATCAGGAAGGGCCTTTGCTCCACAAAATATGTGCGACCCTCTCCTCCACATAGTTAGTGGGGCCCTCTATTGCACAAAATCAGTGAGGCCATCTGTTCCACTGAATTAGTGAAGCCCTACGCAGCAAGGCACTCTGTTCCACAAAATCTGTGAGTCTCTCTGTTCCAAAAACTCAGGAAGGCCCTCTGCTCCATAAAATCAGTGAGACCTTCTGTTCCACAAAATCAGTGATGTGCTCTGTTTCACAAAATCAATGAAGCCCTCTGCTCCACAAAATCTGTGAGGCCCTCTGTTCCACAAAATCTGTGAGGCCATCTGTTCCACAAAATCAGCGAGGCCCCGTTTTAAAAAATCAGGAAGGCCCTTTGCTCCACAAAATATGTGCGACCCTCTCCTCCACATAATTAGTGGGGCCCTCTATTGCACAAAATCAGTGAGGCCATCTGTTCCACTGAATTAGTGAAACCCTGTGCAGCAAGGCACTTTGTTCCACAAAATCTGTGAGTCCCTCCGTTCCAAAAACTCAGGAAGGCCCTCTGCTCCATAAAATCAGTGATGTTCTCTGTTCCACAAAATCTGTGAGTCCCTCTGTTCCACAAAATCAGTGAGGCCCTCTGTTCCACATAATCTAATTAGGCCCTCTGTTCCACAAAATTTGCCTGGCCCTCTGCTCCACAAAATCTGTGAGCCCCTCCATTCCACAACATAAGTGAAGCCCTTTGTTCCACAAAATATGCGAGGCCCTATGTTCCACGAAATAAGTGATGTCCTCTGTTCCACAAAATCAATGAAGCCATCTGCTCCACAAAATGTGTGAGGCCATCTGTTCCACAAAATCAGCGAGGCCCTCTTCCACAAAATTTGTGAGGCCCTCTGTTCCACAAAACCAGTGAGTCTCTCTGTTCCACAAAATCAGTGAGGCCATCTGATCCACAAAATCAGTAAGGACATCTGCTTGACAAAATCAGCGAGGCTCTCTGTTCCACAATATCAGTGAGTCCCTCTTCCAAAACATCAGGAAGGCCCTCTGCTCCACAAAATGTGCGACCCTCTCCTCACACATAATTAGTGGGGCCCTCTGTTCCACAAAATCAGTGAGGCCATCTGTTCCACAAAATCTGTAAGGCCCTTTGCTCCACAAAATCAGTAAGGCCCTCTGCTGCTCAAAATATGTGAGACCCTCTGCTCCTCAAAATATGTGATACCCTCTGCTCCGCGCAATCAGTGCGGCCCTCTGTTCCACAAAACCAACGAGGCCCTCTTTTCCACAAATCAGTGAGGCCATCTGATCTACAAAATCAGTAAGGCCCTTTGCGCGACAAAATCTGTGAAGCCCTCTGCTCCACAAAATCAGTGAGGCCCTCTGTTGCACAAAATCTGAGGCCCTTTGCTCTTCAAAATATGTGAGACCCTCTGCTCCTCAAAATATGTGAGACCCTCTGCTCCTCAAAATATGTGAGACCCTCTGCTCCGCGCAATCAGTGCGGCCCTCTGTTCCAGAAAACCAGCGAAGCCCTTTGTTTCACAAAATTAGTGAGGACATCTGATCTACAAAATCAGTAAGGCCCTTTGCGCGACAAAATCTGTGAAGCCCTCTGCTCCACAAAATCAGTGAGGCCCTCTGTTGCACAAAATCTGAGGCCGTCTGCTCCATAAAATCAGTGAGGCCCTCTGTTCCACATAATCTAATGAGGCCCTCTGTTCCACAAAATTTGCCTGGCCCTCTGCTCCACAAAATCTGTGAGCCCCTCCATTCCACAACATAAGTGAAGCCCTTTGTTCCACAAAATATGCGAGGCCCTCTGTTCCACAAAACAAGTGATGTCCTCTGTTCCACAAAATCAATGAAGCCATCTGCTCCACAAAATCTGTGAGACTATCTGTTCCACAAAATCAGCGAGGCAATCTTCCACAAAATCAGTGAGTCCCTCTTCCAAAAAATCAGGAAGGCCCTATGCTCCACAAAATGTGCGACCCTCTCCTCACACATAATTAGTGGGGCCCTCTGTTCCACAAAATCTGTGAGGCCCTTTGCTCCACAAAATCAGTAAGGCCCTCTGCTCCTCAAAATATGTGAGACCCTCTACTCCTCAAAATATGTGAGACCCTCTGCTCCGCGCAATCAGTGCGGCCCTCTGTTTCACAAAACCAGCGAGGCCCTCTGCTCCACAAAATCAGTGAGGCCCTCTGCTCCACAAAATCAGTGAGGCCCTCTGTTGCACAAAATCTGAGGCCGTCTGCTCCATAAAATCAGTGAGACCCTCTGTTCCACAAAATCAGTCAGGCCCTCTGTTCCACATAATCTAATGAGGCCCTCTGTTCCACAAAATTTGCCTGGCCCTCTGCTCCACAAAATCTGTGAGCCCCTCCATTCCACAACATAAGTGACGCCCTTTGTTCCACAAAATATGCGAGGACCTCTGTTCCACAAAAAAAGTGATGTCCTCTGTTCCACAAAATCAATGAAGCCATCTGCTCCACAATATATGTGAGGCCATCTGTTCCACAAAATCAGCGAGGCCTTCTTCCACAAAATTTGTGAGGCCCTCTGTTCCACAAAACCAGTGAGGCCCTCTGTTCCACAAAATCAGTGAGGCCATCTGATCCACAAAATCAGTAAGGCCCTCTGCTCATCAAAATATGTGAGACCCTCTGCTCCTCAAAATTAGTGAGGCCCTCTGTTGCACAAAATCTGAGGCCGTCTGCTCCATAAAATCAGTGAGGCCCTCTGTTCCACACAATTTGCCTGGCCCTCTGCTCCACAAAATCTGTGAGCCCCTCCATTCCACAACATAAGTGAAGACCTTTGTTCCACAAAATATGCGAGGCCCTCTGTTCCACAAAATAAGTGATGTCCTCTGTTCCACAAAATCAATGAAGCCATCTGCTCCACAAAATCTGTGAGACTATCTGTTCCACAAAATCAGCGAGGCAATCTTCCACGAAATTTGTGAGTCCCTCTGTTCCACAAAACCAGTGAAGCCCTCTGTTCCACAAAATCAGTGAGGCCATCTGATCCACAAAATCCGTAAGGACATCTGCTTGACAAAATCAGTGAGGCCCTCTGTTCCACAAAATCAGTGAGTCCCTCTTCCAAAAAATCAGGAAGGACCTCTGCTCCACAAAATGTGCGACTCTCTCCTCACACATAATTAGTGGGACTCTTTGTTCCACAAAATTAGTGAGGCCATCTGTTCCACAAAATCTGTGAGTCCCTTTGCTCCACAAAATCAGTAAGGCCCTCTGCTCCTCAATATATGTGAGACCCTCTGCTCCTCAAAATATGTGAGACCCTCTGCTCCTCAAAATATGTGAGACCCTCTGCTCTGCGCAATCAGTGCGGCCCTCTGTTTCACAAAACCAGCGAGGCCCTCTGTTCCACAAAATCAGTGAGGCCCTCTGTTCCACAAAATCAATGAGGCCATCTGATCCACAAAATCAGTAAGGACATCTGTTTGACAAAATCAGTGAGGCCCTCTGTTCCACAAAATTAGTGAGTCACTCTTCCAAAAAATCAGGAAGGCCCTCTGCTCCACAAAATGTGCGACCCTCTCCTCACACATAATTAGTGGGACCCTCTGTTCCACAAAATCAGTGAGACCATCTGTTCCACAAAATCTGTGAGGCCCTTTGCTCTACAAAATCAGTAAGGCCCTCTGCTCCTCAAAATAAGTGAGACCCTCTGCTCCTCAAAATATGTGAGACCCTTTGCTCCTCAAAATATGTGAGACCCTCTGCTCCGCGCAATCAGTGCGGCCCTCTGTTCCTCAAAACCAGCGAAGCCCTCTGTTCCACAAAATTAGTGAGGACCTCTGTTGCACAAAATCTGAGGCCGTCTGCTCCATAAAATCAGTGAGACCCTCTGTTCCACAAAATCAGTCAGGCCCTCTGTTACACATTATCTAATGAGGCCCTCTGTTCCACACAATTTGCCTGGCCCTTTGCTCCACAAAATCTGTGAGTCCCTCCATTCCACAACAAAAGTAAAGCCATTTGTTCCACAAAATATGCGAGGACCTCTGTTCCACAAAATAAGTTACGTCCTCTGTTCCACAAAATCAATGAAGCCATCTGTTTCACAATATCTGTGAGGCCATCTGTTCCACAAAATTAGCGAGGCACTCTTCCACAAAATTTGTGAGGCCCTCTGTTCCACAAAACCAGTGAGGCCCTTTGTTCCACAAAATCAGTGAGGCCATCTGATCAACAAAATCAGTAAGGACATCTGCTTGACAAAATCAGCGAGGCCCTCTGTTCCACAAAATCAGTGAGTCCCTCTTCCAAAAAATTCAGGAAGGCCCTCTGCTCCACAAAATGTGCGACTCTCTCCTCACACATAATTAGTGGAGCCCTCTGTTCCACAAAATAAGTGAGGCCATCTGTTCCACAAAATCTGTGAGGCCCTTTGCTCCACAAAATCAGTAAGGCCCTCTGCTCCTCAAAATAAGTGAGACCCTCTGCTCCTCAAAATATGTGAGACCCTTTGCTCCTCAAAATATGTGAGACCCTCTGCTCCTCAAAATATGTGAGACCCTCTGCTCCGCGCAATCAGTGCGGCCCTCTGTTTCAAAAAACCAGCGAAGCCCTCTGTTCCACAAAAATAGTGAGTCCCTCTTCCAAAAAATCAGTCAGGCCCTTTGCGCGACAAAATCTGTGAAGCCCTCTGCTCCACAAAATCTGTGAGAACCTCTGTTGCACAAAATCTGAGGCCGTCTGCTCCATAAAATCAATGAGACCCTCTGTTCCACAAAATCAGTGAGGCCCTCTGTTCCACATTATCTAATGAGGCCCTCTGTTCCACACAATTTGCCTGGACCTCTGCTCCAAAAAATCTGTGAGCCCCTCCATTCCACAACATAAGTGAAGCCCTTTGTTCCACAAATTATGCGAGGACCTCTGTTCCACAAAATAAGTGATGTCCTCTGTTCCACAAAATCAATGAAGCCATCTGCTCCACAAAATCTGTGAGACCATCTGTTCCACAAAATCAGCGAGGCCCTCTTCCACAAAATTTGTGAGGCCTTCTGTTCCACAAAACCAGTGCGGCCCTCTGTTCCACAAAACCAGCGAAGCCCTTTGTTTCACAAAATTAGTGAGGACATCTGATCTACAAAATCAGTAAGGCCCTTTGCGCGACAAAATCTGTGAAGCCCTCTGCTCCACAAAATCAGTGAGGCCCTCTGTTGCACAAAATCTGAGGCCGTCTGCTCCACAAAATCAGTGAGGCCCTCTGTTCCACATAATCTAATGAGGCCCTCTGTTCCACAAAATTTGCCTGGCCCTCTGCTCCACAAAATCTGTGAGCCCCTCCTTTCCACAACATAAGTGAAGCCCTTTGTTCCACAAAATATGCGAGGCCCTCTGTTCCACAAAACAAGTGATGTCCTCTGTTCCACAAAATCAATGAAGCCATCTGCTCCACAAAATCTGTGAGACTATCTGTTCCACAAAATCAGCGAGGCAATCTTCCACAAAATTTGTGAGTCCCTCTGTTCCACAAAACCAGTGAGGCCCTCTGTTCCACAAAATCAGTGAGGCCATCTGATCCACAAAATCAGTAAGGACATCTGCTTAACAAAATCAGTGAGGCCCTCTGTTCCACAAAATCAGTGAGTCCCTCTTCCAAAAAATCAGGAAGGCCCTCTGCTCCACAAAATGTGCGACCCTCTCCTCACACGTAATTAGTGGGGCCCTCTGCTCCACAAAATCAGTGAGGCCATCTGTTCCACAAAATCTGTGAGGCCCTTTGCTCCACAAAATCAGTAAGGCCCTCTGCTCCTCAAAATATGTGAGACCCTCTGCTCCTCAAAATATGTGAGACCCTCTGCTCCTCAAAATATGTGAGACCCTCTTCTCCGCGCAATCAGTGCGGCCCTCTGTTTCAAAAAACCAGCGAGGCCCTCTGTTCCACAAAATCAGTGAGGCCCTCTGCTCCACAAAATCAATGAGGCCCTCTGTTGCACAAAATCTGAGGCCGTCTGCTCCATAAAATCAGTGACACCCTCTGTTCCACAAAATCAGTCAGGCCCTCTGTTCCACATAATCTAATGAGGCCCTCTGTTCCACAAAATTTGCCTGGCCCTCTGCTCCACAAAATCTGTGAGCCCCTCCATTCCACAACATAAGTGAAGCCCTTTGTTCCACAAAATATGCGAGGACCTCTGTTCCACAAAATAAGTGATGTCCTCTGTTCCACAAAATCAATGAAGCCATCTGCTCCACAATATCTGTGAGGCCATCTGTTCCACAAAATCAGCGAGGCCTTCTTCCACAAAATTTGTGAGGCCCTCTGTTGCACAAAACCAGTGAGGCCCTCTGTTCCACAAAATCAGTGAGGCCATCTGATCCACAAAATCAGTAAGGCCCTCTGCTCATCAAAATATGTGAGACCCTCTGCTCCTCAAAATTTGCCTGGCCCTCTGCTCCTCAAAATATGTGAAACCCTCTGCTCCCCACAATCAGTGCGGCCCTCTGTTCCACAAAACCAGCGAGGCCCTCTGTTCCACAAAACCAGTGAGGCCCTTTGTTCCACAAAATCAGTGAGGCCATCTGATCAACAAAATCAGTAAGGACATCTGCTTGACAAAATCAGCGAGGCCCTCTGTTCCACAAAATCAGTGAGTCCCTCTTCCAAAAAATTCAGGAAGGCCCTCTGCTCCACAAAATGTGCGACTCTCTCCTCACACATAATTAGTGGAGCCCTCTGTTCCACAAAATAAGTGAGGCCATCTGTTCCACAAAATCTGTGAGGCCCTTTGCTCCACAAAATCAGTAAGGCCCTCTGCTCCTCAAAATAAGTGAGACCCTCTGCTCCTCAAAATATGTGAGACCCTTTGCTCCTCAAAATATGTGAGACCCTCTGCTCCTCAAAATATGTGAGACCCTCTGCTCCGCGCAATCAGTGCGGCCCTCTGTTTCAAAAAACCAGCGAAGCCCTCTGTTCCACAAAAATAGTGAGTCCCTCTTCCAAAAAATCAGTCAGGCCCTTTGCGCGACAAAATCTGTGAAGCCCTCTGCTCCACAAAATCTGTGAGAACCTCTGTTGCACAAAATCTGAGGCCGTCTGCTCCATAAAATCAATGAGACCCTCTGTTCCACAAAATCAGTGAGGCCCTCTGTTCCACATTATCTAATGAGGCCCTCTGTTCCACACAATTTGCCTGGACCTCTGCTCCAAAAAATCTGTGAGCCCCTCCATTCCACAACATAAGTGAAGCCCTTTGTTCCACAAATTATGCGAGGACCTCTGTTCCACAAAATAAGTGATGTCCTCTGTTCCACAAAATCAATGAAGCCATCTGCTCCACAAAATCTGTGAGACCATCTGTTCCACAAAATCAGCGAGGCCCTCTTCCACAAAATTTGTGAGGCCTTCTGTTCCACAAAACCAGTGCGGCCCTCTGTTCCACAAAACCAGCGAAGCCCTTTGTTTCACAAAATTAGTGAGGACATCTGATCTACAAAATCAGTAAGGCCCTTTGCGCGACAAAATCTGTGAAGCCCTCTGCTCCACAAAATCAGTGAGGCCCTCTGTTGCACAAAATCTGAGGCCGTCTGCTCCACAAAATCAGTGAGGCCCTCTGTTCCACATAATCTAATGAGGCCCTCTGTTCCACAAAATTTGCCTGGCCCTCTGCTCCACAAAATCTGTGAGCCCCTCCTTTCCACAACATAAGTGAAGCCCTTTGTTCCACAAAATATGCGAGGCCCTCTGTTCCACAAAACAAGTGATGTCCTCTGTTCCACAAAATCAATGAAGCCATCTGCTCCACAAAATCTGTGAGACTATCTGTTCCACAAAATCAGCGAGGCAATCTTCCACAAAATTTGTGACTCCCTCTGTTCCACAAAACCAGTGAGGCCCTCTGTTCCACAAAATCAGTGAGGCCATCTGATCCACAAAATCAGTAAGGACATCTGCTTAACAAAATCAGTGAGGCCCTCTGTTCCACAAAATCAGTGAGTCCCTCTTCCAAAAAATCAGGAAGGCCCTCTGCTCCACAAAATGTGCGACCCTCTCCTCACACGTAATTAGTGGGGCCCTCTGCTCCACAAAATCAGTGAGGCCATCTGTTCCACAAAATCTGTGAGGCCCTTTGCTCCACAAAATCAGTAAGGCCCTCTGCTCCTCAAAATATGTGAGACCCTCTGCTCCTCAAAATATGTGAGACCCTCTGCTCCTCAAAATATGTGAGACCCTCTTCTCCGCGCAATCAGTGCGGCCCTCTGTTTCAAAAAACCAGCGAGGCCCTCTGTTCCACAAAATCAGTGAGGCCCTCTGCTCCACAAAATCAATGAGGCCCTCTGTTGCACAAAATCTGAGGCCGTCTGCTCCATAAAATCAGTGACACCCTCTGTTCCACAAAATCAGTCAGGCCCTCTGTTCCACATAATCTAATGAGGCCCTCTGTTCCACAAAATTTGCCTGGCCCTCTGCTCCACAAAATCTGTGAGCCCCTCCATTCCACAACATAAGTGAAGCCCTTTGTTCCACAAAATATGCGAGGACCTCTGTTCCACAAAATAAGTGATGTCCTCTGTTCCACAAAATCAATGAAGCCATCTGCTCCACAATATCTGTGAGGCCATCTGTTCCACAAAATCAGCGAGGCCTTCTTCCACAAAATTTGTGAGGCCCTCTGTTGCACAAAACCAGTGAGGCCCTCTGTTCCACAAAATCAGTGAGGCCATCTGATCCACAAAATCAGTAAGGCCCTCTGCTCATCAAAATATGTGAGACCCTCTGCTCCTCAAAATTTGCCTGGCCCTCTGCTCCTCAAAATATGTGAAACCCTCTGCTCCCCACAATCAGTGCGGCCCTCTGTTCCACAAAACCAGCGAGGCCCTCTGTTCCACAAAATCAGTGAGGCCATCTGATCCACAAAATCAGTGAGGCCCTCTGTTCCACAAAACCAGCGAGGCCCTTTGTTCCACAAAATCAGTGAGGACATTTGATCTACAAAATCAGTAAGGCCCTTTGCGCGACAAAATCTGTGAAGCCCTCTGCTCCACAAAATCAGTGAGGCCCTCTGTTGCACAAAATCTGAGGCCGTCTGCTCCACAAAATCAGTGAGGCCCTCTGTTCCACATAATCTAATGAGGCCCTCTGTTCCACAAAATTTGCCTGGCCCTCTGCTCCACAAAATCTGTGAGCCCCTCCTTTCCACAACATAAGTGAAGCCCTTTGTTCCACAAAATATGCGAGGCCCTCTGTTCCACAAAACAAGTGATGTCCTCTGTTCCACAAAATCAATGAAGCCATCTGCTCCACAAAATCTGTGAGACTATCTGTTCCACAAAATCAGCGAGGCAATCTTCCACAAAATTTGTGAGTCCCTCTGTTCCACAAAACCAGTGAGGCCCTCTGTTCCACAAAATCAGTGAGGCCATCTGATCCACAAAATCAGTAAGGACATCTGCTTAACAAAATCAGTGAGGCCCTCTGTTCCACAAAATCAGTGAGTCCCTCTTCCAAAAAATCAGGAAGGCCCTCTGCTCCACAAAATGTGCGACCCTCTCCTCACACATAATTAGTGGGGCCCTCTGCTCCACAAAATCAGTGAGGCCATCTGTTCCACAAAATCTGTGAGGCCCTTTGCTCCACAAAATCAGTAAGGCCCTCTGCTCCTCAAAATATGTGAGACCCTCTGCTCCTCAAAATATGTGAGACCCTCTGCTCCTCAAAATATGTGAGACCCTCTGCTCCGCGCAATCAGTGCGGCCCTCTGTTTCAAAAAACCAGCGAGGCCCTCTGTTCCACAAAATCAGTGAGGCCCTCTGCTCCACAAAATCAATGAGGCCCTCTGTTGCACAAAATCTGAGGCCGTCTGCTCCATAAAATCAGTGACACCCTCTGTTCCACAAAATCAGTCAGGCCCTCTGTTCCACATAATCTAATGAGGCCCTCTGTTCCACAAAATTTGCCTGGCCCTCTGCTCCACAAAATCTGTGAGACCCTCAATTCCACAACATAAGTGAAGCCCTTTGTTCCACAAAATATGCGAGGACCTCTGTTCCACAAAATAAGTGATGTCCTCTGTTCCACAAAATCAATGAAGCCATCTGCTCCACAATATCTGTGAGGCCATCTGTTCCACAAAATCAGCGAGGCCTTCTTCCACAAAATTTGTGAGGCCCTCTGTTGCACAAAACCAGTGAGGCCCTCTGTTCCACAAAATCAGTGAGGCCATCTGATCCACAAAATCAGTAAGGCCCTCTGCTCATCAAAATATGTGAGACCCTCTGCTCCTCAAAATTTGCCTGGCCCTCTGCTCCTCAAAATATGTGAAACCCTCTGCTCCCCACAATCAGTGCGGCCCTCTGTTCCACAAAACCAGCGAGGCCCTCTGTTCCACAAAATCAGTGAGGCCATCTGATCCACAAAATCAGTGAGGCCCTCTGTTCCACAAAACCAGCGAGGCCCTTTGTTCCACAAAATCAGTGAGGACATTTGATCTACAAAATCAGTAAGGCCCTTTGCGCGACAAAATCTGTGAAGCCCTCTGCTCCACAAAATCAGTGTGGCCCTCTGTTGCACACAATCTGAGGCCGTCTGCTCCATAAAATCAGTGAGACCCTCTGTTCCACAAAATCAGTGAGGCCCTCTGTTCCACATAATCTAATGAGGCCCTCTGTTCTACAAAATTTGTCTGGCCCTCTGCTCCACAAAATCTGTGAGCCCCTCCATTCCACAACATAAGTTAAGCCCTTTGTTCCACAAAATCAGTGAGGCCATCTGATCCACAAAATCAGTGAGGCCATCTGATCCACAAAATCAGTAAGGACATCTGCTTGACAAAATCAGTGAGGCCCTCTGTTCCACAAAATCAGTGAGTCCCTCTTCCAAAAAATCAGGAAGGCCCTCTGCTCCACAAAATGTGCGACCCTCTCCTCACACATAATTAGTGGGGCCCTCGGTTCCACAAAATCAGTGAGGCCATCTGTTCCACAAAATATGTGAGGCTCTTTGCTCCACAAAATCAGTAAGGCCCTCTGCTCCTCAAAATATGTGAGACCCTCTGCTCCTCAAAATATGTGCGACCCTCTGCTCCTCAAAATATGTGAGACCCTCTGCTCCGCGCAATCAGTGCGGCCCTTTGTTTCACAAAACCAGCGAGGCCCTCTGTTCCACAAAATCAGTGAGGCCCTCTGTTCCACAAAATCAGCGAGGCCCTTTGCTCCACAAAATCAGTAAGGCCCTCTGCTCCTCAAAATGTGTGAGACCCTCTGCTCCTCAAAATATGTGAGACCCTCTGCTCCTCAAAATAAGTGAGACCCTCTGCTTCGTGCAATCAGTGCGGCCCTCTGTTCCACAAAACCAGCGAGGCCCTCTGTTCCACAAAATCAGTGAGGCCATCTGATCCACAAAATCAGTGAGGCCCTCTGTTCCACAAAACCAGCGAGGCCCTTTGTTCCACAAAATCAGTGAGGACATTTGATCTACAAAATCAGTAAGGCCCTTTGCGCGACAAAATCTGTGAAGCCCTCTGCTCCACAAAATCAGTGTGGCCCTCTGTTGCACACAATCTGAGGCCGTCTGCTCCATAAAATCAGTGAGACCCTCTGTTCCACAAAATCAGTGAGGCCCTCTGTTCCACATAATCTAATGAGGCCCTCTGTTCTACAAAATTTGTCTGGCCCTCTGCTCCACAAAATCTGTGAGCCCCTCCATTCCACAACATAAGTTAAGCCCTTTGTCCCACAAAATCAGTGAGGCCATCTGATCCACAAAATCAGTGAGGCCATCTGATCCACAAAATCAGTAAGGACATCTGCTTGACAAAATCAGTGAGGCCCTCTGTTCCACAAAATCAGTGAGTCCCTCTTCCAAAAAATCAGGAAGGCCCTCTGCTCCACAAAATGTGCGACCCTCTCCTCACACATAATTAGTGGGGCCCTCTGTTCCACAAAATCAGTGAGGCCATCTGTTCCACAAAATATGTGAGGCTCTTTGCTCCACAAAATCAGTAAGGCCCTCTGCTCCTCAAAATATGTGAGACCCTCTGCTCCTCAAAATATGTGCGACCCTCTGCTCCTCAAAATATGTGAGACCCTCTGCTCCGCGCAATCAGTGCGGCCCTTTGTTTCACAAAACCAGCGAGGCCCTCTGTTCCACAAAATCAGTGAGGCCCTCTGTTCCACAAAATCAGCGAGGCCCTTTGCTCCACAAAATCAGTAAGGCCCTCTGCTCCTCAAAATGTGTGAGACCCTCTGCTCCTCAAAATATGTGAGACCCTCTGCTCCTCAAAAAATGTGAGACCCTCTGCTCCGCGCAATCAGTGCGGCCCTCTGTTCCACAAAACCAGCGAGGCCCTCTGTTCCACAAAATCAGTGAGGCCATCTGATCCACAAAATCAGTGAGGCCCTCTGTTCCACAAAACCAGCGAGGCCCTTTGTTCCACAAAATCAGTGAGGACATTTGATCTACAAAATCAGTAAGGCCCTTTGCGCGACAAAATCTGTGAAGCCCTCTGCTCCACAAAATCAGTGTGGTCCTCTGTTGCACACAATCTGAGGCCGTCTGCTCCATAAAATCAGTGAGACCCTCTGTTCCACAAAATCAGTGAGGCCCTCTGTTCCACATAATCTAATGAGGCCCTCTGTTCTACAAAATTTGTCTGGCCCTCTGCTCCAAAAAATCTGTGAGCCCCTCCATTCCACAACATAAGTGAAGCCCTTTGTTCCACAAAATATGCGAGGCCCTCTTCCACAAAATTTGTGAGGCTCTCAGTTCCACAAAACCAGTGAGGCCCTCTGTTCCACAAAATCAGTGAGGACATTTGATCTACAAAATCAGTAAGGCCCTTTGCGCGACAAAATCTGTGAAGCCCTCTGCTCCACAAAATTAGTGAGGCCCTCTGTTGCACACAATCTGAGGCCGTCTGCTCCATAAAATCAGTGAGACCCTCTGTTCCACAAAATCAGTCAGGCCCTCTGTTACACATTATCTAATGAGGCCCTCTGTTCCACACAATTTGCCTGGCCCTCTGCTCCACAAAATCTGTGAGTCCCTCCATTCCACAACAAAAGTAAAGCCATTTGTTCCACAAAATATGCGAGGACCTCTGTTTCACAAAATAAGTGATGTCCTCTGTTCCACAAAATCAATGAAGCCATCTGTTTCACAATATCTGTGAGGCCATCTGTTCCACAAAATCAGCGAGGCCCTCTTCCACAAAATTTGTGATGCCCTCTGTTCCACAAAACCAGTGAGGCCCTCTGTTCCACAAAATCAGTGAGGCCATCTGTTCCACAAAATCTGGGAGGCCCTTTGCTCCACAAAATCAGTAAGGCCCTCTGCTCCTCAAAATATGTGAGACCCTCTGCTCGTCAAAATATGTGAGACCCTCTGCTCCTCAAAATATGTGAGACCCTCTACTCCGCGCAATCAGTGCGGCCCTCTGTTCCACAAAACCAGCGAGGCCCTCTGTTCCACAAAAATAGTGAGTCCCTCTTCCAAAAAATCAGTAAGGCCCTTTGCGCGACAAAATCTGTGAAGCCCTCTGCTCCACAAAATCAGTGAGACCATCTGTTGCACAAAATCTGAGGCCGTCTGCTCCATAAAATCAATGAGACCCTCTGTTCCACAAAATCAGTCAGGCCCTCTGTTCCACATTATCTAATGAGGCCCTCTGTTCCAAACAATTTGCCTGGACCTCTGCTCCAAAAAATCTGTGAGCCCCTCCATTCCACAACATAAGTGAAGCCCTTTGTTCCACAACATATGCAAGGACCTCTGTTCCACAAAATAAGTGATGTCATCTGTTCCACAAAATCAATGAAGCCATCTGCTCCACAAAATCTGTGAGACCATCTGTTCCACAAAATCAGCGAGGCCCTCTTCCACAAAATTTGTGAGGCCTTCTGTTCCACAAAACCAGTGAGGCCCTCTGTTCCACAAAATTAGTGAGGCCATCTGATCCACAAAATCAGTAAGGACATCTGTTTGACAAAATCAGAGAGGCCGTCTGTTTCGCAAAATTAGTGAGTCACTCTTCCAAAAAATCAGGAAGGCCCTCTGCTCCACAAAATCTTCGACCCTCTCCTCACACATAATTAGTGGGGCCCTCTGTTCCACAAAATCAGTGAGACCCTCTGCTCCTCAAAATATGTGAGACCCTCTGCTCCTCAAAACATGTGAGACCCTCTGCTCCTCGCAATCAGTGCGGCCCTCTGTTTCACAAAACCAGCGAGGCCCTCTGTTCCACAAAATTAGTGAGTCACTCTTCCAAAAAATCAGGAAGGCCCTCTGCTCCACAAAATGTGCGACCCTCTCCTCACACATAATTAGTGGGACCCTCTGTTCCACAAAATCAGTGAGGCCATCTGTTCCACAAAATCTGTGAGGCCCTTTGCTCTACAAAATCAGTAAGGCCCTCTGCTCCTCAAAATAAGTGAGACCCTCTGATCCTCAAAATATGTGAGACCCTTTTCTCCTCAAAATATGTGAGACCCTCTGCTCCGCGCAATCAGTGCGGCCCTCTGTTCCACAAAACCAGCGAAGCCCTCTGTTCCACAAAATCAGTGAGGACATCTGATCTACAAAATCAGTAAGGCCCTTTGCGCGACAAAATCTGTGAAGCCCTTTGCTCCACAAAATCAGTGAGGCCCTCTGTTGCACAAAATCTGAGGCCGTCTGCTCCATAAAATCAGTGAGACCCTCTGTTCCACAAAATCAGTGAGGCCCTCTGTTCCACAAAATTTGCCTGGCCCTCTGCTCCACAAAATCTGTGAGCCCCTCCATTCCACAACATAAGTGAAGCCCTTTGTTCCACAACATATGCGAGGCCCTCTGTTCCAAAAAAAAAGTGATGTCCTCTGTTCCACAAAATCAATGAAGCCATCTGCTCCACAAAATCTGTGAGACTATCTGTTCCACAAAATCAGCGATGCAATCTTCCACAAAATTTGTGAGTCCCTCTGTTCCACAAAACCAGTGAGTCCCTCTGTTCCACAAAACCAGTGAGGCCCTCTGTTCCACAAAATCAGTAAGGACATCTGCTTGACAAAATCAGTGAGGCCCTCTGTTCCACAAAATCAGTGAGTCCCTCTTCCAAAAAATCAGGAAGGCCCTCTGCTCCTCAAAATAAGTGAGACCCTCTGCTCCTCAAAATATGTGAGACCCTTTGCTCCTCAAAATATGTGAGACCCTCTGCTCCTCAAAATATGTGAGACCCTTTGCTCCTCAAAATATGTGAGACCCTCTGCTCCGCGCAATCAGTGCGGCCCTCTGTTCCACAAAACCAGCGAAGCCCTCTGTTCCACAAAATCAGTGAGGACATCTGATCTACAAAATCAGTAAGGCCCTTTGCGCGACAAAATCTGTGAAGCCCTCTGCTCCACAAAATCAGTGATGCCCTCTGTTGCACAAAATCTGAGGCCGTCTGCTCCATAAAATCAGTGAGACCCTCTGTTCCACAAAATCAGTGAGGCCCTCTGTTCCACATAATCTAATGAGGCCCTCTGTTCCACAAAATTTGCCTGGCCCTCTGCTCCACAAAATCTGTGATCCCCTCCATTCCACAACATAAGTGAAGCCCTTTGTTCCACAAAATTTGCGAGGCCCTCTGTTCCACAAAATAAGTGATGTCCTCTGTTCCACAAAATCAATGAAGCCATCTGTTCCACAAAATCTGTGAGACTATCTGTTCCACAAAATCAGCGAGGCAATCTTCCACGAAATTTGTGAGTCCCTCTGTTCCACAAAACCAGTGAGGCCCTCTGTTCCACAAAATCAGTGAGGCCATCTGATCCACAAAATCAGTAAGGACATCTGCTTGACAAAATCAGTGCGGCCCTCTGTTCCACAAAATCAGTGAGTCCCTCTTCCAAAAAATCAGGAAGGCCCTCTGCTCCACAAAATGTGCGACCCTCTCCTCACACCTAATTAGTGGGGCCCTCTGTTCCACAAAATCAGTGAGGCCATCTGTTCCACAAAATCTGTGAGGCCCTTTGCTCTACAAAATCAGTAAGGCCCTCTGCTCCTCAAAATATGTGAGACCCTCTGCTCCTCAAAATATGTGAGACCCTCTGCTCCTCAAAATATGTGAGACCCTCTGCTCCGCGCAATCAGTGCGGCCCTCTGTTTCACAAAACCAGCGAGGCCCTCTGTTCCACAAAATCAGTGAGGCCCTCTGCTCCACAAAATCAGTGAGGCCCTCTGTTGCCAAAATCTGAGGCCGTCTGCTCCATAAAATCAGTGAGACCCTCTGTTGCACAAAATCAGTCAGGCCCTCTGTTCCACATAATCTAATGAGGCCCTCTGTTCCACAAAATTTGCCTGGCCCTCTGCTCCACAAAATCTGTGAGCCCCTCCATTCCACAACATAAGTGAAGCCCTTAATTCCACAAAATATGCGAGGACCTCTGTTCCACAAAATAAGTGATGTCCTCTGTTCCACAAAATCAATGAAGCCATCTGCTCCACAATATCTGTGAGGCCATCTGTTCCACAAAATCAGCGAGGCCTTCTTCCACAAAATTTGTGAGGCCCTCTGTTCCACAAAACCAGTGAGGCCATCTGATCCACAAAATCAGTAAGGACATCTGCTTAACAAAATCAGTGAGGCCCTCTGTTCCACAAAAATAGTGAGTCCCTCTTCCAAAAAATCAGGAAGGCCCTCTGCTCCACAAAATGTGCGACCCTCTCCTCACACATAATTAGTGGGGCCCTCTGTTCCACAAAATCAGTGAGGCCATCTGTTCCACAAAATCTGTGAGGCCCTTTGCTCCACAAAATCAGTAAGGCCCTCTGCTCCTCAAAATATGTGAGACCCTCTGCTCCTCAAAATTTGCCTGGCCCTCTGCTCCTCAAAATATGTGAGACCCTCTGCTCCGCACAATCAGTGCGGCCCTCTGTTCCACAAAACCAGCGAGGCCCTCTGTTCCACAAAATCAGTGAGGCCCTCTGTTCCACAAAATCAGCGAGGCAATCTTCCACAAAATTTGTGAGTCCCTCTGTTCCACAAAACCAGTGAGGCCCTCTGTTCCACAAAATCAGTGAGGCCATCTGATCCACAAAATCAATAAGGACATCTGCTTGACAAAATCAGTGAGGCCCTCTGTTCCACAAAAATAGTGAGTCCCTCTTCCAAAAAATCAGGAAGGCCCTCTGCTCCTCAAAATATGTGAGACCCTCTGCTCCTCAAAATTTGACTGGCCCTCTGCTCCTCAAAATATGTGAGACCCTCTGCTCCGCACAATCAGTGCGGCCCTCTGTTCCACAAAACCGGCGAGGCCCTCTGTTCCACAAAATCAGTGAGGCCATCTGTTCCACAAAATCAGTGAGGCCATCTGATCCACAAAATCAGTAAGGACATCTGCTTGACAAAGTCAGTGAGGCCCTCTGTTTCACAAAATGTGCGACCCTCTCCTCACACCTAATTAGTGGGGCCCTCTGTTCCACAAAATCAGTGAGGCCATCTGTTCCACAAAATCTGTGAGGCCCTTTGCTCTACAAAATCAGTAAGGCCCTCTGCTCCTCAAAATATGTGAGACCCTCTGCTGCTCAAAATATGTGAGACCCTCTGCTCCTCAAAATATGTGAGACCCTCTGCTCCGCGCAATCAGTGCGGCCCTCTGTTTCACAAAACCAGCGAGGCCCTCTGTTCCACAAAATCAGTGAGGCCCTCTGTTGCACAAAATCAGTCAGGCCCTCTGTTCCACATAATCTAATGAGGCCCTCTGTTCCACACAATTTGCCTGGCCCTCTGCTCCACAAAATCTGTGAGCCCTTCCATTCCACAACATAAGTGAAGCCCTTTGTTCCACAAAATATGCGAGGACCTCTGTTCCACAAAATAAGTGATATCCTCTGTTCTACAAAATCAATGAAGCCATCTGCTCCACAATATCTGTGAGGCCATCAGTTCCACAAAATCAGCGAGGCCTTCTTCCACAAAATTTGTGAGGCCCTCTGTTCCACAAAACCAGTGAGTCCCTCTGTTCCACAAAATCAGTCAGGCCATCTGACCCACAAAATCAGTAAGGACATCTGCTTGACAAAATCAGTGAGGCCCTCTGTTCCACAAAAATAGTGAGTCCCTCTTCCAAAAAATCAGGAAGGCCCTCTGCTCCACAAAATGTGCGACCCTCTCCTCACACATAATTAGTGGGGCCCTCTGTTCCACAAAATCAGTGAGGCCATCTGTTCCACAAAATCTGTGAGGCCCTTTGCTCCACAAAATCAGTAAGGCCCTCTGCTCCTCAAAATATGTGAGACCCTCTGCTCCTCAAAATTTGCCTGGCCCTCTGCTCCTCAAAATACGTGAGACCCTCTGCTCCGCGCAATCAGTGCGGCCCTCTGTTCCACAAAACCAGCGAAGCCCTCTGTTCCACAAAATCAGTGAGGACATCTGTTGCACAAAATCTGAGGCCGTCTACTCCATAAAATCAGTGAGACCCTCTGTTCCACAAAATCAGTGAGGCCCTCTGTTCCACATAATCTAATGAGTCCCACTGTTCCACAAAATTTGCCTGGCCCTCTGCTCCACAAAATCTGTGAGCCCCTCCATTCCACAACATAAGTGAAGCCCTTTGTTCCACAAAATATGCAAGGCCCTCTGTTGCACAAAATTAGTGATGTCCTCTGTTCCACAAAATCAATGAAGCCATCTGCTCCACAAAATCTGTGAGACCATCTGTTCCACAAAACCAGTGAGGCCCTCTGTTCCACAAAATCAGTGAGGCCATCTGATCCACAAAATCAGTAAGGACATCTGCTTGACAAAATCAGTGAGGCCCTCTGTTCCACAAAATCAGTGAGTCCCTTTTCCAAAAAATCAGGAAGGCCCTCTGCTCCACAAAATGAGTGAGGCCATCTGATCTACAAAATCAGTAAGGCCCTTTGCGCGACAAAATCTGTGAAGCCCTCTGCTCCACAAAATCAGTGAGGCCCTCTGTTGCACAAAATCTGAGGCCGTCTGCTCCATAAAATCAGTGAGACCATCTGTTCTACAAAATCAGTCAAACCCTCTGTTCCACATAATCTAATGAGGCCCTCTGTTCCACACAATTTGCCTGGCCCTCTGCTCCACAAAATCTGTGAGCCCCTCCATTCCACAACATAAGTGAATCCTTTTGTTCCGCAAATTATGCGAGGACCTCTGTTCCACAAAATAAGTGATGTCCTCTGTTCCACAAAATCAATGAAGCCATCTGTTTCACAATATCTGTGAGGCCATCTGTTCCACAAAATCAGCGAGGCCCTCTTCCACGAAATTTGTGAGGCCCTCTGTTCCACAAAACCAGTGAGGCCCTCTGTTCCACAAAATCAGTGAGTCCATCTGATCCACAAAATCAATAAGGACATCTGCTTGACAAAATCAGTGAGGCCCTCTGTTCCACAAAATCAGTGAGTCCCTCTTCCAAAAAATCAGGAAGGCCCTCTGCTCCACAAAATGTGCGACCCTCTCCTCACACCTAATTAGTGGGGCCCTCTGTTCCACAAAATCAGTGAGGCCATCTGTTCCACAAAATCTGTGAGGCCCTTTGCTCTACAAAATCAGTAAGGCCCTCTGCTCCTCAAAATATGTGAGACCCTCTGCTCCTCAAAATATGTGAGACCCTCTGCTCCTCAAAATATGAGACCCTCTGCTCCGCGCAATCAGTGCGGCCCTCTGTTTCACAAAACCAGCGAGGCCCTCTGTTCCACAAAATCAGTGAGGCCCTCTGCTCCACAAAATCAGTGAGGCCCTCTGTTGCACAAAATCTGAGGCCGTCTGCTCCATAAAATCAGTGAGACCCTCTGTTCCACAAAATCAGTCAAACCCTCTGTTCCACATAATCTAATGAGGCCCTCTGTTCCACACAATTTGCCTGGCCCTCTGCTCCACAAAATCTGTGAGCCCCTCCATTCCACAACATAAGTGAATCCTTTTGTTCCGCAAATTATGCGAGGACCTCTGTTCCACAAAATAAGTGATGTCCTCTGTTCCACAAAATCAATGAAGCCATCTGTTTCACAATATCTGTGAGGCGATCTGTTCCACAAAATCAGCGAGGCCCTCTTCCACAAAATTTGTGAGGCCCTCTGTTCCACAAAACCAGTGAGGCCCTGTGTTCCACAAAATCAGTGAGGCCATCTGATCCACAAAATCAGTAAGGACATCTGCTTGACAAAATCAGTGAGGCCCTCTGTTCCACAAAATCAGTGAGTCCCTCTCCTCACACATAATTAGTGGGGCCCTCTGTTCCACAAAATTAGTGAGGCCATCTGTTCCACAAAATCTGTGAGGCCCTTTGCTCCACAAAATCAGTAAGGCCCTCTGCTCCTCAAAATATGTGAGACCCTCTGCTCCTCAAAATTTGCCTGGCCCTCTGCTCCTCAAAATATGTGAGACCCTCTGCTCCACGCAATCAGTGCGGCCCTCTGTTCCACAAAACCAGCGAGGCCCTCTGTTCCACAAAATCAGTGAGGACATCTGATCTACAAAATCAGTAAGGCCCTTTGCGCGACAAAATCTGTGAAGCCCTCTGCTCCACAAAATCAGTGAGGCCCTCTGTTGCACAAAATCTGAGGCCGTCTGCTCCATAAAATCAGTGAGACCCTCTGTTCCACAAAATCAGTCAAACCCTCTGTTCCACATAATCTAATGAGGCCCTCTGTTCCACACAATTTGCCTGGCCCTCTGCTCCACAAAATCTGTGAGCCCCTCCATTCCACAACATAAGTGAATCCTTTTCTTCCGCAAATTATGCGAGGACCTCTGTTCCACAAAATAAGTGATGTCCTCTGTTCCACAAAATCAATTAAGCCATCTGTTTCACAATATCTGTGAGGCCATCTGTTCCACAAAATCAGCGAGGCCCTCTTCCACGAAATTTGTGAGGCCCTCTGTTCCACAAAACCAGTGAGGCCCTCTGTTCCACAAAATCAGTGAGGCCATCTGATCCACAAAATCAATAAGGACATCTGCTTGACAAAATCAGTGAGGCCCTCTGTTCCACAAAATCAGTGAGTCCCTCTTCCAAAAAATCAGGAAGGCCCTCTGCTCCACAAAATGTGCGACCCTCTCCTCACACCTAATTAGTGGGGCCCTCTGTTCCACAAAATCAGTGAGGCCCTTTGCTCTACAAAATCAGTAAGGCCCTCTGCTCCTCAAAATATGTGAGACCCTCTGCTCCTCAAAATATGTGAGACCCTCTGCTCCTCAAAATATGAGACCCTCTGCTCCGCGCAATCAGTGCGGCCCTCTGTTTCACAAAACCAGCGAGGCCCTCTGTTCCACAAAATCAGTGAGGCCCTCTGCTCCACAAAATCAGTGAGGCCCTCTGTTGCACAAAATCTGAGGCCGTCTGCTCCATAAAATCAGTGAGACCCTCTGTTCCACAAAATCAGTCAAACCCTCTGTTCCACATAATCTAATGAGGCCCTCTGTTCCACACAATTTGCCTGGCCCTCTGCTCCACAAAATCTGTGAGCCCCTCCATTCCACAACATAAGTGAATCCTTTTGTTCCGCAAATTATGCGAGGACCTCTGTTCCACAAAATAAGTGATGTCCTCTGTTCCACAAAATCAATGAAGCCATCTGTTTCACAATATCTGTGAGGCCATCTGTTCCACAAAATCAGCGAGGCCCTCTTCCACAAAATTTGTGAGGCCCTCTGTTCCACAAAACCAGTGAGGCCCTCTGTTCCACAAAATCAGTGAGGCCATCTGATCCACAAAATCAGTAAGGACATCTGCTTGACAAAATCAGTGAGGCCCTCTGTTCCACAAAATCAGTGAGTCCCTCTCCTCACACATAATTAGTGGGGCCCTCTGTTCCACAAAATCAGTGAGGCCATCTGTTCCACAAAATCTGTGAGGCCCTTTGCTCCACAAAATCAGTAAGGCCCTCTGCTCCTCAAAATATGTGAGACCCTCTGCTCCTCAAAATTTGCCTGGCCCTCTGCTCCTCAAAATATGTGAGACCCTCTGCTCCACGCAATCAGTGCGGCCCTCTGTTCCACAAAACCAGCGAGGCCCTCTGTTCCACAAAATCAGTGAGGACATCTGATCTACAAAATCAGTAAGGCCCTTTGCGCGACAAAATCTGTGAAGCCCTCTGCTCAACAAAATCAGTGAGGCCCTCTGTTGCACGAAATCTGAGGCCGTCTACTCCATAAAATCAGTGAGACCCTCTGTTCCACAAAATCAGTGAGGCCCTCTGTTCCACATAATCTAATGAGGCCCTCTGTTCCACAAAATTTGCCTGGCCCTCTGCTCCACAAAATCTGTGAGCCCCTCCATTCCACAACATAAGTGAAGCCCTTTGTTCCACAAAATATGCAAGGACCTCTGTTCCACAAAATAAGTGATGTCCTCTGTTCCACAAAATCAATGAAGCTATCTGATCCACAATATCTGTGAGGCCATCTGTCCCACAAAATCAGCGAGGCCTTCTTCCACAAAATTTGTGAGGCCCTCTGTTCCACAAAACCAGTGAGGCCCTCTGTTCCACAAAATCAGTGAGGCCATCTGATCCACAAAATCAGTAAGGACATCTGCTTGACAAAATCAGTGAGGCCCTCTGTTCCACAAAAATAGTGAGTCCCTCTTCCAAAAAATCAGGAAGGCCCTCTGCTCCACAAAATGTGCGACCCTCTCCTCACACATAATTAGTGGGGCCCTCTGTTCCACAAAATCAGTGAGGCCATCTGTTCCACAAAATCTGTGAGGCCCTTTACTCCACAAAATCAGTAAGGCCCTCTGCTCCTCAAAATATGTGAGACCCTCTGCTCCTTCAAATTTGCCTGGCCCTCTGCTCCTCAAAATATGTGAGACCCTCTGCTCCGCGCAATCAGTGCGGCCCTCTGTTCCACAAAACCAGCGAAGCCCTCTGTTCCACAAAATCAGTGAGGACATCTGATCTACAAAATCAGTAAGGCCCTTTCCGCGACAAAATCTGTGAAGCCCTCTGCTCCACAAAATCAGTGAGGCCCTCTGTTGCACAAATCTGAGGCCGTCTGCTCCATAAAATCAGTGAGACCGTCTGTTCCACAAAATCAGTCAAACCCTCTGTTCCACATAATCTAATGAGGCCCTCTGTTCCACACAATTTGCCAGGCCCTCTGCTCCACAAAATCTGTGAGCCCCTCCATTCCACAACATAAGTGAATCCTTTTGTTCCGCAAATTATGCGAGGACCTCTGTTCCACAAAATAAGTGATGTCCTCTGTTCCACAAAATCAATGAAGCCATCTGTTTCACAATATCTGTGAGGCCCTCTGTTCCACAAAACCAGTGAGGCCCTCTGTTCCACAAAATCAGTGAGGCCATCTGATCCACAAAATCAGTAAGGACATCTGCTTGACAAAATCAGTGAGGCCCTCTGTTCCACAAAAATAGTGAGTCCCTCTTCCAAAAAATCAGGAAGGCCCTCTGCTCCACAAAATGTGCGACCCTCTCCTCACACATAATTAGTGGGGCCCTCTGTTCCACAAAATCAGTGAGGCCATCTGTTCCACAAAATCTGTGAGGCCCTTTACTCCACAAAATCAGTAAGGCCCTCTGCTCCTCAAAATATGTGAGACCCTCTGCTCCTTCAAATTTGCCTGGCCCTCTGCTCCTCAAAATATGTGAGACCCTCTGCTCCGCGCAATCAGTGCGGCCCTCTGTTCCACAAAACCAGCGAAGCCCTCTGTTCCACAAAATCAGTGAGGACATCTGATCTACAAAATCAGTAAGGCCCTTTCCGCGACAAAATCTGTGAAGCCCTCTGCTCCACAAAATCAGTGAGGCCCTCTGTTGCACAAATCTGAGGCCGTCTGCTCCATAAAATCAGTGAGACCGTCTGTTCCACAAAATCAGTCAAACCCTCTGTTCCACATAATCTAATGAGGCCCTCTGTTCCACACAATTTGCCAGGCCCTCTGCTCCACAAAATCTGTGAGCCCCTCCATTCCACAACATAAGTGAATCCTTTTGTTCCGCAAATTATGCGAGGACCTCTGTTCCACAAAATAAGTGATGTCCTCTGTTCCACAAAATCAATGAAGCCATCTGTTTCACAATATCTGTGAGGCCATCTGTTCCACAAAATCAGCGAGGCCCTCTGTTCCACAAAATCAGTGAGGCCATCTGATCCACAAAATAAATAAGGACATCTGCTTGACAAAATCAGTGAGGCCCTCTGTTCCACAAAATCAGTGAGTCCCTCTTCCAAAAAATCAGGAAGGCCCTCTGCTCCACAAAATGTGCGACCCTCTCCTCACACATAATTAGTGGAGCCCTCCGTTCCACAAAATCAGTGAGGCCATCTGTTCCACAAAATCTGTGAGGCCCTTTGCTCCACAAAATCAGTAAGGCCCTCTGCTCCTCAAAATATGAGACCCTCTGCTCCTCAAAATTTGCCTGGCCCTCTGCTCCTCAAAATATGAGACCCTCTACTCCGCGCAATCAGTGCGGCCCTCTGTTCCACAAACCCAGTGAGGCCCTCTGTTCCACAAAATCAGTGAGGCCATTTGATCCACAAAATCAGTAAGGACATCTGCTTGACAAAATCAGTGAGGCCCTCTGTTCCACAAAATCAGTGAGTCCCTCTTCCAAAAAATCAGGAAGGCCCTCTGCTCCACAAAATGTGCGACCCTCTCCTCACACATAATTAGTGGAGCCCTCCGTTCCACAAAATCAGTGAGGCCATCTGTTCCACAAAATCTGTGAGGCCCTTTGCTCCACAAAATCAGTAAGGCCCTCTGCTCCTCAAAATATGTGAGACCCTCTGCTCCTCAAAATTTGCCTGGCCCTCTGCTCCTCAAAATATGAGACCCTCTGCTCCGCGCAATCAGTGCGGCCCTCTGTTCCACAAACCCAGTGAGGCCCTCTGTTCCACAAAATCAGTGAGGCCATTTGATCCACAAAATCAGTAAGGACATCTGCTTGACAAAATCAGTGAGGCCCTCTGTTCCACAAAATCAGTGAGTCCCTCTTCCAAAAAATCAGGAAGGCCCTCTGCTCCACAAAATGTGCGACCCTCTCCTCACACATAATTAGTGGGGCCCTCTGTTCCACAAAATCAGTGAGGCCATCTGTTCCACAAAATCTGTGAGGCCCTTTGCTCCACAAAATCAGTAAGGCCCTCTGCTCCTCAAAATATGTGAGACCCTTTGCTCCTCAAAATTTGCCTGGCCCTCTGCTCCACAAAATCTGTGAGCCCCTCCATTCCACAACATAAGTGAAGCCCTTTGTTCCACAAAATATGCGAGGCCCTCTGTTCCACAAAATAAGTGATGTCCTCTGTTCCACAAAATCAATGATAGCCATCTGCTCCACAAAATCTGTGAGGTCATCTGTTCCACAAAATCAGCGAGGCCCTCTTCCACAAAATCTGTGAGGCCCTCTGTTCCACAAAATCAGTGAGGCCATCTGATCCACAAAATCAGTAAGGACATCTGCTTGACAAAATCAGTGAGGCCCTCTGTTCCACAAAATCAGTGAGTCCCTCTTCCAAAAAATCAGGAAGGCTCTCTGCTCCACAAAATGTGCGACCCTCTCCTCACACATAATTAGTGGGGCCCTCTGTTCCACAAAATCAGTGAGGCCATCTGTTCCACAAAATCTGTGAGGCCCTTTGCTCCACAAAATCAGTAAGGCCCTCTGCTCCTCAAAATATGTGAGACTCTCTGCTCCTCAAAATATGTGAGACCCTCTGCTCCTCAAAATATGCGAGACCCTCTGCTCCGCGCAATCAGTGCGGCCCTCTGTTCCACAAAGCCAGCGAGGCCCTCTGTTCCACAAAATCAGTGAGGCCATCTGATCTACAAAATCAGTAAGGCCCTTTGCGCGACAAAATCTGTGAAGCCCTCTGCTCCACAAAATCAGTGAGGCCCTCTGTTGCACAAAATCTGAGGCTATCTGCTCCACAAAATCAGCGAGGCCCTGTTCCACAAAATCAGTGAGGCCATCTGTTCCACAATCTCAGTAATGCCCTCTGCTCCACGTAATCAGTGCAGCCCTCTGTTTCACAAAATCAGTGACTCCCTCTGTTCCAAAAGATCAGGAAGGCCCTCTGCTCCGTAATATCAGTGAGTCCCTCTGCTCCACAAAATCATCGAGGCACTACTGCTCCACAATATCTGAGGCCCTCTGCTCCATAAAATCAGTCAGGCCCTCTGTTTCACAAAATCAGTGAAGCCCTCTTGACATTTGACCGCTTTGCCATCAGTGCTGTGAACACCAAAATTTAAAAGTGAACAAAAATTGGTTAATGTTCTGATGCAAGCGGTGAAGGTAGGGCTATCAGTAGAAGAGTTAGTAGTGACTTGGCTGGCTTGTTCGGTCGGGGTAGGGCTAGCATCGGGTTGAATGGTGAACTCTGGCCGCTGTAAATTTCTGGTATTTACATTGCACCTCCCCCCCTCGCATTCAAAGATGACTCAACAATGAGTTGTACAGAAGGTTAAATGAAGCAGGACAGTGTAAGGTGTGAGTGTGACTGCACAGGTACAACTTTGAGCCAAAGTGGTTGTAAAGCATATTCCTTGTCAATGGGGTTTTCCCCTGAATTTATTATGATTACACCTATGATGGGTGCAAAGTCCGGAGATGTATGAGCTGCGTGGAATTGAGCGTTATCTCTGTGTTATCTGGGCCTGACGGTTATGTTAGTTTTTTTCCCTGGGTGCTGTTTCATCCCGCAACGCAACACTGAATTGGCTAAACACCCCTTGCAGGATCCGAGTGGATATGAGTCTTAGTGTAGTGTATGTAACTGACGCGCACACACACCGTTCTTGGAGGCAATGCGTTTATTAACAACTTTACTGTACACTGGGTTCTGTTACTAAGTGTGGCTAATTCTGGTTAGGCTGTTCACTATGTGCACGTCTGTTAGCGAGCTGGATCCCCCAAAACGAAGCCTGAATCCCACTTACGCTCCCCCCTTATCCCTTGGCCCCGGCCCCGCCCCTTACTGTATCAAGGCCACGTATCGTTACCCGTCCAATAGAGACCCCACTTCAGGCCACGTGCCCTTGAGTCGTCCAACGGGGCCTACTTCCGGTCACGTGCCCCTAGCTCGCCCAATTAAGCACCGCTTCCGGTCATGTGCCCTTAGTTCATCCAATCGGAACCATTTCTGGACACGTGCTCTCAGCTCATCCAATCGAGCACCGCTTCTAACGTCACGTGACGTTAGATCGTGCTACCAGCAGAGGCATCTGTGTCTCTACATTAGATCCCTGCAATGTCTTTCCACTGGCCCAGGGTCTCCAACAGAGATAATCGCCTCCCAACACTCCCTCAAACGCAGACACATTTGGACTGTTTTGTTTGCCTGTTGTTTTTTTTTTACGTTTTACATTTAAACTTGTAATATGAATCATGCTTATCAGGCATTGTAATATTATTATTTGTTTCTTTCGGTTAAGTCACGTCTAAAGATAAAATAATAAATTAAATTAAATAATTTATTATTTTATCTTTAGACGTGACTTAACCGAAAGAAACAAATAATAATTCCTGCAGTCACGAAAGTTCTAAAATTAAGATAGGCATTGTAATAGGTAAAGGCACGGCTCAAACCACTGGTTGAAGATGGGCCTCCACTAGAGGTTGGCCAGATGTCTTGAAAAAGGTGCGAGTACTCACGCTTTACCCCACCATTTGTACTTCTGGGTGGACAGTGGCATGGGGAGGGATTTAATGAACGTACCCATGGTTTAAACTGTCATGATGGCGATCTCCGGATTGCAAGTCCAGTGACCTAACTATCACTGCACGGCGGTATCTAGCAAGCAAATTAATGATTTTTAATTGACGGATCCATGTGTCGTCACGCACCCTTAACGGTTGTGTGCTGGCTGTGTGATGTCGCGGCCTGCAGAAGTGGTGGAGGACCTCCTGAAGACGCTTGACCGGGAGCTCTTCGACCACCTCATGGATGAAGAGCTCGGGGGCCTCAACTTCTGCCACCGGTACGCCCAGTGTGACGGTGCCTTGAAATATCGGCGGCTCTCCATTTGGGGAGAAAGGAGATGGTCCGGTTAAAAGGAAAGCACGGATAATACTGAGTGTGAAAACGAGCTTAACACAGAGGTTTTCTCAGCAAAATCCTCGCCACCCTTGCCCCCACCATGCTGGATTACAGGCTACGTGCATAGCCACCACCGCCCAGCTAATATAAGCAGTGCATGCACGTAAATTTAATTCAAGCCTGGTTAATTGGAAAACTGGATAATCCACACACAGACAGTCGTGGTTACTTGTGTAGAGGAGTAGATGAGAGTAGTGGTGTCGTGTGCGCTGTCCGGTGCGATGACAGTGCACATGATGACACAGCTCCTCGAGGTTGAAAGGTGGACCCCGTGACATAAGCGGAGTCGTAGCTGGAGTAAAGGGTCGAGAGAGGGTGAAACGGGGAGCCAGGGTCAAGAGGGTAGGGATAGTGGAGATAGCACAGCACCAGGGCGGGACGTGGCTGTGCTCCTCGGTCGGCCGTGTTGGATGACCCCACGGCCGGCGCAGAGGAGACAGCACAGGGTAGCCGGCTGTGTTGGGACCCAGTGGGACCTAGCCCGGGACCCCTAACCTCTGGGAAGTGGTTCACCCCCCTTGTGTCTTGTGTAGCCCTTAATAAATGGCGAAAGCCCTTAACCTCACCTCCGTCTCTGAGTGAGTCGTCGCCAGATCCTCAACACTTGTTTAAGGGGCACAGTGAATTCTTGACAAAATGGCCGACGCACATCACCTTGGTGATTTGGTTAGAGAGACCTCACCAATGTTTCTGCCAATAATTACAAAGAAAGGAACATTCACGGCAAAGGTGAAGTGGGCCCTATATCTTGTACGCATCATGACCATAAATCTTAAGTTAATTTTGTTTAACCACGTGAGAAACTCTAGACTAGGATGAGTCTCATTTAACAAGGCTGACCTGGGTCACCAAAAGTGACAAGACCAAAACAAATCAAATAAGATGCAGCAATGAAGCAAATAAAAATCGGACCAAAACAATCTTGCCTCATAATAAATACAAAATATCGAACAAACATAAATCAGTGTAAAATTCTTAATTCTCTGTAGTGCAGAGTCACCTCAGGATGATTATTTGTAACTGATGGTAGTAAAATGAACACTGTTAAGCACGAAAGAGCCATTGCCTTAAATGTCTCTTATTGCATATTTTTCCTTTAAAGGCCACACGGTGATGTTATTGTATGTACGTAAAAAATGTTTCGCACCGTACATAGCCAATAGTGCTTATCGGAGGTGTGAGGGAAGGACAACAAAGTAAACACAAAAATCAAGATGATTTTAACGTGTGTAGCTCCATTGGCTTCCTAATATTGGAAGAAAGAGCATTCCAGATGGCCGCAGAAACGCATCTGAAAGAGCGTAATGCGGTGACCGTCTTTGTTCGATGGCTGGCCAAAAGCCTTTGTTGTAATTGATGAACTGTAGTGAGTCCAACTGAGTCACAGACGTTATCTTGGGAGCAACACTATTTATTAACACAACAGCACGAACATAACGCAACCTACACCTGAGTCTCGAATGCCCATCTAACCACGCTACGGCAGAACTAGACACGGTTCGCTATCCCGGTCCAGACCACGGACCGCGTGGCTAGAGGCGTCTTCTCCCCAATGTGGATATTCGAACACCAACACTTGAAGAACCCCGAGCTCCTCATGGAGCTCTCGTTATATGCTCCGGGGCTGGGGCTGGCTCTGCCCTTAGCCCCGCCCACCTTCCAAGCTCCTCGGGCTCCTTCTCGAATGTTCCCGAGAGCTCTCCGGGACCACGTGACCGCCCCTCGGCCCCCGTCCACTGGTGGCCCCCCTCCAGTATCGTCCGGTCACGTGACAACAGGTCAGCCAGAGTATCATGCCCCAGAGTAACCCTGACTGGCTGATGCTCGCTCTCGCTCCCTCACTGTGAGCCGGTACCGCACACTGCTCGCGGTGCCTTCGCGCTAACCAGTGCTCACCCAACCACCGCTAGTGTTGGTGCTGCAGCCCGCAACCCGAGCTGCCCACAATGACAACATTACCAGCCGTTACTTCGCAAGTCCCAGCAGCACACAGTGGCAAGTACAATCACAACATCACACCCCACTACGTAGCTTCCAGCCGTCCCAGCTGCTAACTTCCCCCAAAGCAAGCAACCGATGTAAACTAACATAACAACCAACAAGTGTGCTCCAACAACATAGCAAGGCAACCATAAATAACCCAACCCAACTGTACAATATGTACACACAACAATTAGATTAAAAAATAACGGTCAAACTGACAACCGCGACGCACAAAATCCCCACAACCACCATCTCCCACCCTCAACGTGTAACAACGCTCGTGAGCTCGATGGAGGGCAGGATCAGCTAAACACTGGCCATGACTCACGCGAGCGCGACAGCCCATGACGGTGTGGGAGTGTGCAATGTGCGGGATCATGCAAAACGAGTCTTTGAACGAGTCCGTGATGCCGGTCCTCCAGACGGGTTTGGCTCGACCGCCTTGGGAGAGCTGGGGGAAGCAAGAAATCGACCCGACGAAGCCGGCTCCTCATGCAGATCAGTAGGGTGGGTCGTTGGGTTCTTGGCCTTCCGAGTATGCGAGGCCGACACGAGCGGCCGCGTGTGAGGCATCAGTCGTGCGGCGCCTTAGGGGGGATGGAGTCATAGGAAGGTGGACGTCCCAAGGCCCGCCGTCGAGGAACCCGACAGCCCGACTGGACATACCCCAGCAGGCCGCAGTTGTAGCAGGTGACCCGTCCGTCACTGCAACGGGATGAATCAGACCTCGCCCGCCGCTGGTCGTCCCGCCGCCGATTACCATCACCTTGTCGATCGGTGCCCCGCTGATGCAGCGAGCACGCGAACATGGCCTCTCTGACCGTGTAACCCTCGGGCTCCGCGGAAGACGCGGAGCATGCCACCAACACCCTGTCACGCTGCAGGGTCTGCTGCGCCTCGATACACCTGGCGATCTTGAGCAAAGACACGTCCCCGCCGTCGGCGGGAAGGACAGTGCGAAGATCCTCAGCAAGCTCCAACATCTTCTCAAGCACCAGCGCATCATGGCCATCGTGACCCATGAGCGGATACGCGGCCTTCACCAGCACCAAAAGTGCACTCCTGTAAGCGAGGGCCGACTCAGCATCACCTCTCCACCTCACCGCAAATTTCTGGCGGGTGTTCAGCAGTGGCTCAAAAGTGGTGGCCATCTGGTCAAACGTCTGCGTGAGGGTCGACCTCTCGGACGGCGGGATGGCGAGAAACGCTGCTAAAGCATCGTCATCGAGGGCGGCGGGAAGCGCCTTCAGCGCGTCCGCCTCCGACCACCCCGCCACGTCGGCATTCGTGAGGAATCTTCTCTTAAATGCCACTCAATCTCCGCTGGAGGAAACAAATTATTTAATGAAGGGCAGCCGATGGAGCGACTGGACGTCAAGTGACGAAGACGTCCCCGCTTTAAGCTTGGTGGGCTCCACGCTCCCCGCCGGCGGTAAAATGGCGCCCGCGAGCGTGGGCAGCGGGAGATGCATTCCTGCCCTTCGCGAAATGGCTGCCAAGTCGGCTCGTTCGGACAGCTCCGCCAATCCTTCCTTCGCAATCGAGGGGAAGGACTGCATCTCGATGAGGATGGAGGACGCCGCTTGGACGATATCAGCGAGACGGCCATGCGTGTCCCTGACGAGCTCCTCAACAAAAGGCGAGGCGCCCTGTGCTCCGACTATGCCCTGCTCCGCGGCCAGCGTCTCCGCTCCGTCCTCGGCGGCCGTGGGCAGAATCAGCTCATCATCGTCTCCGTCGTCCGAAGCTCGCACACAAACTCTGCGACGTGTAGAAATCTTCCGTCTACCGCTAGCTATAGCCTAGCAAGTTGGCCACTTCCGACACCAGTTGTAGTGAGTCCAACTGAGTCGCAGACGTTATCTTAGGAACAACACTATTTATTCACACAACAGCACGAACACAACCTACGCTCAAGTCTCAAATGCCCATCTAACCACGCTATGGCAGAACTAGACACAGTTGGCTACCCCGGTCCGGACCACAAACTGGGTCCCGGACCGCGTGGCGAGAGGTTTTTTTCTCCCCGATGTGGATCTTCGAACACCAACACTTGAAGAACCTCGAGCTCCCGTTATATCCTCCCGGGCTGGGGCTGGCTCCGCCCTTAGCCCCGCCCACCTTCCAGGCTCCTCGGGCTCCTTCTCGAATGTTCCCGAGAGCTCTCCGGGACCACATGACCGCCCCTCGGCCCCCATCCACTGGTGGCCCCCCTCCAGTATCGTCCGGTCACGTGACAACAAGTCAGCCAGAGTATCATGCCCCTGAGTAACCCTGGCTGGCTGACGTTCACTCTCGCTCCCTCACTGGGAGCCGGAACCGCACACTGCTCACGGTGCTTTTGCGCTCACCAGCACTCACCCAACCACTGCTAGTGTTGGTACTGCAGCCCAGAACCTGGGCTGCCCACAATGACAACATTACCGGCCGTGACTTTGCAAGTCCCAGCACCACACAGTGACAAGTACAGTCACAACATCACCCCCCCCCCCCTACGTAGCTTCCAGCCATCCCGGCTGCTAACTTCCCCCAAAACAAGCAACCGACGTAAACTAACACAAGCAACAAGTGTGCTCCACCAACATAACAAGGCAACCATAAATAGCCCAACCAAACTGTACAATATATACACACGACAACAAGATAAAAAAAATGGTCAAACTGACAACCGCGGCGCACGAAATTACCGGCCGTGACTTCGCAAGTCCAAGCAGCACAGTGACAAGTACAGTCACTACAAACGTGTAATTTGTTGTGGTTTATTTGTGCCTATGCAGCACTTCCAACAGCAGCAGAACCAAATAACGTGTTTAATAGTAACAAAATAATAACTCGCATAAACATAAAACAGATATAGAGTGACTATTCTAAAATATGTAAACTGTAATACTAGAAACTATTTTTTTATTTTACCAGGTAAGGCCCACTGAGCTATATAGTCTAGCTCAGGGGTGGGCAAACTTTTTCACTCGCGGGCCACAATGGGTTCTAAAATTTGACAGAGGGGCCGGGCCAGGAACAGATGGATGGAGTGTTTGTGTGAACTAATATAAATGACATGTAAAAATCATTACATGAAAGGATGTGGCCTTTAACAGGTAGCAAAGCATTTATTTGCAAGGCAATTTAACAAATTGCACGAACATGAACAATACAAAAACATGTCGTAACGTGACTGATCAAACATCATGAAAACAACTGAGGCCTGCGCCCAAACCAATTACCTCACTTGAACTTCTTCATTATCTACATTAACAGGTTAGAGCAGCCACACAGGCTGTGTGATGGAGATTTGGCTCCAACCTCGCTGCAGCAACACATAATCACTTTCAGTTTCAGTGGGAACAGTGTTGTTGATCTCCCATTTTTGCCAGTGCATCCAAGTCTGGAGTTATTTTGGTTGTGGAAATGCTCAGGATAGATCTGAGGTGCTGATCCGTTAACTTTGATCTGTGACGGGCTTTGTTGGCGTTCATGACGCTGAATGTCTGCTCACACACATAAGTCGAGCCAAACAAAGTCAGTATCTTCTGTGCAGTCTTCAGGAGGTTTGGAAACGTGGCTCTGTTAAGTGAAGCATAAAAGTCATTCAGTTTAACAGAGTTGAACTTTTCCTTTAGGACGAAGTCAGACTGAAGATCTATCAGTTCCAACTGCAGCTCCTGTGGTGCTGTTTCAGGGTCTTGTGGCAGGGGACAGGACACCAGCTGAAGTGACTGTTCAATGTTTTCGAAATCAGAGAACCTATGGCAGAATTCTCCGTGCAGGTCCTCAAGTGATTTGCTGTATTTTTTTGCGTTTCGCGGTGCCTCTTCCTGCATGGCAAGTGTGGGGAAATTAGCGAAATATTTGTTCGCAATTTGTCCGGAGAACAAAGTGAGCTTGGATTTGAAGGCTTTCACATGTTTGTACATGTCGTGAACAAACTGATCTTTCCCCTGCAGTTTCACATTCAGCTCATTCATGTGTGAAAATATGTCCACAACAAACGCAAAGTCACTAGGCCAGTTCTTGTCGCTTAGCTCAGGGAATTCGTCAGATTTCCCCATCAACTCCAAAAATGCGATGATATCTTCTTTCAGCTCCCACACTCGTTGTAACACTTTCCCCAAACTTAACCAGCGGACACGAGAGTGGTACAGCAAGTCCTGATGATCTGCATCAGTTTCCTCCAGGAATGTAATAAACTGACGGTGCTGAAGTCCCCTTGCTCGTATAAAGTTCACAAGTTTTACGACTGGATTCACGACATGATTAAGCTGCAATACAGACTTACACAGGGATTCCTGATGCATGATGCAGTGAAGGAAAATAAGATCCTGGACAGGGTTTTCCTCTTTCACTTCATCCTGGATTCTTTTCAGCAGCCCAACATTTTTTCCAGTTAAATTTGGCGATTCATCCGTTGTGACATTGACAAGTTTACTCCAAGGTAGCGTCATTCTTTCGATGACAGCAGATACCTGGTTATACAAGTCCTCTCCCCGCGTTGTTCCTTTCAGGGACTCCATGGTCAAAAATTCCTCTGTTATCGCAAAACTGTCGTCAATGCCTCGGATAAAAATGAGGAGCTGAGCAGTGTCTTTTATGTCCGTACTTTCATCCAGTGCTAGTGAATATAATTCAAGGGAAACAGACTTTTTGTTTAATTGACTGGCTATATTTTTATCAATCAGTTCCACACGGCGAGTCACAGTCCTGCGTGATAAACTGACTTTTCAAATTTGCTTTTGATCTCCGAACACAAGATGTCTGCTGTCTGTACCATGCATTATTTTACAAACTTGCCTTCGGAGAAAGTGGTAATGAGTGGTAATGTTGGTGAGAAGAAGTTTTTAAAGAAAATTGAAATCGAAGTGAAGAAGGAAATTATTGAAAAGTTTGTATAATTAATGATTTTTCAAACTTTAATTATGTTTTCTGTGCTTAAAACTCTTTAAAAAAACTGTGGGGTCTAGAACGGACTCGTGAAATTCTGAGAGAACTCGGAGTTAAGTTTTGTTTGTTTTGTTGAATTACACAAAGCGTATCAGTTATGTATATAACTTTTGTTATATAAGATTCCTAGTAAGATATTAATTTTGTGATGTAGTCATACCCCTCCCCCTCATTCAAGCCGTAATTTAGAGAGCGAAAGCGCCGAGTACGTAAATCGCTAACATAAGAACCCGTTAATCTCTTCTCGCATCATTCATACGATGATGCGGTGAAGTAAACGTTCTTACCATATTACAGTGAATGCTTCCAAAAACAATACTGTACCCAAATATTACTGTTAACTTACTTTCAATAGAAACATGAATTGCTCATACGAATATTCTCTCTCTCTCCCGGTCAAAGTCCGCCATCTATTGGGGAAATGGGGGCATTACAGGAGGAAGGTAAAATTTTATTTAATAGTAATATTTGGACAAGTTCGGCGGGCCGGATTAAAAAGCCCAACGGGCCGTATATGGCCCGCGGGCCGTGCTTTGCCCATGTCTGGTCTAGCTCTTTTTCAGAAGCGACCTGGACACAAATGATAGCTCAACAAAGTGGCTTATCTCCAACACACCAATGTGCTGAACTCGTAACGAATTGACATGTTTTATATTTATGCAATATAACCCAGAAAAAAACTCTTATGGCTTATCATGTGGACATTTATTAGCAGCCAAATATTCTAAACGCATATTTCTAAATGTGGAGGGAAAAACCGGAAGACCCGGAGAAAAATCCACACGACCACAGCGAGAACATGCAAACTTCAAATATGCAGCAGGCGTCAGGGTCAGGATCAAACCCACGACATCCCGCATACCGGGCGAGGTAGGTAGCATCTCGCCCCCCTCCTGCCATCTTATGCGCATCATCATCTGTACCTCTGGGCTCCTGCAGCCACGTGGGTGGCAATATTCTAGTCACTGCGCAGATAAGAGGTCTACTGTAGAGACACGAGCCACTCAGGGGAGACGTCCACTCAAGCCGTCAATGTGTAAGCACCCTGTGTGGCTTGGGCTGAGATGCGAGGTCCCAGCTGATTGCTCTGATATGCCACCAACACGGCATATAAAATGCAGCGAGGACAGATTATAACTGATAATATATCTCCTTAATATCCCTGTGACACCACATATGTCAGTAACAGAACAGTGTATTACTTACACTCCATGTCCACCACGAGGCCTTCTGGGAGGTTCAATAACAAGAAAAACTCTGGACCGGTGTCAACATACAGTGTCTCACCAGCAGTGAGGTTTGCTTGAACCAGTGAGGTTGGATGGAAAATTATATTGATGCCTCATACAAAATGAGCAGTCACATCATTATAGATAATATCAGTCCCAACATAAATAAGCAGATTACATATCTCCTTCATATATCTGTCCCTCCACATAAAAAAAGTATTTTTCACACTTCCAGTCAACCACAAGGCCTTTTGAGAGTGCATGTCCGCAGCATTGGTTCAACACGTGACAGATGGCTGGGCTTGCTGTGATGTGTTTTTATTAATGCTTGTGTAGCAATGTAAGTAGCATCCCTACGGGGTGTATGCGAGAAGCACCCACGATTGATATGAGTGAGGGCACGTACATCTGCGGGGAGTTGACGGAGACGTCACGGGAAGCGGCCCTGCCTGGATGTGCCGGCTCAGGGGAGTTAAGGGGACCCGGATGGGAGGGCCTGGGGACATGTGACACTGGCTCCTGTTCCTATTAAGAGACCGAGCAGGAGGCGTGGCCGGGAGCGGCCCGGGGGTGAGGCTTGGAGCAGGGAAGAGGAACGAGGGCGAAGCGGAGGCCTCAGTCCGGTGTGGGAAGCGATCGGTTTGGCGGCGCGGCGGGGAGCCCGGGAGATCGGCTAGAAGGGCTGAGGGATAAGAGACCCCCTTCAAGGGGTCTAGAGTATATTCCCCCTTCCCCAGTGTTGCGTTTTAGTGTTAAGCGTTGTGTTATCCCTAGGCTAGATGTTATAATAAACTGTGGTGCCTCCAGATTTCTGCGTGTGCCTCGTCCGATACACTACACTTGCACTTCACCTAAGGTTTGGGGTACATGGTCCACAAGCGCCGTCCATCTGTAACGGGGAGACACGATAACGGTCGTGCAGACGATCCAATCTGGACACAACTTTCGTACAAAGTAGTGTTGGTACTAGGGACTTACTCTCTGAAAAACAGGCCCTAATTGATCAGAGGGTTATTGCCAAAAACTTGGGAGACACAAGGAAGAGCAAAAATAACTATTGGCAAATATGCAAATGCATTTGGCCTGATAGCTACACGTCAGGTTCTCGACTGCACATGGGAAAACGTCGCGTAATAATGCGTGTTCATGGTTTCTCCTTCCTTGCGTTTGTTGTCGTTGTCGTTATTGCCGCATAGGTGGTTGCTGCTGGGCTTCCAGAGGGAGTTCCCACACGACGAGGCCGTGCGCCTCTTTGAGATCCTCAGCAGCCACCACCTGGAGCTCACGTCACTGGAGGCCGATAGGGTGCGGCACCAGACGCGCATCTCAGGCATGCAGAATCAGGGTAAGGGCAGACGTGGGCAGCGCCCACGGCACCGCACACGGCCACTGATGCCACGGCACAGACGACTCATGGTGCCACGATGATAAGGTCACTGTGACGGAGGTGGGGGGTGGGGGAGAAGCATGGGGAGGCAGGGAGGGGAGCGGTGGGAGGTTGGGGGCTGGAGGCATGGTCTCAATATTTAAACTTTTTTAAATAGTAGAACAAAAACATATTCAATGTATTATTTATGATAAATCTGAATATCCATAAAAGACCTATCTTGATTTGAAGCTTTCGTGACTGCAGGAATCCAAACTCTTTGGTTCTTTCGGTAAAGTAATCGTCTTCAGTTTGCCTACTTCAGCAGTTTTTTCTTGCTGTGGTTGTCCCACCTGAAGACGATTGCATGTGTTGCGATCGAAACGTCGTGATCTATTATTTTTCTACCTGCGTGACTTTACCGAAGGAACTAAAGAGCA
Source organism: Lampetra planeri (assembly GCF_965212315.1). Classification (NCBI taxonomy): domain Eukaryota; kingdom Metazoa; phylum Chordata; class Hyperoartia; order Petromyzontiformes; family Petromyzontidae; genus Lampetra; species Lampetra planeri. Next base: position 11,094,697 of record NC_136145.1, on the reverse strand, counting down.
TAAAATACCTTTCTTTTAAGTTTCAAGGTGGGAGGGGGGGCTGTGATTGCCCCATCACTCCTGCCTTGTATCCGCCACTATGTCTCACTGCTTGCCACCATGTGTAATCCCCTGTGCCGGTATTTGTAACATGTCCTTTTGGCTCGCAGCATCACAGCAGTCTAGGTTGGGATAAATCCTGCCCCACCGGATGGCACTGAGCCATTTACTCGTGTTTCCTTGTCATGGATTGTTAAGAGCATCGCATGTGTATCGCTTATTTCTGCACAAATGTTATCTCGTGGTGTCGTGGTGTCACGGTGGCGAGATGCTAACTACCTCGCCTGGTACACAGGAGGTCTTGGGTTCGTTTCTGACCCTGGCGCCTGTATAGTTGGAGTTTGCATGTTCACCCCGTGTTAGTGTGGTTTTTCTCCGGGTCCACCAGTTTTTCCCTCCATATTTAGAAACATGCTTTTAGAGTATTTGGCTACTATAAATTTCCACATGATAAGCCACTTCGTTGAGCTGTCATTTGTAGCTAGGTCGCTTCTAAAAAATAGATATATAGCTCAGTGGGCCTTACCTGGTAAAATAAATAATAGTTTAGTTTATAGATTAGTCTCTGGAAACCTATATCAACTTGACTAAAGCAAGCCTGACTCTGTTGATGAGAAAGTTGTATTGAAACCGGTCCAGAGTCAATGGAGGAGTGTTTAACATGCTGGTAGAAACCAGAGCACCTGGAATAAACTCACGCATATGAGGGGGCAACCCAGAAAGCGTGCAACATGTATCAAACGTTAGCGTGTGGTTAGAACCAATGTTCCATATTTACTGAGAATGCTCTATCCCAGGAGTCGGCAACTTGCGGCTTCGGAGCTGCCTATGGTTCTTTAAGGACCGGCTTCATGACGTTATTCATGAAGGACCACCGTCTCGTATTTACACGCATCGTGGCTCTTCTTGACATTTTGGTTGCCGACCCCTGCTGTATCCCATACAGAGGGGAACAGATGGGAGCCAACCTTGTATAGCTGGGCCACCTTCTCAGCTAGCGACGAACGCGTGACCCTAACCATGGGGCCTCATCGCCGCTCCTAATCCGTCCATGTGCGTGCGTGCGTCCGTCCGTCACTCCATCCATGTGTCACCACAGAGGGCCTGGTGCGGCCTGAGCTGCCGTCGGTGAACGCCGACTACACATACGAGCTCTTCGTGTGCGCCTGCATCCTGCTGGAGAACCGGCCGGCGCTCATGGCCTGCGACGACATGATGTCCATCGTCGAGTTCAGCAACAGGTGACAGGCAGCAGCAGCAATGGTAGCAATAGCAACATCAATAGTAGTCACAGCAACAGAGGTGGCAGCAACAACGGTAGCAACAACAGCAATTTGCAAGAGCAGCAGTAGCTGCTCATTGTCATTTTCATCGTAGTGTATTTCACGCATCAACATACTCATGTACTACCGTGCTTCTCATCAATTAATCTGGTCACACTTCTGCTGTAAAAGTAATTAATTATTTGTTTGGCGCCTTAGTCAAGGCGCTAAGTAACGAAAAATTAATATGGGATACGTAATAGCAGTCGTAGAACTAGCAGTAGCAATAGCAGAAATAACTGATCATCCAATGAATGAGCGCCACCCTGCTGCTGGTATGCATAGGTTTGGCTACCGACCCACGCCCGGTGAAACCGACCAGCCAATGCTGTGTGTATGCTGTGTGCCTCTATGTATGCTGTATGTATGCTATGTGCCTCTATGTATGCTGTGTGTATGCTGTTTACCTATATGCTGTATGCCTGAATACTGTGTGTATCATGTGTGTATGCTGTGTGTATGTATGTGTAGTGCTGAACTTTATGAGGACAACTTCTTTCTTTTCTGTCGTCACTTTATTTTATCAAACTCAGCACATTTCGCCACCACTCCCCAGCACGTTCTCCGCTCGCTCACCGCGCTCCGCCGGCCTCGCTCGCGCCGTTCCTCCCCCTCTCTCTCCGTCTCTCCTGACTCTCCTCTCTGCTTCTCCGTCCCACTCCAGCCGTCGCTCTCTCTCGGCTTCTCCGTCTCACTCCAGCCGTCGCTCTCTCTCGGCTTCTCCGTCTCACTCCGACTGTCTCTCCTGTTCCCGTTCCACTGCTAGCCGATCCGTCCTCTCGTCTTCTCTTCTTCCCCTGCTCCACCGCTACCCTATTCTACCTCTCATATCTTTCTCGTCTCCGTCTCTACTGCTACCCTATACTTATTCCACTCCACTGCTACCCTATACTTCTTCTTCCACTCCACTGCTACCCTATACTTCTTCTCATATCTTCTTCTTCTGCTCCGACCGTCTCCATCCAGCTCCCAGCACAACTCTCCGTCTTACTCTGACGCTCCCGTATTTATCCCCATCCCTATTAATTTCCAATTGATTAACTGGCGTCCCCCCAACGCCTCGCGCCCCCGACCCCCGCTGCCACCTGTTCCCATTCCCAGACTTACAGGCGCCACCTTGTCCCTGACAACAACAACCGAACAATCATTGTCCTGCATCCATAATTGCCTAACGGGCCATCTCCGTCTCACCCGTTGTCCCCCAGCAACACCAGCATGTCCCGATACGACCCCACTATCCCCAACCCGCACGTGTTTACAATTACCCCCCTTGGCACACGTTAAACCACTACATATGTATGCTGTGTATACTGTGTGCCTGTGTAGTGAGCGGTTTCCGAGACACGTCGAGTAGAAGGCTTCTTATTTATTAAGAGCATACTGGGCGATACATTGTGTAACGCAGCTACACATAGGCGATCGGAACACGTAGCCCCATTTCCGGCTTCGCTACGCAAGTTGTTCGACCAGCGCAGCAACGGAGAGAGAGTCTTCCAGAAGATCGGCCATGTGATTGGAGACGAAGAGACGACGATGAGCAGCGACGCAGCCAGGACCCAGGACCCGCAACAGCCCTGAACCTCTGGTTCGATCCCGCTTATATCTGCCTGGCGCAGCCAAGCTCCACCTCTGGCCATGCCCCCTTTCCAGAACCTTCGGTCTGGTTCCTGGAGCTTCTCGACTGACTCCGCCTTTCACCTTTACCCCAGATACGCCCCCCTTATAATAAGGCATTATGTAATGCAGTCATAACCGTAATTACCCCTCCAACCCTATGGGCCAGCTCCGACCACTGAGCAGGCTGGAGCTCCCTGTTAGAATCACAACAGTCTCATCATCCGGCAAGCACAAGCAGTGAGGTGTGCGAGGTGAGTGTGGGGGCCGAGCAAGTGAGGTGCCGCGACTCACCTGGGAATGCCGTACCATCATGGGCGCCCAAGGATCGGATGGCTGGGGTCCGGCGGTGCGGCGTCGGGGGCGCTCGGCAGTCGGCTGACATGTGGCCTCGCAGACCACAGTTGAAGCAGGTGACGTTCGGCCACGGAGAAGCCTGTCCCCGCAGGCGGTTGTCCCGATGTCGTGGACGTTCGGGAGCCCTCCATCCCGGAGGGCGAGTCGTTGCGAAGGCCTGTTCAGGTGGAGGGTCGTCGGCCGTGCAGCACGGTTCCATAGTCGTCGTGCAGGCGGCGATGCCCGAATCCCAGTGGAGCAGCATATGGTTGTGGATGTTCTTGGCGGCGTGCAGCGAGCACATGTCATCGCCATCCACAGCGTGGATGATGATGCGTAGTTCTTGGGCCAGCGCCAACAGCTTCTCCAAAACGAGGGCGTCGATGGCTTCATTGTCCAACCGCGGGAAGGCAGCCCTTGTCATGGCCAGCAGGGTGCTGCGGAAGGCGAGGGGGGATTCCGTGTCACCCCGTCGACGTGCAGCAAATCGGTGTCGAGCGTCCAAGGGCGTCCCGTAGATTTACGACATCCGTCGGAGCGCCAGGTGCAAGGTCGTCCGGTCCGCCTTCATGATGGTGATGAGGGCGGCGAGGGCGTCATCATCCAAGGCGGCTGGGAGCGCACGCAGCGCCTCCGCCTCAGTCCAGCCCGCCATCTCCTGGTGGGCGAGGAAGCGGCGTTGGAAGGCTGCCCAGTCGCTGCCCGCTGTCGCTCACCGCCACAAATTATTTTAGAATGGGCAGTTGTTGCTGAAAGGACGGAGCGCGCCCCATGGTGAGTTGCTCGGCATCTACTTTACTGGTTGCGGTCGCTGGCAGAATGGCGGCCTCCCTAGCAGGTCGCGTTGCTGATGACGCGGGGTCCGCTGGCTAGTCAGGCCTGCATACATCTGTCGTTGATGATGCGGCGTCCACTGGTTGGTTCAGGCGGCTCCCATGATGCAGGCGGGAACAGCCGTTGGTGGCAGTCCTGCCCCGTCTACCGCCTCCGCCATCGGCCCTCTGCGATTAATCTCCTTCAGAAATGAGGCCGCAGCATGGAGCAGCTCGGCGAGGCAGGAATGTGCAGCTCGGAGCGCTGGCTGAGCCGGCTGTTGGGCAGCCGGCAGCACCTCACCGTCCTCTGCAGGGCTCGTTGTCCCTGCAGCCGAGTCGTCGTTGTCTTCTCCCGGGCTCGTGGTACGATGTCTCCTAATTTCCATTCTTGTCCACTTCTGACACCAGTTGTAGTGGGTCAATAACTAGAGGAGAGTCGCTTACAATAAAGGGGTAACGGCCCCTTATACCCGATACGCCTCTCACTGGCTATTCTACCCCTTCTTGATTGAAGCTTGGTCTTTACTGGTCTATAAGCCGGAGTCGACCCTTGCCAGGAGTACAACTCGGCCCGTTGGCTCTTTTTTTCAGTTTTCACTGGTATAGCTTAGAGCTGACCCTTACTAGGGGTACGGCTCTGCCCATCGGGCTCTTCTTTTCAGGAGGCTCTTGGTCTTCGGGTGGACGACAACTGCCTGGACCATTCAGAGGTCCGGCTTTTATACAAGTCCATGGCTTGCTCCGCCCCAGCCACGCCTTCCTTCCAGGAACTTCGACCAGATCCTGGAAGGGTGACATTATCCCCCAGCCCCCCTCCTCCCGGGGTCTGGGGTCTGCGTCCCAAGATCGTTTTCCCATCGGGTTTACCGTTGCCCCCCTTGACCCATAGTTCGTTAACACTGGTTTAGTTACATTACTGCCCCCTATTGACATGTGTGGGATACTACCGGCTGGTAGCATGGAGAGTGCATAATCACATCTCTACATATGTATGCTATTTGTGTATGCTGTCTGCCTGTACGCTATGTATGTTGCATGTATACTGTGTGCCTGTATGCCGTGTGTATGGTGTGTGTATGCTGTGTACATGTATGCTCAATAACAACGGCAGGAGGCTGCTAGATTTTTGTGCAGCCAACACGATGTTCCGGCATCGGCGCATCCATACAACATCATGGATGCATGCCGGGTCTAAGCAAGAACATCTGCTGGACTGCATAGTGACGGAACAGCGGATGTGGGCCCATGTCCTTGACACCAGGACCTACCGTGGAGCTGATCTGCCCACTGACCATCGACTTGTCATTTGTAAGATGTGCCTGCCATTCTTCCACTCTAGTGGAAGGTGTACACCCAGGACCCCATTCAAACCCATAGTGGCATGGTCTCATCTAGCTGATGAAAGTTGCAAGCGAGAATTTCATCATCGCTTGCGGCTGGGGTTGGCATCGTCCCCCACTCCTCCAGATGTCGAGGAGAAATGGGCGAGATTTAGGACTGTGGCTCATGTAGCTGCAATGGCTGTTTTGGGTACACGGTCCAGACCTCCCGAGAGACCCTGGCTGACAGAGGAGGTGTTCAGGCTGGCTGAGAAAAAGTGACAGGCAAAGTCTCATTGGCTACAGCATCCAACGTCGGAGAATGAGGAGACTTCACTCGGAGGTTCGGAGAGCTGTGAGGCGCTGCATGGATAGGTGGTGGTCGCGGGTTGCTGAGGAGATGGAGTCTGCCTCAATGGTCCGCGATCACAAATGGCGCTTTAACTCCATCAAAAAGTAACCTGCAGCGCCATACCTATTACCATAATTTGGGGAAAGAATGGTGATCCAATCTCCGACCCCCAGAAACAAGTTTGCAGATTTGCTGAGCATTTCTGTGAGGTCCTGGTGGAGGGGAAATCCCACAGCCTGAAATACAACTTGGGACAAAGTGGGCATGACCCTGCTGAGGCTGCAGTGCCTCAAATATTGGAAGAAGTCACCCCCTGTGAGTGGCTGGCTGAGGTGCCTTCTGTTGAGGAAGTACTAAAGGCGATCCAGAGTAAGAACAGGAAAGGCACCGGGCAGAGATGATCTCCTAAGCGAAATGCTGAGCGAGGGTGGCGTTTGTGCACAGACTGCCCTACATGACATCATAACAGCAGTCTGGACCACTGGACGGGTCCCTCTTTAAGAAGGAGGACTGCACAGACTGCAACAACTACAGGGGCATCTCACTCCTCAGTGTGCCGGGAAAGATCCTGGCAAGGATTATTCAACATCGCCTTGCTAGGCACGCTGAGGAGAGGCTTGCGGAGCCCCAATGTGGTTTCAGGAAAGGGTGGTCCTGCACAGATGCCATATTTTCTGTCTGTCTGCTATAGCAGAGGTGTAGGGAATTCCAACAAGACCTACATCTCTGCTTTATTGACCTGGTCAAGGCCTATGATACCATCAGTAGGCCTGGGCTCTGGGTTGTTCTTCGTGCTTTCGGAGTCCCTGACCCTCTGCTCACGATCATTAAGGACCTTCATGATGGTGATCGGGCCCAGGTAACACTCCGTGGCCAGGAGTCGGAGTCATTCCCTGTACACCTTGGGGTGCGACAGATGTCCTCTGGCTCCCACATTATTTAACATCTATTTCGACCACGTAGTTCGTGAAGCTGTACCGGAGGAATTTCCATCTGGTACAGATACAATGGGAGGCTGATCGATGCCCAGGTGCAGTCAAGGGATGGCTTCCTATTGCTCAACCATGTTACGTATGCCGATGATCTGGTAATTGCTGCTCACTCAGAGGGGGAGTTGGAGGCGATGCTGCTTAACCTGGAGCTTGCCACTAAGAGGTGGGGCCTTGCCGTCAGCCCCACCAAAACTAGGCACCTGCCTGGGTATTTTGTGCAATCAGACACTCCATCTCCACAACTCCCAATTCGGTGATGGGGCAGTTGTGGAGAGAGTGGAGAGTTTCCCATACCTGGGCAGTGTGCTCATGACTGGCTCCGGTTTGACAGCAGAGGTCTCACTCCGAATCAGTCGAGCGGCATTATCTTTTCATCGGTTGCGTAACACTGTGTGGAAGCTGCTTAGTCTGTCGCTCTGCACGAAGCTTCAGGTCTTCTCAGCCACAGTCACTCCCTCCCTTCTCTACGCTTGCGAAACGTGGACCCCCTTAATGGAACATCTTCGCCGGTTAGAAAGATTTAGGCTGGCCTGCCTACGATCCATCCTGGGTTTAACCAGGCTGGATTGTGTGAGCTCACAAATCCTTGAAAGATCTGGACAAAGTCCCATCGGTGAGCTCCTCTGGCATGTAGCCTGCATGCCCAGCCACCGCATGCCTAAACAGCTTTTATTTGTCCGGATCGAGGGGGCTTAATGGGCGCGGCATGGGCTAGAGAAGAGATGGAGTGATGTGGTACAGGAGGATGTGGAGCTGAGTGGACTTGCCGATGACTGGTATCAGCGGTGTCAAGATCAACCTCTGTGGAGGAGGCTCGTGAAGGATGCTAGTGGGCAGTTGGAGGCAGTCGCCCTCCAACAACAAAGGAGAGCAGAGGAGTGACGCTCACAACAAGCGGAGTGCCGGGTGGCTATTTAAACACAGAAAGTTGGCACAGTAGGGGGCACAGGTGGAGCATCAGCCACTCATCTCAGTCAGTCGACCCGTGGCACCTGAGTCTGCCCCGTGACCTCGTGCCAGCGGGCGTTCGACACTGCACGTGGCCTCAACATGCACATAGCCTGGCACAAGCGTCGTGGTGACGTCACTGCTACTGAATGGCGAATGGCGGTTGTTGTTGTTGCTATGTATGTATGCTTTGTGTATGCTGTGTGTATTTATGCATGCATGCTGTGTGTATACTGTGTGCCTGTATGCTGTGTATGTGTAGGACTCGTACTGACGCGACAGCTTCTTTGTCTTTCTCGGTTCTTTATTAACTCGTATAGTTTAACATCTCCTCCGTCGGCATCACTCAATGTCCCTCCGTACTCTTCAACTCACAACTCCCCCTCCTTCTGCTCCTCTCCTCCAGCGACCCTCCTCTCTGCTCTCTCTCTCTCCAGCTCGGTCGCTCTTTGTTCTTTCTGCCGTCCCACTCTGTCGTAGCTCTCTCCACCAAGGCCCGTTACTCCGCTGCTATCCTACTATGTACTCGCTCCGTCCACTGCTACTCTATCTGTATTCTCTCTATCCACTGCTACCATACTCTGTATTCTCTTTGTCCACTGCTACCTTATACTATACTCTCTTTGTCCGCTGCTCCGACTCGCCATCCATTCATTACTCGTCCCAGGCACCAACTCCCGTTTCTCCCCACGCTCTCCGCCTTTATCCCTGAACCAATTCCCCTTAATTAATTGGACCATCCCCCGCTTCCCCATCCCCCAGTCTCACGTGGTGTTGTTGTTGTAGACACCGCATCGCCAATTTCAGACACCCATACCTCTCGTCCAATCACCAGCCTGCATCCTCGATTACCCCCGGCCACCTGCAGGCCCCCCTTAACTACCATGCCACCTTAATTGGTACAACAACAACAGTAAGTCGCTCCGCGCCCTGTGTCCCCGTTTGCCTTCACTGTCCGCCGTGTGCACGCCTCTCAACCTAACGCGTGACGCGTGTTTCTCAAGTCCTACATCACCCCCCCCCCCCCCCCGCATTTTTAAAGAGTTAGCCGTCCCGGCTAAACACAACGCGTCACGCGGCAATACACAACAACCCAACACAATGTACATGATCCCACCCCCGAATACAGCAACCAACGTCCATGTTACGCAATGTTTATGAAAAAGTCACTCTTCTGGAGCGGGTTCCCGCAGCTGGTCCGTCATCCTGGCTCGGGTGAACAGGGGGCAGGGAACATCTTTCCGTGGGTGCGGGGCAGCGTCCTGCCCGAAACGTGCGCCCCGCTTCGTTGCACCGGCCATTTTCTGACGAGACACCAACGCGGTCGCATGCGTCCCGGGGTCACCCCTGACTCAGAAATGGTGATCCTGCAGACACACAGGGGGTAAACTGTTGAGGTGCGTTCTCCCGTCGCCGCACAGAACGCTCGTCAGACATATCCAATACAGGCCGTTCCGGGATGGGAGATGACGCATCATAAGGTACCACATACCTCTTCAAGCGCGACGGGTGAACATGCCACAATCGGCGACCGTATTGCATCCTCACACTCTGATCCCGGCGAACTTCCACAATCTCAACGGGACCCTGCCAGAGCCGATGGAATTTTGGTGATGTGCCTACCGGCACCATCGGACAATGTAACCAGGCCTTGTCCCCCACCTTCCCTTTATTACTGCTAACCCTACCTCCTCCCTTTGTTGCTGCTCATCCTGCATAATGCATGGGCATGATATGACTTTTGAGACCCCCCCCCCCCCTCCTACGCATTCCACAAGTAGTGACTAATCCCATATGTGCATTTTCCATAAATATGCTAAATTCCTCTGTTGATATGCAATTTCCTTTGTCAAGGCGCTCTTCCTCCCCTAACCCAGCTTAAATATACGCTGCCAAGCTTGGTGGTGTTCATTCAGACGCTGTCTTTCCGACAGACCTGTTCTTCACCTGAGGACGGCTGCTTGCATTGTGGCCGAAACGTTGTGATAATTGTATTTTATTATGTTTTATTTATTATTTTATTATTTCCCTTCTATGTGACTTTACCGAAAGAACCAAGAAGACTTCCCTTTAGTTTTTACACCCAGCTTGACCAGGGCCGGGGCTTCCGGTTCACAACCATACATCAAATGGAAGGGTGAATACCCTGTCGAGGCATGTGAGACTAATCTATAAGCGGCCAAGGCCGCCGGAACATGTAGATCCCAATCTGTCTGAGCCGAATTAACCTGTTGGCACAACATAGACGTCAGTGTTCGATGAAGACGCTCAACCATCCCATCGGTTTGCGGGTGGTATGGGGATGTCTGAATCTTCCTTGTACCCAATGCATCACACACTTCCTTCAATAGGCGGGAATACATTTTTTTACCCTGGTCAGTAAGCAGGTGCTCCGGGGCACCTTTGTCAAAAACGTAACCCTGCAGGAAGGCCTCCACGATCGATCCTGCCGATTGGTCCGCTAGCGGCCATGCTATAGGCCACCGAGTGAGGTACTCGACCCCCACAAGCAAATATATATTTGTGACCCGCGGGGTAACGGGGAACGGTCCCAGAATATCAAGGGCTACAATCTCGTTTACCCGCAAAACCCGTATCGACTGCAAAGGTTACTCGATATTGCTGCGCCGGCGCCTTCCGCTCTGCGCACACGTGACAGGCCTTAACATACAAATGAACATCGTTTTGCAATCCCGGCCAATAGAAATCGTTACTCAAAGTCAACACGGTTTTTTTCTCACCCAAGTGCATCAATCGCTTGTGCGCGTCGCGAATAAGTTTTCTCCTCAAATATAGTGGCACAACAATACAAAACTTCTGTAAGACGACATCCCACCTCACTAGGAGGTCGTCTATGAGCCGAAGAAAGGCCCGATCATCCGACTGTTTGGAACCGGAGGCCTGAAGTCTCATTCTGGTAAGCGAAGGATCGTTTGCTTGCAAGCGCGCCCAACAATCTCGTGACAATCCCAGCAACCCGGGCTCCGTAGCCAGTGCTTCGTCAACCCGGTCCGAATCGGCTGCAGCGGCCATGGCCGGAATGCCCTGCAGCGGTGGCCCGCAGCGCAGCGATCCCTCGGAACATCTACACAAGCCCGACGACTGAGGCAATCGGGACAGAGCGTCCGCGTTAACATGACCCGTCTCTTTCCTGTACTGGACCGTGAAGGAGTATCGCTGCAGGACCTCAAGCCACCGGGCCATCTGACCCGAGGGTTGATCGATCCGCAAGGAGTACTGCAGCGCCGCGTGGTCAGTGCGGACCAAAAATTCCCTTCCGTACAAGTACGTGCGATACAACTGCACAAAGTGTACAATCGCCAACAATTCCCTGCGTGTTTCACAATATCTTTGCTCTGCCGGGGACAGCACACGGCTGCCGTACGCAACGACCCTTTCAACTCCATCAATCATCTGAGACAACACAGCGCCGATGCCCGTGTTACTGGCATCGGTGTCCAAAATAAACATTTCCGCAAAATTTGGATATCCGAGCGGCGGTGCATCTGCCAAAGCGTCCCAGAGCGTCTCAAATGAACGCTGTTCCTCGTCACCCCATAGAAACTTCTTACCGTGAGCAGTCAGCGTATGCAGCGGCCTCGCAATTGTGGCAAAATCTTTAACAAATCGACGGTAATATGACGCAAATCCCACGAAGCTACGCACTTCCGATACTGTCTTGGGCACTGGCCACGCACGTACACAACTGGTTTTCTCCGGGTCAGTGGCGACCCCCGCCTCACTGACCACATGACCCAAGTATTTGACAGATGTTCTTAACAATTGGCATTTCTGGGGTTTAAATTTCAAATTGGTGTCCCGAACCCGGCCAAACACAGCCCGTAGTTACTGCAAGTGCCCTTCAAAATCTTTACTGAACACAATGACGTCGTCAAGGTATATCAAACATGACTCCCACTGCAATCCGGACAATACGAGTTCCATCAATCGTTGAAAGGTGGCTGGCGAGGAGTGCAGCCCCATCGGAAGTACGTTAAATTGCAACAACTCCTGTTGCGTGCGGAAGGCCGTCTTTGGTTTAGATTCCTCGTCCAAAGGCAATTGCCAAAAGCCCGACAAAAGAGTGGAAAAAAAATTCGCACCGGACAAGGTGTCCAATGAGTCATCAATGCGCGGGAGCGGGTATGCATCCGCCACCGAAATCTTATTCAATTTCTGGTAATCTACACAAAATCGCAGAGAACCATCTCGGTTATCAACCGATACAATCGGAGCCCCCCACGGGCTGGAAGAAGGAGAGACGATATTTTGTTGCAACATTTCGTCCACCGTTTTCCAAATGCAATCCTTCTCCAGCGGGCTCACACGGTGAGAATTTAAGCGAATTGGGGGTGCATCCCTAGTATCAATGTGATGCCACAACAGGGACGTGCGACCAACATCAAACTTCCGAGCTAAAAAGGTCCCTGAATTCCCAAAGCAACCCACGAAGACGCGACCGCTGCTCGGGTGTCAAATCATCATTGCAATCGTACAAATCCCGAAACCAGCCCGGTTCCTCCTCATCCAGTGGCAGCGTATCTCCCTCCCGAGCTGCCAAGCACGCATCCCCTTCCGAGTTCCGCGCGACCGACGCGTGCGCCAACGTAGTCCCTTCTTGAATAACGACTACTCGTGCCCCGTATTTACAATCAGAATGAATGGTTTGCACGTCGCCGTCACCATCGTAAAAGCACCAACCAGGGAGGGCGTTCGTGCCACGGCATTCGACGGTGTCAACAAAATGCCTTCCTCCAAGTTACCCACTGACAGTCCTTTTTTCAAGCGTAACGGCACAAGCATCTGTGTCGCAGGCGGAACGCGCACCGTGCGGCTAACCACCGCCTGAACCACAGCGTTAACGCGAGCAAATTTAGATGGAGTTCCAAAAACTTAAGGCACTTCCCCGATGGCAATTCCATCGTCCCTTCTCAATCGAAATCTTAATTGGCATCTTTTGCAAAAAATCTGTGCCCAACAAACATGGCACGGCCAGAACAGTCGAAACCAAAATGTATCCCATTACACACACCTCCCTAACTTGAATCGTTGCAAGCACTCGACCCAAAATTCCCAAACTGCCCTCATTTGCCGCTATACACGGGCCATCCACTGGTTCCAAAGCATGGGGCAAGGTTGGCAATAATCGGAAAGTTTGCAAGGAAATGAGGGTCGCAGAAGCCCCCGTATCGACGATAACTCGAAACTGTACCCCTTGAACAAGCGCCATCACATCCGATGAACCCGGTGCAGCTCCCAAAACACGATGAGCCAACGCACCCCATACAGCATTCCCATATGAGTCATACGAAGGGGGATCAACAGTGTGTGATGTCGCGGATGGGTGAGGTGTAGGATACGGCCGTGTATTGCATGTGTCTCGACTCGCCTGATAGTCCTGAGATGGGAAGAATCCGCGGTTGTAGCCTCCTGATGACCGCGGGAAGACGCCTTTCCATCTCCAGCAGTCCCGTGCGAAGTGTCCTCGACGTCCGCACTCGTAACACGTCAGCGGGCCACCACGTCCGAACGTCCCGGGGCGGCGAGGCGGGCCCACAAGCGGACGTGCGGCTGCTGCTGTCAGCGACCCCGGCTCCAACTCCGACAGGCCCCCGGCCGCGCCGGCGCACACCACCAGAGGCTGTGGTGTCACCGCCGCTGGCTCGTCACGAAGATCCAGGTTGGCCTGGATGTTCCTGGCAATCTGCAAAGACGACCCGTCATCGTTGCTGTTGCTGGGAAGTGAGAGGACGACTCGTAGCTCCTTCGCCATCAGCAACAGCTTCTCCTGGGCCAAGGAATCAAGGGCCGCCTGATCCATCGCCGGGTAAGCCGCTTGGCCGAGGGTCAACAGCGCACTGCGATACGCGAGGGAAGATTCCGTCTCCGCCCACCGTCTCAACTGAAACTTGTGCTTGGCGACCGATCGTGGTTCGTAAATGTCCAGGGAGGCCATAGAACGTCGCCAGCGCATCGTCGTCCAAGGCCGTTGGTAGAGCTTGTAGCGCTTCAACTTCCGTCCCCACGAGCGACTCGTATGCTGTCCGAAACCGTCGTGTAAACGCCGTCCAGTCGCCGACTTTAACCTCAAAGCGTTCCACGTGCAATCGCGTCGTGTGCTCGAAGTCAGCGACTCCGGCTCCTCCTCGGCGTCCAGCTCTGCTCCTGGCGCATTGGGAGATACAGCCGCGTCGCCGGCCTCCACAGATGTGACGAGCTCGTGCGGCAGCTGATCCGATCCTGTCGGCGGCGTCCGTATCGTCTGCATAAAATGTTCAAACTCCTTCACGAGTGCCGCCATCTTGGCCTCCCACTCAGCCATTGCAGCTCTCCATACGTGAGGCGGGCTTGGTTCATCTTCGTCGTTCGGGTCGCCCTCTTCCCACGGCGGCGCCCCATCAGCCGCGTCTGCAGGGGGAGCGGGAGCCTCCAACCCTGACAGGGGTATCACATCCACGTCTTTGCTGTCGGCCGACGAGCCCGCCGGTAAGTTTTTCTTTTTCGTTGCTTTCTTCGACATGTCGGCGTGGTCCTTTTGATCACTTCTGACACCAGTTGTAGGACTCGTACTGACGCGACAGCTTCTTTGACTTTCTCGGTTCTTTATTAACTCGTATAGTTTCACATCTCCGTCGGCATCACTCGATGTCCCTCCGTACTCTTCAACTCACAACTCCCCCTCCTTCTGCTCCTCTCCTCCAGCGACCCTCCTCTCTGCTCTCTCTCTCTCTCCAGCTCGGTCGCTCTTTGTTCTCTCTGCCGTCCCACTCTGTCGTAGCTCTCTCCACCAAGGTCCTTTACTCCGCTGCTATCCTACGCTGTACTCGCTCCGTCCACTGCTACTCTATCTATATTCTCTCTATCCACTGCTACCATACTCTGTATTCTCTTTGTCCACTGCTACCTTATACTATACTCTCTTTGTCCACTGCTACCTTATACTATACTCTCTTTGTCCGCTGTTCTGTCTCTCCATCCGTTCATTACTCGTCCCAGGCACCAACTCCCGTTTCTCCCCACGCTCTCCGCCTTTATCCCTGAACCAAATTCTCCTTAATTAATTGGACCATCCCCCGCTTCGCTACTCGCCCCCAGTCCCACGTGGTGTTGTTGTTGTAGACACCGTGGCGCCAATTTCAGACACCCATACCTCTCGTCCAATCACCAGTCTGCGTCCTCGATTACCCCCAGCCACCTGCAGGCCCCCCTTAACTACCATGCCACCTTAATTGGTACAACAACAACAGTAAGTCGCTCTGCGCCCTGTGTCCCCGTTTGCCATCACTGTCCGCCGCGTGCACGCCTCTCAACCCAACGCGTGACGCGTGTTTCTCAAGTCCTACATCTGTATGCTATGTGTGTATGCTGTGTGCCTGTATGTTGTGTGTGCCGCGTTGTTATGGACGTACAAGTTTCTGTACGGTGATAGAGCTGAGCGGTCGTGCGTTCGCCACTTGATGCAGAGGTTTGTGGTTGAAGGCCAGCGGCCGCCCTGGTTAATACTGCGTTTGTATTATTATTACGACTACTACATGCCATCTGCTTCAGTTATCCGTCAGATATCCCATGATAATATTAGAAAAGATAAGTAGGCCATGTGTGCTGGCGTCATGATACAAATTTTATAGATTACTCACAAATGACTAAAGTGGGAAATCCACGAAGCAAAATTGCTCCCTACTGGCAGACTAACAGCCGCTTGCAGGCCGGATGCCGCATTCAATTTGTGCTGCACAGGGACAGCTGCCACCGGGGGTGTCTGAGCTGAACCGTATGGCAGGCGCAGTATGGATATGAAGTGGTGATGACGATGATGATGGACACGGTGAAACTTAACCGTAATTATACGATTTTCAGTCTAGAACAATCCGCTATAGCCGACGTGACGCTGCAGGGAATTTACTATTTAACATCGATTCGCGTTTGTGCAATATTTTCGATTTTACACGCCGTTTGTGACGCGTGTGTGTGACGCAGTTGTTTTTTGCCCTGATTGCTATTTGTCATTTCGGTGAGCCTGGTTAAACTAAGGTGGTGAGATATACAGGTCGTGGGTTTGATCCCGATCCTGACCCCTGTATATTTGAAGTGTGTGTCTCTCCCCGTGGTCGTGTGGGTTATTCTCCAGGTCCTCCAGTTCCCCGCCCCCCCCCACATTTATAAACATACGTTTAGAGTATTTGGCTGCTTTAAATTTCCACACGATAAGCCACGTCGTTGAGCTATCATTTGTGATAGCCAGGTCGTTTCTGAAAAAGAAATACACAGCTTAGCAGGCCATACGTGGTATTTTTTTTAAAATATATATAGTTACGTAGAAGGGAAATAATGAAATAAAAATAAAACATAATAAAATACAATTCTCACGACGTTTCGACCACAACGCAAGCAGCCGTCCTCAGGTGAAGAACAGGGCTGTCGGAAAGACAGCGTCACCTGAGGACGGCTGCTTGCGTTGTGGCCGAAACGTCGTGAGAATTGTATTTTATTGTTTTATTTTTATTTTTTTATTATTTCCCTTCTACGTGACTTTACCGAAAGAACCAAGAAGATGAATCCCTGCAGTCACGAAAGCTTTAAATCGAAATATATATAGTTGTATAGCTTAACCAAGCAAACGTCGATAATGCTGACGATGTACCGTGGCGTGGCATGTGAGCAGCCTGCTGGGCACGTTGGACCTGGCAGCTGTGCTGCGCAGCGCCGAGGAGCTCTTCTACTCATACTGCCGCCAGTCGGTGCTCGACTGCTTCGCTGATGGCCGCGCCAAGTCGCGCCCTCGTGGCTTCCTCGCCTCCAGGCTTTCGCAGATGTTCAGCTGAGCCTGCTGGACCCCCTCCAGTCAAGCTGCACGCATGCGCCCGCGAAGAACACACGCCACGAAGAAGACTCTAGATTGGGAAGGCGACTCAAGCAGTGGGCGGCGGTGTGTTGGGGGAGCGTTGGGGGGAGCAGAGGGGTATTGGGGAGTTTTCAGGATTCTGAGCTTCCCGAAGGCTCCCTGTCTCTTCCCTACCGGTCAAAGCTCACTCTCCGCAGAACCACAGGACTTAAAACCAGGAGCATGAAACGTTTCAGCGAGTTACCCATGTTCCGTGCGTGTCTTGATGGAGAGAGCTGATCTGCAAGGTAAGAGAGGTCGCAACAAAATACATGATTTTGAATACAATTGTGTTTGTTTTTTTAAAGAGTGAAGTTGGAGAGAGTGGCCAAATATTTTGATAACTTGCATCCCAAAGTGTGATTTTTTTCAATGTTTTTTCTTAATCTCTCGTGAATAACTTTGCCGGTCTTTGCAGCTTTGACCTTATTTCTCGTTTATCCGCAATGTCAATAGGATCTTGAGAGTTGTGTGAACGATGATGAGTAGAGTGGTGTGACTGATGGTGAGTTGAGCGGTGTGAACGATGGTGAGTAGTTGTGTGAACTATGGTGGGTAGAGTTGCGGCCAGTGTTTTACCAAGTGGCCCATTGCCAGTCGTAATGATGCCCGGTCTTGTGTAATGAATAAACTTTTATTTGTGTGTGTTTTTTTAAACAAAAGATCCAAAAATAACGTTTTTATCACGGCCAGCAATTTGTGAAAGAGGCAGACGAGAGTAACGGAACTCAATTCAGCTACACGTTTACATTTAGCTGCGATGCTTGCAAGCACAAGAACGTCTCGAACCCAGTGACTCTACTGAGTCTGCAAATTAAACATTGTTATTCGGTGATGCTGTTGCGTTGACAGTGGTGCACAAATAACAACAACACTCAACACGCTTGTCAACAACACTTACCTTAAAATGAAAATATGTATAACAGGCGACGCTTTTGGCAATGGCCCTTCTTCTTGTGCTATTGTCCCCAGCCGTCTCAATCTCGTTCCCGCCAAAGCTCCCCTCTTCCCGTCAGTTCTCCTCTTATATCTCCTCGATTACCCCTCCCCCTCCTGTCACCGTCCCACTAACCCTCCTATTGGTAAGAATCCTTCCCTGACACCCCTACACTATGAACAAGGTCCATTTCCCGAAACGTCGCCTGTGGTCCTTGTTCATTCCACGTGAAGAAGGGCTATTGCTCCAAACGTCGCATATTGTCATTTTCCTTTTGAGGCCACAGTGTTTTTGACGAACGTGTAGAGTTTACTGTGAGTGACAGTACAGCGTAGGCTGATTACTACCCTGAGCTCCATCTGTCTGTCGTGCCGTTGCCTGAGGCTTGTTTACAGGAGTCGCTGCATCACGGCATCGCTGCGTTATTTAACGTTTGCGTTTTTCGCAGGCGCTCCTCACCCAAGGGTGTTTTTTGTAGGCCGTGCTGCGCTGGTTGAGAATTCTCTCTGTCGAGAGTTTTGCCGCCCACCCGCCGCCTGACTTTCAAATAAGACACAAATATTGTGTAGAAATGCGCGCACAGGTCTTTGTGAGTGTGAAACAAAAAAAAAACCCATCAGCAGTTCCTGGAGAAATGCACCGTGGTCCTCTTGTTTTAGGTCAAAATCAAAATTTATTTGAACAAACGTGACCCGACTGGCGGAAGCAGCGATAGACGACATTGTTATTGTGGGCATGTTGCGAAGTTGAATTAATACGTATGTATGTACGTTTGAACATAGCCAACCATGCCAATCATGCAGAAAACCACGCTCGGGATTATCGCTGCGTGTCTGCCAACGCCTCACGATGTGAGCGGTGGGCTGCCGATGTTGTAATCCTCGTAGAGCAGGGGTGTCCAAACTTTTTGCAAAGAGGGCCAAATTTGATAAAGTGAAGATGCCCGGGGGCCAATTGTTTCTTCTGACATTTTTTTAACCACAAAAGTTACATGAAAATACACACTGTTATAAAACAATTGTCATTGTCACAATTACCTTTATTTTTCAAATGACAATGTAACTAAATATAAGCCACTCAGGCAGATGTGAACAACTCTAAAAACACAATTCTGCCTTTCATTCAGTCAGATAACATTGAACAAACTGTATAGAATACCTTAAATTTCCATGAGTTAAATATATTTGCCTCATGAACATTTTAAACAGGAGATATGAGTAATGCAAAGTGGTCTGTTATCATTAAACTTTAAAACAAGTGAATTTTGCCCTTGTCTTTTACAAGATCTTTCAGAAAGTAATAGTTTGTGTCACATCTACAGGTACATAACATCAACAGTTATAACAAAATCTTATTCAAGAGTTTAATAAAAACAAGTGCCATAAGTCCAAGTGCATTGGTGTGCTTTAGGCTTTTCACTGTTAATAGTGACAGATGTTACCGTTCAGAACACTCAATTTCAGATTGATCAAGGAACAGATAACTTGCTGACACTAATGAGAAGGGTGATACTGAGATCTAGATTTCAGTAAAGAGACCAGGTCTGGCTTGAGGGCAGTGGTTGAGATGCGTAAAATGCCATGCAAGTGGGAGTCACTCATCCTTGACCTCAAACGGTTCTTGTTTAAGTTCATGACTGAGAATGTTTGCTCAGACAAATATGTGGAGCTGAATAAGCTCAGCATTTTCTTAGCGAATGACCGCATTTCTGGAAACCTGCTTTTGTCCAGCTGCCAGTAAAAGTCAACAAGATAACTAATCGTCACACTGCAGCTCAATGAGCTGCAGCTGTGGAGGAGCATCGTTAGGGTCCACGGAGAAGGGAGAAGAGAAAAGCAACATGTCCTTTCGATTTAAAGCTTTCGTGACTGCAGGGATTCATATTCTTGGTTCTTTCGGTAAAGTCACGTAGAAGGGAAGTAATAAAATAATAAGAATAAAACATAACAAAATAGTTCTCACGACGTTTAGGCCACAACGCAAGCAGCCGTCCTCAGGTGAAACCAGGTCTGTTTCACCTGAGGACGGCTGCTTGAGTTGTGGCCGAAACGTCGTGAGAATTATTTTATGTTTTATTTTTATTATTTTATTACTTCCCTTCTACGTGACTTCACCGAAAGACCTAGAAGACAACATGTCCTTTTCAATAACTGCAAAGTCTCGAAAGCGTTTTTTTAAATTCCACAGAAAGAGATGCGATAGCTGTTGCATAACTCTTCATTTGCGCACCGATGTTGTCCTGTGGGAAACTGTCAATGACCTCTTTCAAAGCTAGGAAGTGCGCGGTGCAGGGCTCTGTTTTGGACAAGTGTCTTTGGAAAAGTTGCAGTTTGGTTCCAAAGACCTTGATGTGAGCGTATAGCTGGCTCACCATTGCATCTTTTCCTTGAAGATTAACATTTAGCGCATTCAGATGCTTCGTTATGTCAACCAAAAAAAGCCAGATTTGCCAGTCATACAGGATCGGACTTCTTCAATTAGTTGTCCCTTCTCACCCAAAAAATGGGCAATTTCCTCTTTGAGAGAGAAAAATCGCTGCAGTGCGGACCCCCGAATTAGCCACCGCACATCGTTGTGATATATTACGTCACCGTATTCAGCCTGGATGTCACGCAAGAAAGGCTAAAACTGTCGGTGGTATAGAGCTTTAGAGCGAACATAATTGATTGCCTTTGCCACTGGTTTCATAACATCGTCAAATTTGAGATGTTTGGTGCAGAGAGCCTGCTGGTGAATGATAAAGTGAAGTTTAATAGCGTTACCTGCTTCTTCGCTGACTTTATTGCAGATCAGTGTGGACAATCCACTTCACTCACCAGCCATGGCAGGCGCACCATCGGTAATGATCCCAGAAACTTTACTCCATATCATCAACAGCTTCACAAACAGAAACGAATAAATCTGTTCCTCTGGTTTGCCCTTTAAGGCTTTTGAGGTCAAGCAGCTCCTCTGTCACGTTCATGTTGTCATCAACTCCTCTTAAAAAAATAAGTAGTTGTGCAGTGTCAGATGCATCGGTGCTTTCATCGCAGGCTAATGAGAAATAATCAAAAGCCACTCCCCTGTCCCCCAGTTGTCTCTGAATATCTGACGATATGTTCGCGGCACGGATGCAGAGCCCGATAGCATTAGAATGGTGCTGCCATCATGTGGAGAAAGGAGGAATTACATCTTTAAAGTGTTATGATTTATTTATTCTGACAGAGCTAGCGAGCCATAAATAACACATAAGACCGAAGCTGCGGGCCGTATGAAATCTGACCGCGGGCCAATCATGGCCCGCGGCCGGACTTTGGACATGCCTGTCGTAGAGCATGCCGACTCTACAAAGATAATATAATCAAACCCGCTTAATGAAATTCATGGGGGGGGGGGCAATCATTTTTTGCTTTGAAAATTAATGTGTGATTAAATGGTGTAAAAATCTATAGCCCTACTGCTTAAACCCGTGGGGTTGGCAAGTATTAGTTTGGCGAGTTTGTTGTGAGGTTTGGTTATGCACAACCGGAGCCAGAGCAGAACCTCGAGTCGTCATCTGCTGCTCAGACGACGCCACTGCAAGCCCAGAAAAACCAGCACATCCAAAAATCCCAGCACATCCACTGAAGCAGTGTTCTTCGCTAATTTTCAGTGGCGGGTCACATTCGCCGATAGGACCTCAGTGTGAGGGCCGCCACACCGCCTGCAAAGGGCGTTTTCACATGTTGTGTATTGTCGGAGGCCCGCACGTCAGAGGCCGCACTAAAGGCCACCAGGGGCCGCCAATGGCTAGCGGGCCTTGCAATGAAGAACACTGTCTTGAAGCAATTTCAGGGCAAATTGTTGCCAGAAACCGTAACTGGCAACACGGCTAGGCTCAGGCCGGAGCTGCTTACTCGCTCGTAGAACCATGGCTTGGCTCAGGTTCAGCTCGTGGGAATATTGGGCATGACTGGCACCTTGGTGAGAGGCAGCTCAAGTTACTTATCTTGGTTCACTTGAGCCAAGCCTGAGCCGGACTGTGGCGAGGAAAATGTACCTCAGATTTTACAACACACAAAGGTGTGCTCACAAACAGCAGGAAGGCACAACTCGAATCCATATGGTTTGTATGCATGCAATGTGACACAATATTGCTTGTCTATAATACAGTTATTTTGGGTTACATCGTGTAAATATAAATACGTCATTAAACCTGCCAACTACACAGCCAAATAGTAAGGTTTGTCATGTAAACAGAACATACCTAAAACTTGATTTGGCGCTTTCGTGACTGCAGGAATTACTCTTTGGTTCTTTCGGTAAAGTCACGTAGAAAGAGAAAATAATAAATTAAATAATAGCATACGACGTTTCGATTGCAACACAAGCAATCATCAGGTACAAATGAAAGAGAAAACAAAACCTAGTAAACTTAGAAATATAATGCAATTGTGATGCCGCCGCCACGAAGCCGCTCGGCGGGCGCCCCATCCCCGACATCGCCACCACCAAGTGACGGAGCCGACCCCCGCGTCCCCCCACCTCACCTCACATAAACACACCCGCACGCATTTCCCCCCCCCCCATAGAGCTCCGAGGGGAAGTCACCTGGCCGACCGGTTTTAATCCGAGAAGCCCTTATCGGGATAACTTTCACGGTTTCCGGTGACCAGGGAATTGGACGACCTCCCCCGATGCTACTTCGCGGCGCTGCGACCGGCATTAAGATTGCAAGGTCGCGGCGAGGGGCCACTCGGCCACTGCGGTTGAAACGCACCCCCCACACCCACGCACGTATCGACGAGGCAGGCAGGGGAGGGACGGGACGGCATGATTAGCATGACCGCAGGGGCTCTTGCATGTAGTCGCTGATGGTTAGGATAATTACGCTTGAGCGCGTAGGCAGCATTATTATGGAAATTAGGGAAGTTAAAGAGTAAAGGCTGGAATTACGAATAAGCGGAGGTTTCCGGAGGTCCGTGCATAAATTCCCACGGCAAGCCTTTGTGATGGACGCCGCTGCATAATTTACACGACAAAAGAGGCGACTCGGGCGCATAATGCACAATTGATAGGGCAAGTGGTAGAGGCACGCGAAGGCTCCGCGCATAACTTCCCACGGCAGGCCTTTGTGATGGACGCCACCGTATAATTCGCATAACCAAGGCACCATGCATGAGAAACGGATTGATTAGCATATGCGCCGCACATGAACGGGGGAGGGAGCGAAGAGTGCTCGGGGAGGCAGAGGCCTGAGTCCGGGAGATAGAGGGGATCTCACTCCAAGAAGCCAGCGATCAAGGCGGCTCCCAGCTCTGCCCTCCGGACGTCCGTGCGACGTGCCCAGACGAGCAGCGAGGAGAATCCACGGGACACCGGATACTTCGAACTGTGAGTAAGAAGGTGAATTAGTATCATAAGCCGATAAATAGGGAATAGGTCCAGGGGTAGTAGAATAGGCCAGCCTCGTCGATTCATACTGATTTAACATCAATTCCCAGGTAGCCGAAAATAAATCATTAATAGCTGATCGTGGCCTCGTGTGATCTCGTTGACAAGTGTGAACGCAAGTGGTGCTGCGTACACAGTGGTTCGCCACGTGGGAGCGCTGCGCAGAGCGGCGCAAGAGAGGGTGTCGCGTGTGGAGCTGTGTATGGGTGTGGGCGTACGTTTGCTACGTGTAGGATACAGGTGCGCGATTAGGAAAGGGAGGTATCGTGGTAGTGTGAAGGGGACGTAATACTACTCGGTAACTAACCATGCCTACTACGCGGACCCGCCGTGGAGGGGAATCCTCGAGCGACGGCTCCCACCCCATGGGTGAGGAACCCAGCAGCGGTTCGCCTAGCAGCGGGGGGGCGAGTAATGATGTTAGCCCGGCCATTAGCATTCTCGAGGGAGGGATCTCGGGGGCCAGCGACCCCCACACAATACACATTTCACACTTAACTTCTAATTTAGCAATCCTTGGAAGAACGTAAAGTGTGAAATTTGAAAGAGAGACAAGACACAGACACGGAGACACAAAGACAGACACACGGGCAGGGAGCAGACAACACAGAGACACAGAGAGAGAGAAAACAAACTTAAAACCTCCCCTTAGAGGTGGTTCAAACTTGCATAACTGCAGGAAATAAGAGCGACAAAACGAGGGGAGACAGAGAGAGAAACACACTAAATCAAACCAACTTAGTGAAATTTGGAAATGTAATGTAATGCAACACAGAGAGTCGGTCAACACAATTGACACATGGCCTGGTTGATTACGTTCTTCCAAAAATTGCTAAATTAGAAGTTAAGTGTGAAATTTGAGAGAGAGACAAAACACAGATACGGAGACACAAAGACAGACACACGGGCAGGGAGAGACAACACAGAGACAGAGAGAGAGAGAAAACAAACTTAAATCCTCCCCGTATAGGTGATTCAAACTTGATTTGGCACTTTCGTGACTGCAGAATTACTCTTTGGTTATTTCGGTAAAGTCAAGTAGAAAGATAAAATAAAAAATTCAATTAAATTGTTTTAAATAAAAACACAAGCAATCATCATCAGGTACAAATTAAAGAGAAAATAAACCTAGTAAATTTAGAAATGTAATGCAATACAACACAGAGAGTCGGCTAACATAAGTCAACACCCTACCTGGTTGATTACGTTATTCCAAAGATTGCTAAATTTGAGAGAGAGGCAAAACACAGACACGGAGACACATAGACACATAAGCAGAGAGAGACACACACATAGGCACACAGAGAAACAACACCTCTATGTCGAGGCCTTAAATATAGAGAGAGGGGGGGGGGGGTAGAGAAATTAGCATGTCAGGAACACATTCCTGCGGAGGGAGCTGGTAGGAACTTTGGGTTGCTCGGTCAATGGCCAGGGTCAACGGCGGCGTGGTGTATTCCGCAAATATGGCCGACTGTGAGGGCAGGCACAAGCCGGCGTGAGTAGGTTAAACGTTGAGTTTTATAAGGACACCACGGGGTGACCAGCCCCTCCCCACCCAGCCCCACCCCTCCCACCCTCCACCCAGCCCCACCATCCCCATCCAGCCCCTCCCCACCCTCCCCACCTAGCCCCTCCCCACCCAGCCCCTCCCCACCCTCCCCTCTCCACCCAGCCCTACCCCTCCCATTTTTGGATGCACGACGGACGGACGGACACAATAATCCCCTGTGGGCTGGTGGAACCAGGTTGTTCCTACCAGTATAATAGAGCAACAACACGAGGACACAGAGAGAGAGAGAGAAAACACACTTAATCAAACAAACTTAGTAAAATTTGGAAATGTAATGCAATGCAACACAGAGAGTCGGTCAACACACAACGCATAACCTGGTTGATTACGTTCTTCCAAAGATTGCTAAATTAGAAGTTAAGTGTGAAATTTTGAGAGAGACGAGACAGACACATCTGTGCGTTAATTGTGTGTTGACCGACTCCCTGTGTTGCATTGCATTACATTTCCAAATTTGACTAAGTTTGTTTGATTAAGTGTGTTGTCTCTCTCTCTCTGTGTCCTCGTGCTGTAGCTCTATTATTTCCTGCAGTCACGAAAGCTCCAAATCTCTAATTGACATGCTAATTTCTCTACCCCCCCCCCCCCTCTCTCTCTGCCCCCTCTCTATTTAAGGCCACGACACAGAGGTGTTGTTTCTCTGTGTGCCTATGTGTGTCTATATTTCTAAGTTTACTAGGTTTGTTTTCTCTTTCACTTGTACCTGATGATGATTGCTTGTGTTGCAATCGAAACGTCGTATGCTATTATTTAATTCATTTTTTCTTTCTACGTGACTTTACCGAAAGAACCAAAGAGTAATAATAATAGGGCTGGGATTTGCCATAAATATGAATTGGACAATCCCCTCCTATAACAAAACAGTTCCCTTAGCTCGAGACTCCTTGCTAGATTTTTTATGGAATGGGAAGCATTGTTATTTTAATGAGAATTGAAGCTGCAGTGTAATAACCTACACTACGGTGCTGTTGTTAGATCGCAGGATCGCGAGATGTGTGTACACATATGTTGAACTTTTTTTCCGCACCGCACGTGCCCAACCGTTTTTTTAACGTCTTAAAGCACACATAGATTTATATAATAAAACATCGATTAATTGACGTTTTTATTTGTTTCGACCTAATCTGCTAATTTCTTTAGTCGTCTACAGTGCACTGCTTGAGTGTCGTCCCTCGTGCCTTTGTTGTCAGGATGTAGAGGGGGTGTTATCCAAACGTTGCACGTTTACTGCCCTCCTTAAAAAACAACGGCCCTTATTACTCAAACGCCTGCACCTTCATTACATTCTCCTCTCATTTCTACTCCCCCCCCCCTTTTAATTATGCATAATCATCATGCTCATCATTCACTCTCAATTACACGCTCATCCTTCACTCTTATTTACACCCCCATCAGCAAAATGATAACGAAACCTGAATGACGTCAACATCAATCACATCAAACATCTGTAACATTGACATAAATTACGCCACATCGATATTCCCAACACTGCTTACATCACAGTAGCATTAACTGCGATGATGTCATCATCATTACATTCCCATAATTTCGTTACCCCCCTCTCACCACCGTTGAACTTCTTGCACGCAGAGCCACTTGCTGCCATTTACTTTCAATCTCTCGTCACATTGCAGGGTACTTATCCAAAATCTGTGATTAATAAGTGCGTGTCCTGAAAATAAAATAAAAGCATTTAACAGGCGACGTTTCAGGAAATGGCTCTTCTTCATGGCATAATCTATGGTTGGTAATAATGTAGTGTAGGGTTCACAATACCTTAATAGAATAACTACCAAGCAATGACAATATATATGTAGCTAAATGAAACATATACTTTTATATATTTGACGTATTTCTTTTTAGTGATTTGCTTTAATTTCCTATACTTTGCACTCCGATGTTTTTTTGTATTGATTGTTTTTGTAACTTTCTGACCCGTCCCTGCTGGACATCTTTGAAAACAAGCTTTATAGCTCATCGGATTTTTCCAGGATAATGTTATGATTGTAATAATCGATATAGGACCGGCCAAGATGACGTTGACCTTCGCCAATATCATAGCGATGACGTACCCTAAGATTTGTGTAATTGTGTGACGTCACAGCGTTGTGACAGATTCAGAATATTTATATCGGAGGAATCCTATGAGCTATGAAGCTCTGTTTAACATTTGGCCAGTCGGGGTGGGTCAGCAAGTTACGTCAACAACAACAACAAAACAATAAAATGGTACAAGAGTCAGATCAAAAGAAGTAAACGGAAAATTATAGCCGATGACGTCACACGCGCATAAATTAATATTGACGATGCCACGTTACGTAACGAATAAAACAAATACTGTAAACTCAAGTGTTCCGAGCGCGCCAGTCTAGAAACTCCACTCGCATATATTTCAATGGGAACGTGTCCATTCGCACAGCAGAGTTACGGATCAATTCTCTGCCACTTCCAGAACAATTGCGTCGTGATGTCACGAGGGCTAACTGCGAGGCACGTACGCCGTCGTGACGTCACGGCACAAAGGCGTTCATTGTACGTCGTGACGTGATGACGTCATCTTACAAAAGCAAATCATGGGTGGGCGTATCGAGAGCGCATGCGTCACGAGGCGGTGACGTCACCGATGTATGACGTCAGCTCCCGTGCCGCCATCGCTCTCTTTTCAAGTCCCTCCTGGCTGCGGGAGGCGCCGCTCTTGCATCGCGCGGCTCCGTCCGTGAAAATCCGCAACCATGGTGAGCCATCGGGCCTCGCCCGACCCGCGTTTACCACGGCACACATCCCGGCTATCTACTACTTCGATTATTTTTGGGATTGTGCGGATATTTTAGAGATTTTTTTTCGCGATTTGTTACGACGGGCGTCACGGCCCGTGTTGGCAGGCCCCGCTCACCCCTTGCCTGCTATGCGCGCAATGTGTGGCGCACAGGTGGCAGCTCATGCTACTCGAACCGCTGTTATATTTTTTAACGAATGCGGGTTAAGTGACCGATTATGGTGTCGGTGATTATAGTAATGCGTTATTTGGCCGTGGTTAGTAACGTAGCAGCTGTGCGGACGTGGCATGAATGGCGCCCGGCGTTCGGGCCATGGCCTCGTGAGACTTTAATTTCAATTAAGTGTTATAATGACACTGTCGGGAGATAATAGAAGTGATCTTCATTTCTGCGCGAATATTTGGGTATTTTTACGTCTAAACACGTGTAATACGTGAGCGACTCGTTTTCCTTGCGTCTTTGTGGCTTGATGTGTTTTTTTGTAATTACGGCGATTCGTTTAGTCCCGAGCTGCCGGTAATAAGATGGCGGCTTGTGTTCGAGCAGAGTTGTACGCAGTTGCACAATTGACTCCTGCCTATCTGGGCGTGCGCATATTTGGACTGCGTTGTTACACAACGGGTGAAAGCGTCCCATTGAAAGCAACGGCTTGTCCTAACATACACTAGCAGTACTTTGATTCCTCCACACACATGAAAATCATGTTTTAGTCCAGACCTTATGACCAGCCATATGTTTTAAGCGGTAGACTAGCGTTAGACTTTGTAGGTCTCGTCAGCAGTCAGGCTAGTTTATATTCGCATTGCTTAAAGTGGGTTAATTACATGGACGCGTGGACTTAATCACTGAAAGATTAACATATTTAAAGAACAATAAATTGAACACGCGAGCAGAGAAAACAATGAGCCGGCGTTTGTGATGACGTCCCCGCATCCGGCCGCGCATGCGCACAGCGTGTCTGCGGGAGGTACCGTTCCCCAACCCCTCCCCCCTCACGTAGCCGCAGTGCGCATGCGCGCGATGTTCTCTTGCTCACCCCTCAGCCCCCCTCCACGCCGGATCTGACGTTATTCCAAAATAAAAGCCCCTTAGGCCACTGGTTCTTTGCGTCTATAAAATAAAAGCCCTCGTACTTGTCAAGCCACCACTGCGCCTCCCTTTGACGTTTTGTTTATTAACAGCACAGCGTATTTAAGAGGTGTTGAGACATTGAGATGTGTATTCGCGTAATTTCAACAGGTGAGAGGCTTGATTTTAGAATCAAACCCATGGAGATTTGAAGTGACGTTATTTAACCCGTCGTAAGCAATTTGGTGAAATATGGTCAACCAACATGTACCGTAGTCTTTGTCAATGAATACATGAATCATAGAATACATTGCACGGCCAAGCTTAACCAGTCAAAACGTCAATTTATAATGGATAATATTAAACCAGTGAGCCTATTGAAGAATTATATTTGTGGTTGAAGTCTCTTTAAACAAGAGCAACCCATTGAGAAGTCATCCGATTCAATGCACTCCCTTTATCAGGTGACTACTGAGGTTTATGTAAACGTGCATCCTATATTTAACTAACTGAGCACAGTTAAAATGCATCTTAAGATTGATGTCAATATAACCAAGCGTGAGTCCCACTGACCTATTGAGCCCAATGCCGGTGCACTGACTGCGTCATTGACGTGCTTGAGAAATGTCAGGTGACTGGCAGGTAATACATTAGCATATACTTATAAAACTTGCAGAGGAGTCTATAAGCTAATTTATCCACCCAATAAAACCCTCTGAATTCCTTAAGTGCCCCACAGATTTCTATCCAATCATAGAACAGATTTTCATCTCAACACGTCTATCTTCGGTTGCACTTACCCATTGGCGGTTCTTTCATTCCTGTTTCTTGAGCTATAGCTGCTTATCTAAACAGACTCCGTCCACCACCTGAGTCGTGTAGGGTTAGTCATTTGAATTTAAGTTTTGGTTAAGGTTCAGGGTTGGTGTTTTAGAACCCGGTTTATCATACCTAAGGCTGCATTTGTTACCTCACTTGGCAATGCTGTCGTTGATGGCGACGTTGGGCTGCGTGCGTTAAAAGCAACTGAGGTGATGTGCGTACGGAGTGGAGGTGACGACATTCTTAATGCTGCTGGCCGTGGTGCTTGCGAAACCACTAATTTACCTTGTAGTTGGGCAGATAAATGTAGTCAGGACGCAGCAGGCGTTGCCAACTTCAGAGTTGAGTGCCTCTTCAAATGTTTGTTAAAGGCCATCCTTATATTTTGAATTAGAGAATGTCATATATTACACGGAATCTTGACTTACAGCTTTCGTGACTGCAGGAATTCATATTCTTGGGTCTTTCGGTAAAGTCACGTGGATGGGTTCAAAGAAAATAGCCAAAAAAGAAAAAAAAATACGACGTTTCGATTGCAACACCAGCAGTCGTCTTCAGGAAAAGGGGGGTTAGCTTCCAAGGCAAACTGTTTACAGTGGTTTGAAATGGGCGTAGCCCAATGTCAGCAGCCAATGATAATGTAAGTGATGGGCAGCCAACCCGACGGTGGTTGGGTTTCCACCAATCAAAGGACTGCTAGGTGGTGAATACTAGCATGTTAAAGAGATTAGCATGTTCATGGCAGATCGCAGAGCCGCAACCAAGGGGTCGGCGCGCGAAGAGACTTCAAGCGCAAGTTTGAAATGGGCGTGAAGCACAACTAACATCAGAAGGCTTAATTCTGTAAATGTATTGGATGACTTGTGCAAGGACAAACACTTGAGCAGAGTGGTGTGCAAGAGAAGTCTGAAGTGATTCCAGAAGTGGTTTGGTGGTGTCATCTCTGAGGACCTTGCCCTACTGACTGAAACCATTTCTGAAGGGTTTTTATGTCAACACATGGCATGTGCAACACAGTTGATGTGATTGCTGATCCTTTTCTCCCATTTCTGCTTTGTTTTAACCTCTTGTCCCATGCGTCCCATGCCTTCCTGCAGGTGAACTTCACAGTAGACCAGATCCGTGCGATCATGGACAAAAAGTCCAACATCCGCAACATGTCGGTGATTGCGCACGTGGATCACGGTAAGTCGACGCTGACCGACTCGCTCGTGTGCAAGGCCGGCATCATTGCCGGGTCGCGTGCTGGAGAGACACGCTTCACGGACACCCGCAAGGACGAGCAGGAACGCTGCATCACCATCAAATCTACGTGAGTGCCACACTTGCTGACCATTCATCACATTGCACGTCACAGCATTTTTCACATGTCGCCAGGTGGACCATTCGTTCAAAGCCATTTCGTCAATCCAGGGCTAGATTAAGGCCTCTCCCCCCCCCCCCCAGTTGGCTGTCATTGAGGTTATTTTATTGTACTTCATGCATATTGTGGATTCATCCATCAAGGGGGAGGTTGGTCCACTACCGGTTTGTATATCATTCGCTAGTTTGTTAGCCAAGGCCTAGAATCGAACTTGGGTCTCCAGGTTCATAACACTGCAATAACCACTGCTGATGCTTAAGCCCTGGGTAACTTAAACCATAGAAATAAAGTCAAATGTCTACTCATACAATTTATTTTGTATTCTATTGGCTTATTAAAATTTTGGAGAAATGTTAAACTAGGAGTCTTAAGAGCACAAGTCTTAAAGGGGTGTTTCAGGGTTAGGCAGTCATTGGCTGAATATTGCGTTAATGACTGTTTGCGTCGAGGTATTTGTTACCAAATGTGTAGTGTGGTATACTTCCGGTGTTTACCATTGCTGTATATTTATTATTGGAACGTTTGATTCTTATTTTGTTTTACAAACATTGCCAGAAACTTTAAGCCATAGTTATGGGTTTGTCTCTTTACTGCTGCTTGTATCTTTTACAACCTTTGATAACATTTTCAAGTGTACACATCCATTAATTTAAATAAGTAGAGCAAATTTTCTTTGTATACAAATAATAATTTTGATTGTAAGGAATGGCAAGCTCTGAACTTGCCGAATTGGATTCTTATAAATTTGCATTGGGGATGCACCAAAGCTGTCGCCCGATAGACGCTGACCCTTAACACCGTGCGCATCCAACAGGGCCATCTCCCTGTACTACGAGCTGCAGGAGAACGATCTGGCCTTCATCAAGCAGTGCAAGGACGGTAACGGCTTCCTCATCAATCTCATCGACTCTCCCGGCCACGTGGACTTCTCGTCCGAGGTCACGGCTGCCCTGCGTGTCACCGACGGTGCGCTGGTCGTCGTCGACTGTGTCTCCGGTGAGTCCTGTCGGGTTTCTCGCCGCCGCCGTGCTTTTAAATTGAGGGCGAGCATTTAACTTTATAAAATAGCCCGCATACGCATATAACCCGCAGATGCATATACCCTGCAAAAATAGCGTTTTGTGTAAAAAAAAAATCGGACAGCCCGCACCTCCATATACCCCGCATGCATTCATATATTTAACGTCGTTACCGCAGCTTAATTCCATCATTAATACGAAGTATACATTTGTAATACATTCCACTATCATTTGTTAACATTAAAATCATAACGTGCACAAAGAAAACAAACTAACCGGAAACGAGTGAACTTTAAACAGTAAATAAGTAACAAAAGTAAATATCCAATAAATAAGTAACACAACTGGTAGATAAGTAAGTACAGTTTTAGCACTGGTAGATTGCGCACTGAGCAGATTATAGCAGAACTACGGTCACTCTGTCGCCTCGTCCCCACCTCTCCCCCCCCCAGCTGCCCCAACCCCCACCTCTCCCCACAGCTGCCCCAACCCCCACCTCTCCCTCCCCCCAGCAGCCCCAACCCCCACCTCTCTCCCCCCAGCTTTCCCGTCGCCGGTAAACAGTGCGCGCAATTCAAACATTGACGTTTAATTGTACAAACAATTCATTTAAAACGTGATAACATGTGCAATTTTAGTGTGAGTGGTTTATTCAGCAGTGGCTTAGTCAAAGGTAAGTGTTGCATAGTGGATAGTCCTACCATGAATTTTTTTTACGAGTCACATGTGTAAAATATTTTTTGGATAGCCCGCACCTCCATACACCTCGCAGGGTCTTATTTTTGTAAAAACTGGTATACCCCGTGGGTTATATGCAGGAAAATATGGTACCTAAAGAGGTTGCATTGACGTTGACCTTAAGTCCCTCATTTACCCCAAGCATGTGCTTGGTAATTGAGATTTTTTATTAAGTACTGTTTGAACATCCTTTACGTGAACCACTTTTACTCTAATTAGGGCCTTATTCTGAGACAGGTTTGCTCTGGTTTGGCATCGTAACACAGTCTCAGGCTCAAACCGCTTGGTTTCTTGTGAAGATGCCTGAGCAACACTGCTCAAGTTAAGCATGGTTTTAAGCCCGGCTCGCTTGAGCCAGAGCCTAGCTGTGGTTAAGAATACAGGCTTTGATGTCCCTTCGGAGACTTTGAATGACCGGCACGAGCGGTGTAACGTTGATACGTGTGCTCTCTGCGCAGGTGTGTGCGTGCAGACTGAGACGGTGCTACGCCAGGCTATCGGTGAGCGCATCAAGCCCGTGCTCATGATGAACAAAATGGACCGTGCGCTCCTCGAGCTGCAGCTTGAGCCCGAGCCACTCTTCCAGACCTTCCAGCGCATCGTTGAGAATGTCAACGTCATCATCTCCACCTATGGCGAGGATGAGAACGGACCCATGGGAAACATCATGGTATGTGCATCTGTCATCTGCGCATGTGCAATGTGGTACAGGCATACCCCATTTAGCGCGGGAGATGCATACCTGGAGAACGGCAGCGCTAGGTGAATCGGTGCTATACGGCAGCGGTCCACAACCTTTTTGGCACCAGGGACCGGTTTCCTGGAAGACAATTTTTTCACGGACCGTGAGGGGGGTTCATTATTGGGTCTTTCACCCTTTTCAAAGAAGCTCTCCAGCGACGTTTGTTTTTTACTCAGGCCACGGACTGATTCCGGTCTGCGGCCCGGATGTTGGGGGGACCCCTGCTATAACGGGGTCCTAGCATAGGCCCAATGGAGATGTTCCCAACAGTAATTTATCACCTACGACCAACAAATTAGTGGTTCATTGGGTTATTGGAACAATAATACAGATAAACATGATTTATAAATACTGTCAATGGTGCAGCATTTTTTATAAGATAAACATTGTACTTACTAGTGCATGATGAGACCCCGATATGGCAAACTTGGCACAGCTGGGAGACAAGATGAGAGTTATAGCTTGCACCTGCTGGTGCAGTCCAATCTGTGACTTGACTCCCCCCCCCCCCCCCCCCCCCGATTCTAGAGGAAAGTGCTCATTGCAGTTCTTAACTGGTGGTTTCCTATATAAGCTTTTTGCGCAAGGTACAATACAGGTTGTGGGAAGGGCTTGGTCTGAATCCACCCACCTGCCTGTTTTGTTTGGACTGTTGAGGCCAAAAGGGCTTTTGTGAACCTGACAGGATCAAAGGATCATAAAACAGACATTTTAGAGCAAAGATTCAAGCTGTACAGCAATATTCAGCCCTTGTTTCCGCAGCATTGCAGTACGTGTTGTGAGCAGGAGATTGGCACCGTTTACCTTGACATACTCGGCGGCTTAATATGGTCATCACGGGTAACTAACGCTATTGTCCGCCATTTTTGCAGGTGGACCCAGTGGCAGGCACAGTGGGTTTTGGTTCCGGCCTTCACGGCTGGGCCTTCACCCTAAAGCAGTTCGCTGAGATGTACGTTTCTAAGTTTGCCGCCAAGGGTGACAAGAACATCAGCGCGACTGAGCGCTGCAAGAAGGTGGAGGATATGATGAAGAAGCTGTGGGGCGAAAGGTGAGCGCCAAACAGTGTTTTTCACACTCTTGGTGATGTTAGCTGCCTGCATGAGTTAAGTTTTGCCTTTTAGTGCCTGGTCACATGGCGAGTGCTTGGAGGCTATAAAGTTGAGGAAACCTCAACTTGAAAAACTGACCCATTGTAGATGTATACCTAGGCTGTTTGACTCGCCAGTTCTAGGTGAGTTTGAGCCTAAGTAATGAGAAATACTTAAGTGACTTTCAGCCAAGTGACTCGTGACAATGTTCTGACATCACTGCAGCAATTGCATTTTTAAAACGGTTTATTGTGCAGTTTCCAAATTGTGTTGGACTGCTGAGGAAAGACAGCCCGAGATGAGACCTTGTGTTGTGCCTTAAAAAGGATATGTTAGACTTCGGGTGCGAAGAGGTTATTTTTATTCAAGATAATTGTTTGCATAACCACTGTACATGGGCAATCTGAGTTGGTGGAATTGGTTGATGGGGGGGACAATAAATAACTGGCTTGGGGTGTTTTTCGAGAGTCGGTCGTACAGCACTGCTTGCATAACTTGTGGGTCTGCAACAGGTATTTCGATCCCGCAACCATGAAGTTCAGCAAGTCTGCCACCAACGCTGCTGGAGAGAAGCTTCCGCGCACCTTTTGCCAACTTGTACTGGACCCCATCTTCAAGGTGCTTCTTGCCCCAAGCTGGGTTCCCCTTGCGCACATCTTGCTTGACGTTACATACCCCAAACGGCCGTTCATCACCATCTTAAGGAGAAACGTGAAGAAGCATGCTTAATCATGAGTGGCTTGGAAATCGCCTTCACACGGGCTATCAAAACCCATTGATTCTGTTAAATTATCTCCCCATGATCTGTTATGTATAAAAAAGGCATTTCCAAACTAGATTCGAAGCTTTCGTGACTGCAGGAATTATTCTTTGGTTCTTTCGGTAAAGTTACATAGAAATAAATAAAATAATAATAGAATACCACGTTTCGATTGCAACACAAGCAACCATCAGGTATAAATGAATGAGAAAACAAACAGTAAACTTGGAAATATTATGCAATACAACAGTCTGCCAACAAAACAGTCAACATCCCACATGGTTGATTACGTTCTTCCAAAGATTGCAAAATTTGAGAGACAACATAGACACGGAGACACACAAGCAGAGAGACTCGCACAGACAGAGGGGGAGTTGTGTGGAATTCCTGCCCATAGCGGCCGAAGGAGAGAATGGACCCATAAAAAGCACGGTGGAAAGCAAAACGTTGTATTTTATTCTTTAATTTATTTTTTCGTGACTTTACTGAAAGAACCAAAGAGTAAGGCATCCCAATTGTTCATCAAATCAATTTGATTCCTTTGCTTATGGGGCATGCATCGAAACCATAGTTTTAAAAATACATTTACAATTTATTTTTGTAATTGCTTTGTGTGGCTTCTACAACCACTATATGAATTGCATTCACTGGTGTGTGAAAGTATATTCTTGAATGTTACATTTAGGCTTCTGGAGCGATGCATCCAAACAAAAAATCAATTCTTGAAACAAGACCATGACCCGAAATCGTAATGGTTCGTCAAATTGTAGAGGCATTTGTTCGCAAACAATTTAGTTTCCTTTGCTGTTGCTAATATTTTCACACAATGGACACATTTGATTGGCAGACCACTCGGGCAATATTTTGGTAGATATAAAATGTTTAACTCTCCATTGTTAAATTGGTTTTAAACTGCAGTAATTGAGGGACTAATGTGCCCATTTGCATGGCAGTATTTAGCTGCAGACCAGTAATGTGTCGTGCTGGCAGGTGCGCAGTCTTGATGATGACAAAATAAAATTCTTCACTTTGACCTGATCTTCATTGATGAGGACCTTTGTTCTGATTGACTGCGCTCCCTGCTATGATGGGTGGGAGCTACATCGCCATTGGACAAGACTGGTTTTATGCAACTCGCTTGTTTTCTCTCCGCTTTGCACAGGTGTTCGACGCCATCATGAACTTCAAGAAGGAAGAGACGGCCAAGCTGGTTGAGAAACTGGACATAAAGCTGGACACAGAGGACAAGGAAAAGGAGGGAAAGCCCCTGCTCAAGGTGAGGCTTGAGCTTGCTGTCTCATGCCACCGTTATTCAGGTTGTTGGTTTATTGTCCACTTTACATAATTTTTTGGAATGGGCTTATCAATCCCAAAATTCATGGTACAGTGGTACCTCAGTATACGTCGTTAATTTATACCGAAAATTACGTATACCATACAAATTGTTCCCATAAGAAATAAAGGGAAAGAAAATAATCCGTTCCAGAGTATAAGAAATGATATTTTATATGGCATATTATACATTAATGGGGTTGTATAAAATAATGTAGGCACTACTTAATACCAATATGCATACATACATTAAAATAAATACATAAATAAATAAAAATAAATAGAAATAAAAATAATATTTTAGATCACTACCTTGCGAAGAGGAGTTGATAGCCTACGAGGATGGTGGTGAGGAGGAGATGTTATTTTTTGGAAGGAGAGTCCCCTTCCATTAACTTCAGGAAGCTGAAATTCTGGGGGGTTTTTCTCTTTTCTGTCTTTTTTCTTGACTTGGACCTGGTTGATGCTCACCAGGTTTGAGTTTTACTAAAAACCTGTCCATTGAAGTTTGTTTTTGCCTTCTAAGAATGTTCCAGAATTGTGACATTGTCTGGTCATTCCACACAATACCGTTACGCTTGTTAGAGCCATAACAGTATTGTGTACATGGGTACTGTACGCGGTGACTCATCCCGACCCATACAAGTTCTAGCAAGTGCGTCGTATCCCAAGACATTTTTTTCTCGTCAAAACACGACGTATACCAAATTCGACGTATTCCAAAGCGTCGTATACCAAGGTATGACTGTATTAGTAAAAAAAAGTTATGATATTGCTACGGCGAACGTTAAAGCCCACAGCACATTCAAATGTGATGAGTGGCAGGCGTCAATAACTCCGTGGTCTGCTTCATCAGACACATTGTTTGGTTGTTGTGAAACATTTGGATGTTTGCACAAAACGATAATTATTATTTTTGGTGTGTGGTCATGAATGGTCATAAGTTATTTATTAGCTCTTTTGCATTGAGGTAGTCCTCAAATAATGTGTATAGCCCTGAGCCAGTGGTGAAAATTCCACATTCCTTTGGCCATAGCAAGTTTATCTATAGGACAAACACATTTTGCTTCCCCACAATGTAGCACTCGTCATAAAGCACACTAACAACGCTAATTGTGCATTTTCCGCATGTGTACGTTCGTCAGGCTGTGATGCGCCGCTGGCTGCCTGCTGGGGACGCCCTGCTGCAGATGATCACCATCCACCTGCCGTCGCCCGTCACGGCTCAGCGCTACCGCTGCGAGCTGCTCTACGAGGGACCTGGTGATGACGAGGCTGCCATGGGTACGCTTGAACGCATGCTGCGCTCTTTGACTTTACCTCCGTTGTGTTCAAGTGATTGCATTAAAAGCTCCTGATGAAAATTTAGTAGCCGGATGCGTGAAATGTCTTGAGTGAAACGGAAGTTTTTACCAATAGTTTAACCATCTGTAGACTACACCTGTGCCAAAGTAAGTTGCTGTTGGCAATCCAAGTTTCAGAGATGCGTTAACAAAGGACTTGCAGGTCTACAATGTATAATTGATGGTTAATGAACTCCATATTATCAACACGTGGGGGGGTGGGGTTTGGGATTTGGAGAGGGGATGTTGTGCTGCACCATGCCAGTCAAGCTGGAGAGGTGATGAGAGAAGTAGGCTGGCACTTGGATTGCGTTGATTTTATAATCACGATTTTAGCGTATTCATCACACATTCTTGTGCTATTTAAAATTCGTGGGGTTGGATTTTAAATGTTTCCGGCCGTAGGTGCGCTACTTAGCCGATCAAGAAGTAGTGAGCCATTGGAGCGGTGTAGAAGCCCACGCGACTCCCTCTCAGCCTGCCTCTGGCTGCCACTGTTTACACGCGGGTGCTTTCCTTGACAATTTTTTTTAATTACCTACTGTATAATATTAAATTAGATTTGCACTTTTAAATATGTTTATGTTAATCATAATTACAGGTAAGCTAAATACAATGACTATATACATATTAATATCCATACAGTTTGTTTCAATATAATTATTGTTTATGCCCCCTAACCCTAGTTTCCTCAAGCTTTTAAGTATTCATATTTTCGCGGATTTAATATTTAGATCCAACAGGAACGTATATCCCCCGCGAATGAATGGTTTGCGGTGACGTGTCTAAGCAATGATGAAGAACAGCAAATGAGACGGACGGCTGTGTTATAAATGGGGTAGATTTATTTTGATAGGTTTTACATCTGGCGTGGGAAACAATATGGTCTGATAATTAACAAAAATGTGGCTTGGGTGGCTAGGCATCCTGATGTAAATTTGGGTACCGTGTCTTGACTGGTCCCAGGCATAAAGAACTGTGACCCCAAGGCACCACTGATGATGTACATCTCCAAAATGGTACCCACCACCGACAAGGGCCGCTTCTACGCCTTCGGCCGCGTCTTCTCGGGCGTCGTGTCTACCGGACAAAAGGTCCGCATCATGGGGCCCAACTACACCCCCGGCAAGAAGGAGGACCTGTTCATCAAGCCCATCCAGAGGTGGGTGGTGCGCTCATCACATGACACTTTCATTGAGCTCCTATCGTTCATGTAAGTGAGCTTTGAAGTTCCTCTAGCTTTTGAGCTGCTTCAGCTGGCAACATTTGAACTCCTCGGTTGGTGTTTTTGGTGCTGTCTGCGACAACACTTAATAATTAATCCTCAAGTAAACCTATATGATTAAGTTTCAGACGCCTCGGATGTTATCGTGATCGGAGAGCTCTTAAACAAGTTTGGATGCCCAGACAGTTTGTGTTGCGAGGACTTCATTTCAGCCAGGTCTGTCTGAGTCTAACCCAAAAAATATTTCAGACCTGACACACCACATCGATTTTATATTTCTCATCTCATGAGCTGGTACAGTGAGGGGAAAAAGTATTTGATCCCCTGCTGATTTTGTACGTTTGCCCACTGACAAAGAAATGATCAGTCATTAATTTTAATGGTAGGTTTATTTGAACAGGTGAGAGACAGAATAACAACAAAAATACAGAAAAACGCATGTCAAAAATGTTATAAATTGATTTGCATTTTAATGAGGGAAATAAGTATTTGACCCCTCTGCAAAACATGACTTAGTACTTGGTGGCAAAACCTTTGTTGGCAATCATAGGTCAGACGTTTCTTGTAGTTGGCTACCAGGTTTGCACACATCTCAGGAGGGATTTTGTCCCGCTCTTTGCAGATCTTCTCCAAGTCATTAAGGTTTCGAGGCTGACGTTTGGCAACTCGAACCTTCAGCTCCCTCCACAGATTTTCTATGGGATTAAGGTCTGGAGACTGGCTAGGCCACTCGAGGACCTTAATGTGTTTTTTCTTGAGCCACTCCTTTGTTGCCTTGGCCGTGTGTTTTGGGTCATTGTCATGCTGGAATACCCACCCACGACCCATTTTCAATGCCCTGGCTGAGGGAAGGAGGTTCTCACCCCAGATTTGATGGTACATGGCCCTGTCCATCATCCCTTTGATGCGGTGAAGTTGTCCTGTCCCCTTAGCAGAAAAACACCCCCAAAGCATAATGTTTCCACCTCCATGTTTGACGGTGGGGATGGTGTTCTTGGGGTATTAGGCTGCATTCCTCCTCCTTCAAACACGGCGATTTGAGTTGATGCCAAAGAGCTCTATTTTGGTCTCATCTGACCACAACACTTTCACCCAGTTGTCCTCTGAATCATTCAAATGTTAATTGGCAAACTTCAGACGGGCATGTATATGTGCTTTCTTGAGCAGGGGGACCTTGCGGGCGCTGCAGGATTTCAGTCCTTCACGGCGTAGTGTGTTACCAACTGTTTTCTTGGTGACTATGGTCCCAGCTCCCTTGAGATCATTGACAAGATCCTCCCGTGTAGTTCTGGGCTGATTCCTCACCGTTCTCATGATCATTGCAACTCCACGAGGTGAGATCTTGCATGGAGCCCCAGGCCGAGGGAGATTGACAGTTCTTTTGTGTTTCTTCCATTTGCGAATAATCGCACCAACTGTTGTCACCTTCTCACCAAGCTGCTTGGCGATGGTCTTGTAGCCCATTCCAGCATATTGTGTTAGCTCTACAATCTTGTCCCTGACATCCTTGGAGAGCTCTTTGGTCTTGGCCATGGTGGAGAGTTTGGAATCTGATTGATTGATTGCTTCTGTGAACAGGTGTCTTTTATACAGGTAACAAGCTGAGATTAGGAGCACTCCCTTTAAGAGAGTGCTCATAATCTCAGCTCGTTACCTGTATAAAAGACACCTGGGAGCCAGAAATCTTTCTGATTGAGAGGGGGTCAAATACTTATTTCCCTTCATT
The DNA here is from genome assembly GCF_965212315.1 of Lampetra planeri. Lineage (NCBI taxonomy): Eukaryota > Metazoa > Chordata > Hyperoartia > Petromyzontiformes > Petromyzontidae > Lampetra > Lampetra planeri. The sequence goes on along the minus strand of NC_136145.1, from coordinate 11,054,151 downwards.
AAAATGCAAATCAATTTAACATTTTTGACATGCGTTTTTATGGATTTTCTTGTTATTCTGTCTCTCACTGTTAAAATAAACCTACCATTAAAATTATAGACTGATCATTTCTTTCTCAGTGGGCAAACGTACAAAATCAGCAGGGGATCAAATACTTTTTCCCTCACTCGCTATTTGTCACATGCCTCTTACTCCAGTTGACCAGTGGCTTGGGAAAAATTCGATGATAAATTAAGTGCTCTTGCACCCTGTATTAAACTGTCTCAAAGAAACAGTTTATGATGGTTGTTGGTTCACAGTAAATAGTGATTATTCTTTGAACAATAGTGGTTATTACATCACATGATTGCACCATATTTTCAAGTGTAGATAAAGTCTATTGAATAACTTCAAAAGTAGTTGTGATATTTTGGGTGATTCCTCCACAGTGTAGTACAATGATCTCTATGGGTTCCACACTGACCAATATTGTCTCCCAGCACTGCTATTTGCACAATTAGGTGCAATAAAATAAGTGTCAATGAGCTAAAAAAAACGATGTTCACTTTTGTTCATGTTGTGTAATGGAGGTCCCTGCTTGTTAACCATAACGTGGATCCCACCTTGCGCAGGACCATCCTGATGATGGGCCGCTACGTTGAGCCCATCGAGGAGGTGCCCTGCGGCAACATCGTCGGCCTCGTTGGTGTGGACCAGTTCCTTATTAAGACTGGCACAATCAGCACTTACGAGCACGCCCACAATCTGAGGGTGAGACCCCCCCCACCACCCTTCTGCCTTTGCTTCATTGTCCCCAAGCCACTCTGGCGAAGACCGGGTATAGTGGCCTCTATCACCAATTGCGAAGTCTGGACAAGGTTCATCACGCACTTAACGAGGCAAGATGGGGGCATCCATGGATAGCCCAAGCTGTAAATGCAGATGTGAATGCTATGATGAATATCGTGAAGGAGGATTTCCCCTATAGTTTAAAACAATACGTTTTTTGTGCTCAAATAGGTATTTGGATTCATACTCTTAGGCTTTTTCGGTAAAGTCACGTAGGTAAAAAATAAAATTAAAATTAATAAAAGTTATGGTAGAAATAAAATAATAAATCACGACGTTTCGGAGGCAAACACAAGTCTCCGTCATCAGGTGTTTGGATGCTCGTATACTCTTTACAGTACTGCGCTATTGGTGGAAATTCCACATTGAATAGGGCAAGTTGGTCAAAGGAAAACCAGTGTACCATGTTAGGATGTCATCGCAACCAGGATTGTTGATGCCACCACACCTCCATTGTTTTTTTTATAATTACAATTACTACAGCATTGTTTGCTGAAATTACAATTACGTTATGATTGCAATTCCATATTTATCCACTGGTGTTGGAAAGAGTAGGTAAACTTTGGCAAGCTTCACGTAAACCCAACTGTGTGCCCCTTTGTTTGTGCCTACAGGTGATGAAGTTCAGCGTGAGCCCTGTGGTCCGCGTGGCCGTAGAGGCCAAGAACCCCGCAGACCTGCCCAAGCTGGTGGAAGGCCTGAAGCGTCTGGCCAAGTCTGACCCCATGGTGCAGGTGTGTCACCTCGTGGTGGTGGGGTTCTTGTATGAATCCTGATGCTTGTCTTTCCCTCGGTTGTCCCCTCTGTTGTCATGAACACTCTATGGAGGTGGTTTGGGTGGCTCTTAGGACCGAGCGCAGAGCCGACACTGCTGTCCATGTGCCAGCCCATTAACAATCCTTTACAACGTTTGTTTCATTGTGCCTTTCCAGTGTATCATTGAGGAGTCCGGTGAGCACATCATTGCTGGTGCTGGAGAGCTGCACTTAGAGATCTGCCTGAAGGATTTGGAGGAAGACCACGCCTGTATCCCCATCAAGGTGAGGGGTGCAAGATTGCAACTGCCAGAAACCAGCTCATTCATGCATCTGTTACGGCCTCCTTGCTGCATCTAAATGCACGACCCTTTTGTCAGTCTGCTGCCGGATGAGGTTCACATGCCATGCAGTCTTGGTGGTTATTTGACCATATTTCACCACGCTGGTCAGTACGAGTTTGTGAATATGGGGAGCCATAGACAAAAGCATTGAGGTAAGACGGTTTCCCCACACTACCTTCTAACAGTAGAACCACAGCGGCTGTTTGAGCATGGTGGTCACTCACCCAAGCACTAGCCATCTCTATCCTGCTCGTCTATCGAGATGTGACGAGACCAAGAGTGTTCTGGGCGTTTAGGTCATAAGTCATTAGGCGTCCTGGTTCAATCAAAAGCAATAAACCCTCTTTCACAATAAACCGATTTACGCGTTGCTTTCTCACACAGAAATCGGACCCAGTGGTCTCTTATCGCGAGACGGTGGAGAACGAGTCGGACCAGGTCTGCCTGTCCAAGTCGCCCAACAAGCACAACCGCCTGTACATGAAGGCACGCCCCATGTCCGACGGCCTGGCCGAGGACATCGACAAGGGTGATGTGGCGGCGCGGCAAGATCTGAAGTTGCGCGCCCGCTACCTGGTCGATAAGTACGAGTGGGACGTGACGGAGGCGCGTAAGATCTGGTGCTTCGGCCCCGATGGCACAGGCCCCAACATGCTCGTGGACGTCACAAAGGGAGTGCAATACCTCAATGAGATCAAGGACAGTGTGGTCGCCGGCTTCCAGTGGGCCATGAAGGAGGTGGGTGGGCGTGACGGTGGCGATGTTAACTACCTAGCCTGGTATACAGGAGGTTGTGGGTTTGATCCCGACATCTATATATTTGGAGTTTTCATGTTTTCCGTTTTTTCCCTCCACATTTAGGAATGTGCATTTAGAGTATTTGGCTGCTATACATTTCCACATTACACTTCGTTGAGCTATCATTTATGGCCTGGTCGCTTATGAAAAAGCTGTCGAGCTTGCTGGGTCTTGCGTAATAAAATAAAAATGGCTTGGTTTCAGTGGATGGGACCCTGCGCTCCAGTCGTTTTCACGCCTTGGGTGAAATGTTGGCCGTGAAATTAACTACTTGCATACGCAACGTCAATGATATGCTGCCCCTCAGCCGTTTGTATCGGGTGTGTGACGGCTGTCTCGTCATTCACACATATTTGTGTTTAATGGGCACAATTTAGGGCAAGATTCCATTGATTAATCTCTCACCCTCAATTGTCTGGAATCTTTATTAGTTGTTAGTTGTGTAACCAAAAAAATCCATTGCATGCAGAATTACACAGAAATAATTTTTTCTTATTGATAAATCAATATTCTGAAAGTGGAATATTTAAAGCGACCGCTTAAGAGCAGCAGTTGCTGTGGTTTTGCCCCATGTATGCACATTGTGCGTTTAGAATCTCAGTTGATCAATGAAATACTAAAGAGCAGTTGAGGCCATTCAAATTATATTTTTAAGAAAATCGAATTAGTCAGACCTTGATTTACGCACTCCTATTTTATGGATTTGTGCTATAACCTACTAAACTTATTGATGTCCAATCCCATTTTATGTACTGTACCTCCCCATAGCGTATTTGAGATGTACAGACTTAACCATTAAGCCCCATTTTTGTATGTTCCATGTTGAACTATTCAGGCACCAGTTAGTGCCCAAGCATTCGTGTCTAACTGGCTATAGTTTCGTTCATGTGTACTCTTAATATTTTTTCCCCCGCATACTGTATGATGACTTTCTCTGTACAAGTTTAAACTATGATAAACTAAGAATACATAGTGTAATAGACAAGGTAATATATCAATAATATACATTTACGTTTCACACTGGTGGTTGTGCAGTTTCGATGTGCAATGGGTTGCTGATCATCCCCTGTTTAGGTACTGAACTATGTAATGATCCACCAAAAATGCTTAGATTTAAGTATTTTTTATTTTAAAAAATCATGTAACCAAAGGTCATGTCCATGTTGGCATTTTAAGTTTTATCTTTGAGAAAGTTAACGATTCTCCCTCCACCTGGTGCTCCCCTCCCCCGGCGGTAGGGTGTGCTGTGCGACGAGAACATGCGTGGAGTGCGCTTCGACATCCACGACGTGACGCTGCATGCAGACGCCATCCACCGCGGCGGCGGGCAGATTATCCCGACGGCGCGACGCGTCATGTATGCGAGCATGCTGACGGCTGCGCCCCGCCTCATGGAGCCCATCTACCTGGTCGAGATTCAGGTGCGCGGAACGCTGTCCGGTTGCGAATGATTGCACAAAAAAAGCATCGACTAGCTGCACTTGAGAAATTAGTTTAATCACAAATTAGGTTTGTGCTGCCTTGTATTCCTTGACTGCTGAGCCCAACAACTGCCTCGCTTCCATGGAGGAGTTTTAATTTAAACTGGCAAAAAGGAGTTGGCAATTTTAGTGGATGGGCAGGGTGGTAGGGAGAGAGGCTATAGAATTAACATGAAAACCCTCTCGATGCACTCATCTCTGAAGTGGGGGGGGGGAGATGCATCGTCGGGTCAGACTTGGCCATACACTTAAGGCCTTCCTTCCACCAGCTTGGGACATTAAAATAACTTGTCACAGGGCTGCAATGCCCACTAGTTTTTTTTGCTAGATAACCTCGTGGGTGTAGGAGGCCTTTTAGCCACGTCAAATCTACTGTTACTGTTGAGATTTAAGGATCGAGAGCTCAGTTTGGGAGTTTGGCAGAGGGTGGTTGCTGCTATGCGCTCTCATAATTTCCTCCATGGTAGAGCCCTGTAATGACTTGACTTGGTGCATCATCTCTGTGGTTGATAAGATACTTTGTCTTGTCAGCAATTGAGCCTGGTCCTTCCCATAGGAATGTGGAATTTACACCACTGACTCAGGCCCACAAATAGATTTTCATAGTACCATCACATTGCTCGTTTGAGAAAAAATAATTATATTATATGAACCGGAAAGCCTTACAAAATCTGCAAGGAACAATGGCAGTGGTGGCACCTTGAAGCAGGGCAGACAACTTCGATTAAACCCAAAGCTCTTGATTTGTAACATAAAAAAAAAATTACTTTGTATAATTATTGCTTTTTCTTCAATACATCCTCTAGGTGTTCTTATGAAATATCTGAATCAAGGGTAGTGCCTAACCGAGTACGGTGTTGTGGCTTGCAGTGCCCGGAGGCCGTGGTGGGCGGCATCTACGGCGTGCTCAACAGGAAACGTGGCCACGTCTTTGAGGAGTCGCAGGTGGCTGGCACGCCCATGTTCGTCGTCAAGGCTTACCTTCCCGTCAACGAGTCCTTCGGTAAGCACAAACTGGCAAGCCTGGGGTTCTCTAAGCCCGATCTTGTGCAAGTGACATTCGGCATTGTGGTTGGTAAGGGGATGGGCAAGAATTACAGTACATTGCTGTCTTGGAGTGTGAATGACCGTTGAGCCCCGTGTTCTCCCTGTCTGCAATCCGTGCGCACACTTTTAGGATTCACGGCCGACCTGCGCTCCAACACGGGCGGCCAGGCCTTCCCGCAGTGCGTGTTTGACCACTGGCAGATCCTGCCCGGCGACCCCTCCGACCCCACCTCCCGTCCTGCCCAGGTGGTGGTGGAGACGCGCAAACGCAAGGGGCTCAAAGAGGGCATTCCGGCGCTGGACAACTACCTGGACAAGCTGTAGAGCGGTGCCGCTGCCATCACCAACGACCACTTTTCCACGAGCGCCACCCACGCCTCCATTTGCCAAAGCACTGTTTAACACCCGTATTTGATAATACCTAATTAAGTGGACTGCCTGAGGACTTGTGACCATCTGGAGGGGGCTAACAAATGTCGCACTACCATGAAGATCATAAATCCTCTCTCAAATTAAGCAACCGGAATGTAACCTTGAAAATGCTTAAAATAAAGTTGTAGTGCAAGTATGTGTCCTGGGTTGAATTGATCTGTTATCGCTGTGAAGGCCAATTGTGGGGTCAAAGGAGTTTTCCAGTTTCTTTGGAAATGTGAAACTGGTATTATTCAACCTGGTCAAATTCGTATAGTTGGAGAAGGTACATTTTTTTGGCTCAATTGTGTAACATTTCAAGATTACAAGGTTTCCATAAAAATCTTCAAATCACAGTAATACTATATGTTTAGAATTTGAGCTGATTGAAAGTCTTTAATACATTTGTTTGGGCTTGGTAGGATAAAGCTTTGCATAATTTGTATTGATACATAGTCATGTGTCCTAGTTGGTAGCCATGCCCAATTGTTTTGAAGGACAATCCTTTCTGGGCAGTGCCATCTGGGCAATAGTTTAATCTGGTGAATGTGGCAAGGCTACTGCTCTGCCAAAAGCAATTGGAAAGTTATGCCATAGCACTGCGAAAAATATTCACTAACCACTGCATGACATGGAAGGATAAAGGTACAGTTGGAAATGGAAAGTGGAATGTGTATACAGGTCTTGACAGGTTAAACACATTCCTGCGGAGGGAGCTGGTAGGAACGTTGGGTTGCTCAGTCAATGGCCAGGGTCAACGGTGGTGTGGTGTATTCTGCAAATATGCCTGACCTGAGGGTGGGCACAAGCCGGCGTCAGTAGGTTAAATGTTGATTTTAAGCCCCCACCCTACCCTCTCCACCTAGCCCCTCCCTGCATGACGGACACAATAATCCCGTGGGCTGGTGTAACCAGAGGTTCCTACCAGTAAATGCATGTCTGCAATGGACCAAAGGCTTTATAAATTGCTCATTCTTTTGGTCACTTGATGCTAACTGGGAGCTGCAGTGTGGCATGTACAACAGTGGGAGAACATGTACAATATAAATGGTCCGTTGTCACTTTTAATGAGCAACTGACAACATGTCTACAAGAATTTCCAATACCAAATGTGCAAGAGACTGACATACACGCATCCTGTGAGGATTACCAATGTGGCTACACGTGGCTAAAAATTACATTTTATCAACTACAAACTGTACATTATTTTTTTACAATATTAAGCTGATTTGGCATCCCAAAATCCATGGAGAGATCTGCTTTTGGCATTCTGCAGCCTAAGGTTTCGGCACCACTTGCAGGATAAGCCCATGTGTGTGCAGGTACTTCAGGTCAAGCCTTGTTCTGTGAAATAAATACCTTTCAGTGGTTGTATTGCTGTCAATTTTAAACGATTTGACACTTGCAAGTAGTCAGAGCTGTGCGATTAACTTGTGGGGGAAGATATTGTAATATTTTTACAACCTGAGTGTTGGTGCAGTTATTCCTCGGCTTTCCTGACCCAATAAGGTTTTTTTGTGTTAGATGGCATACATATAGATCAACACAGCCAAATAGTAAGGTTTATCATGTAAACAAAACATGCCAATTAGTTTCTAGTTCAGCAAATTCACAATTAGAGTTTTGCTGGTAATTATAACCAGTCTTGAATTGTAAATGTTGGTTTGCTCTTCAACACACTGGTGTGCTTAACTTGTAAGGAATTGGCATGCTTTGCTTACACAAGCCTTGCTAATTAGCTGTGGTGGTGGGTTGAGCAACACAAAGGCAATTACAAATTAGGGGTCATCTGATCCCATGTGCCTCAAGGCTCATTAAAAAGATCACTTCATTTTTCCATCTTCAAAATCTATGCTATCCCTTCTCTCTGCCTCCCATGCAGAAAAGGTGGTCCATGCTGTCATCTCAGACTATTTTAATGTCTTACTCCCTGGTGTGGCTAACAAGGTGCTGATCAATTCGTAGCATGTTCAGAATGTGACCTCAGGTGTTAACCCAAAACACCAGTTTTGGCTTCCCTGCACTGGATTCCAGTTTCACAATAGTTTAAAATACTGACAAAGCAGTGAACCATCTTGCCCCAGCCTACATCATTGACATGCTGCACCCATGTCCCCTCAGCGGTCACTAAGATCTGGATATGGCCATCTCTGCATTCCCAGGTTGAGGTTTTGGTCTGGGTGACACAGCTTTTTTTCCCATGTAGCCCCCAGGCTATGGAAGGCTAAATTAAATATCAGGATCAGTGGACATTTTTAAATGTGCCTTAAAAGCTATACATTTCTTAAACTTTTCGTTTTAGTAAATTATTCTTAAAATGCATTTAATATGCTGAGTGTGCTGCTGTCTCATTGCTTTGAGATCCTTGATGAAAAGTGTGCTATAGATTATTTATGCAATCTAGCCCAAAAAACATTTTATTGGTGTACATTGGTGGTCTTGACACCCCACATGCCCAGGACTTGTTAGATAACTTAAACCGAAGTGTTGGCGAAGCGAGTGTGTCCAATTTGAAACTTCTCGAAAATCAACCAAGGTCCTTGGAGGCTGCTGCATTATAAGCACAGTTGACTGGCACAGCCTCTCCCCTGCTTCATCGGGAGTCAGTCGAGTGAGATGACGTCTGGATAGGCCCTGGCAGCCACCGTGGCAGCAGTACTGGGAGGGTGTGGCTCCTGCAAGCGGCTGGAGGTGGTGGACGTCATGGTGGATGTGGTGAGCGCAGCTGCATTTGACGACGGATTGTCCAGGTACACTCCGCTGCCGAACTGGGGACAAGACGGTAATGATGTGCAACAAATCTACAAGGTTCCAAGTCGTGCTGCAAGCATGTGTGAACAAACCAGCTGGTGGATTATTACAAGAGCAGGTACGGTGACAGTGGCCTCGTGGTTGGCGCATTGAATGACGTGGGGTGCCTTGACTTCCCCTTTGCCAAAGTCCCTCTAGCCTGAGCTCTGCTGCAATTGCACCACTGGTGGTGGTTAAAGGCTGTGCATTAATCCTGGAGGTGTTACATTTGCCAATATAAAATATCTGCAAATTTTGCTGGGTCCAAAACTTCAAGATGAATGAACAGACATTGTATATAAGCTATGAAGCTCTTTCACAGGCACCCAGCCCAAACTGGTCAGAAAAAGTGGAATAATGAAAGCAGTTACATAGATCTTAATTTTAGAACTTTCGTGACTGCAGGAATTATTCTTTGGTTCTTTCAGTTAAGTCACGTCTAAAGATAAAATATTAAATTAAATAATAGAATACGACGTTTCGATTGCAACACAAGCAATCATCATCAGGTATAATAAAATAGCGACAAAATCTAACCAGAAAACTATAGACAGACATATTAGCAGACAGATATCACCAAGATACATAGCGTATTCTATTATTTAATTTAATTTATTATTTTATCTTTAGACGTGACTTACCCGAAAGAACCAAATAATATTTCCTGCAGTCACGAAAGTTCTAAAATTAAGATTGAACCACTTCTACGGGGAAGTTTAAAGCTTATCTTTTTTCTCTCTCTCTGGCGACTTGTTTTCTCTGCCTGTGTCCTCTTTAGAATGTTCACACTTAAATTCTCACTTAGCAATCTTTGAAATAAGTAATCAACCAGGCTATGCGTTAATTGTGTGTTGACCGACCCTCTGTGTTGTATTACATTACATTTCGATATTTTACTAGGTTATTTAATTTTAGTGTGTCCTGATTTTCAGCCTTGCTTGCCGTGTCATCGTACTTGCAGCACCACGTCTGTTGACCACTCATTGATATGCTAATTTTTTCTCTAACCCCCCTCCCTCTCTCTGCCTCCGCCCCCCCTCTGTCTATTTAAGGCCACCCCACAGAGACGATCACCCCTCTCTGTTATCTGTGTTGCTCTCGCTATGTATCTTGGTGATATCTGTCTGCTAATATGTCTGTCTATAGTTTTCTGGTTAGATTTTATGTCGCTATTTCATTATACCTGATGATGATTGCTTGTGTTGCAATCTAAACGTCGTATTCTATTATTTAATTTAATTTATTATTTTATCTTTAGACGTGACTTAACCAAAAGAACCAAATAATAACAGTTACATAGATTAAACATACATCTGCCTGGCACCGAATGTCGATAAAAAACGCATGTTTTTATGCAATCAAAAACAAAGGGAAAGATGTCAGATTTGTCTGCAGCACTTGTGGCAAAAAAAGACTTGAGGTGCTAATATTGGGAGACCTGTATAATTAGGTGCAATGTTCAATACAGTAACATGGCACAGTAAGTAGATTGTGGAGTACACTGGTGAATACAGAAATGTAGGTGAATGCCACTTACCTGACTATCCGTCTGCAAGATGGAGTACAAATCCAGGGCTGTAAAAGACAGGCATAAAGTTAAAGAGCACCCAGCACCCGTGCGTATTGCCATAACAGCATTTACAGCCAACGATGTGATGTAGAAGTGTCACCTAGACACGGGAACAGCATAGGCAGACATGCAGAGAGAGACACACCAAGACGAACAGAAGGACAACGAATCTGCAGAGGCCTTAAATAGAGAGGGGAGGGAGGGGCCGGGGCAGAGAGAGGACTGGGGAGGCAGGACCAGCTGACAAACGAGGGGACAGGGAGCAGTGGAATTTCGGACCACAGTGGCCGGAGGAGAGAATGGTTTAGAGCAAGAAAATATGAAGTTTGAGAAAGCAAAGTTAGTAAAATTAAGAAGTGGAATGCAATGCAACACAGGGTCGGTTAACACCGTTAACGCATAGCCTGGTTGATTAATGTTCTTCTAAAGATTGCTAAATTAGAAGTAAAATGTGATAAAACACAGACACGGAAACAGCACAGGCAGACCCACAAACAGAAAGACACCGAAACAGCATAGGCAGACCCACATGTAGAAAGAGACAACACTCAGACACACTGAGTGAGAAATAGGACGTTTGACAACAAATTTAGCAAAATTAGATTGTAAAGTAATGCAACGCAGAGAGTCGGCTAAAACACAGTTAACGCATAGCCTGGTTGATTAACGTTCTCCCAATGATTGCTAAATTAGAAGTAAAGTGTCTGTGTTTTATCATGCATTCTTACCTGATGATGGTTGCTTGTTGCAACCGAAACGTCGCATTCTATGATTTGATTTGATTTTCTACGTGACTTTCCCGAAAGAACCAAAGAGTAATTCCTGCAGTCGCGAAAGCTTACAATCTAGTTTTAACCCAAACTTAGCCATAATCTAACCCTAACCTAACTCTAATCTGACGCTTACCTAAACATAACCTAGCCCTAAGGTAACCCAAACCTAACGCTAACCTAATCGTAACCCAAACATAACCTAGCTCTAACATAACCTAAACAATCTAACCCTTACCCAACCCTAACCTAACTCTAACCTAGCCCTAACAGTCCTAGCCCCTAACCTAACGCTAAACTAACCCTATCCGAACCTAACCATAACCTAACCGCTGCTTTGTACATTACCGCTTGCTAGGTGATTAATAATGCAGATTGCGATTCAGCTCATGTAAGAAAGCCATTCGTTTTTATTTATTCTATGTTTACTTTAATTTGGATCGAGAGTTGGAACCAGTCACACCGAACCGGCAGGGGCTGTAATACTGGCAAGGAAGCTAGAGGCCCAATAGATTACAGCAAAGCGTTGATATTCAAAGAGCAGGGCTCCTCAAACTCCAGTGCTGGTGAACCACTTGGTGCGGCTGTCTACATTTTCCGCATCTCCAGTAAAATTAAGGCGGTGACCAAAGAACGAGATTCATTTGATCAAAACTGCGTCACGATTAGCTCAAAAAGCCCTAAACCCTATGACAAGGAAAACGTCAATGACATTGTGCACGCGTGTGCGTGAACCCCGCACATGTCGTGAGCAGGTGCCTTTTCCAGTTAAGGTGGGCACAGGTACTCACTGGGCATGTCTGGGGGCATGGTGGACATGGAGTAGGAGGTGAAGTCCGCCAGTGACGTGGGCAGGTAACTCGACACCATGGGGGACACGCTGGAGCGGTGCAGGTTCAGCACCCTTAAACACACAGTGCACCACGATTAGAGCACGCAAGCCAACACCCGCAGCGCGTCGCAAACTTGGGACGCATCTCGTGAACTCGACTCAACTTCTTAAATACGCCGTTGGGCACTCTCTTCTAAGCGTTAGTGAAGCAATGTGTTTGCGTTAGAAGTGGTTAGGATAGAGCAGTCCATGCAACACAAGCCATAATCGATGTAAAATTATCTTTCGGTTGGCATCGCACACTTCAAACACAGGGAAAGAAAGCGACAGTGAGAGTGGCTGCTTTGTGCATGCGTAGGCGTGAACAAGTCTTGTAAATAATGCATTTGCGTCTCACAAAACTATAAAAAAATAACTTTATTGTAATGGTATCAAATAACAGCACTCCCCATATGGCAGTGTCACCCCCCTGCATATCTTCAAAGGGGCCATGAGATGACAACATGTAAACAACAAAATGCATACAACACATTAAGGCAGGACTCTCAATCGAGCAACACTCAACATTACTCGAGTAAGTACGAACAGAAAACGGTGGCTTTAATAGAAAATAAATTAAAATTATGGAGGACACAAGCACAAGAGTAAGCCATAACTGCAGACATTCAAATGTTAATGATTTACCCAATTTACAGTTAAGCAATAAAATGTCGATAACATTGACCCTTTATATATAGGGTAATTCAGACAGGACAAGAGGAAACATTCTTGCTTCTTCCCTAACACATTGCGATCAAGTGCAGCGCTTCCCGTGACCTCCCTGGTTCAAATAACGAAAACAACCCCCGCGCTTATAAACGCACTGCAATAAAACGTCGTAGCTGCTATAAACAATTCATGTCGAACACTTTGTGAACCTCCCCACGCTAGGCCCAACAATTTAGCAGTGCCGCCCTTAGATTGAGAACGAGCGGCTACCAATCCTGCGAGAGTTCGTCGTGGTCCAGGACAGGCACCACTAACCCTTTCCCGGGCAGCTCCATGATGGCGCTCGTGCAGAACTTTTTTGTAGGCGGCGGCGGTGGAGGTGAGGGAGATGAGTCGTCATCGTCGTCGTCATCGTCGTCTCGCTCGCTGGCGTCTGACGAGTCGTCGGAGCTTCCCACTGTGAGGTCGATGACCTCGGCACGCTTGCTGCCCACGCGGCTTGGTTGCGATGCCGCCAATGCAGAGTAACCCGAGCTGCCGTAGCCACCCATGCCTGCAGAGGTGAACGTTGGGGTTAAATTACTCGGCCTCGCGGCACGGTAACGCTGTTGAAAGACCAGAACGTCCACGTTCGGATTTATTGTTGCTCATCACCGATGTCCAGAACTCGTGCGAGCAACGGACAAGAGGCATGTGTGGGCCTGTACAACCGTGGCGAGGTGTGTGGCCACTCACTATCAGCATTGGAGCGGTGCATGGTCGCCACTGTTCGCTCCTTGCTCTCCTTCTTGGGCTTCATTGGACTCCACAGCCCATCCTGCCGAAATTGGATCTCATCTGCGTCCGTGCAAGAGTTGAGAATCTCCACAAACAGCCTGCGGGCGGGCATGGTGGGTCATTTCTCCGCGCATCAAAGGAAATGAGCAGAAGCTGTAAACAACTTAACATATCCGCGGGGGGGGGGGGGGTTGGAGCGTGTGAGAGCACACGGCAGGAAGCTCACCCGTCGATGATTAGCCCGTCGTATGGTGCCTTCTTGTCGCATACGGGGCAAACCCACGTGGGTTTCTTCTCATTCATCTGCAGGTACAATGCGGCGTCGAAGCACTGCAGGTGCGTGCAGGTGAGCGCCCGGCATGGCAGGCTCAGCCTCATCTTGCCGAGCTGAGGTTGTACAGCAGGAGCACACATACACACATTCATAATAAAAGCTGTAATTTGCCACGATTACATGGTGCTAATGTCATCAGTACTTCTGCCATGGTAGTTGCATTTGGAGGCCACATGAAATGCCAATCACTTGAAATTAAAAGACCAAACCTAGAATGTTATGGATTAATTGACTCGCATGCATTACAATTGTAAAAGTGGATGAAGAGGTGTAACTTAAGCAGGGCTATCTGTATTTCAGACAACCATACGATTACACTCCGGGTTCGTAGCGCATTGGGTTAACCCCTGTGCGATCATTCCACCCTACACATGCCATATGTGCAGACATGCACGTACGTGGACCCAGACGCAACATGTACACACTCGCACAGATGCGAATACACGTGCACACACGTAGGCATACACATACAGGCAAGTGCACACAAATGCAGGCACACATACAAATGCAGGCACACATTTGCACGCATGCACACACGCAAACTACGTGGGGTCACACTGAAACCAACATTAAGCAAAACTGCGAACCGCTGCTACGGCATGTGTGCGCAACATATGGGATAAATTATAATTACAATCGTAGGAGCATTGTTACATAAGTATAATTACAATTGCATTGTGATTAAAAATCATTACAAGTTATGCGTATTGAACGTCTTTAGCACCTTACGTAGCCACCCGTGCTAATCGGAGGTGCAAAAGTGTATACAATTACAAGTGTAATTCACCCCAGGTCTGATGCATGGGGACCACTCACCGGACACAGCAGGGACACCCTAAGGCTGGTGGTGGCAATCTCGCTGTCGGGATCAGCAGTCAGCTTCTCCTTGACTGCAAAAGACAAGGAGAACCCACCGTAATCTCAGGCCAGTACTTGGGCACCGTTGCGCATCCACACTGTGCGGCAGTCGATAAAAAACAACTATGCGACCATAACGAGGTTCAAACAAAAAATCTAATGTCTCTCTCATCTGAAAAAAATAACCCCATGATATATGCACACTGCCTTGCACGGCCAGGTGACTCAACAGCAAAAGTGAGCCGCTCACGATCAGTTTTCCAGTTCGAATCCTGGTTGGGGGTTGACTCAGCCCTTCATCCCTTATCTTTATAGAAAAAGTAAAAAAAAATTGTGTGTGGGTTTGTGGCGGCGTTTGTGGGTTTGTGAGTTCGTGCGCTTGCGAAGGATTTGGCTCTCCAACGGTGGGGTTTACGGAAAATAAAAATAGCCAGGAACCACGCCGTAAGCCCTGCCGTGAGCAAGCGCTATTCCTTTTTCACATCCGTCAACTTTTAATTAGTTTAATTAGCGATGTACTGCCATTTTTGTGCGCTTTTATTTATTTATTCATGACTCGTGCACGACCATACCAACTCACGCGCCTTTGGTGGGGGGGACAGCCCATGCCAAGTCGCATGCCTTCGGTGGGAGTGAGGGGGACATTTTCTTTCGCGTAAAAAATGCTATAAAAATACACTAAACGCTCAGGTAAATTCTTCACTGTGTGATGTCCCCCCCACCCAGATGCGTGCAGTTACTACTATACAGTCGGTAGATGCTACCAATATAGGCCGTATTACTGCAAAGTGGCCGGGGAGATAGTGGCTGGGGGGGGTCAGGGGTAGCAGCCCAGCCCCAGCCTGCCAAGGTGCCACCTCGGCCGGCTGGACAATCTAGGCGAGGCCAGAGGCTCTGCTATAGAGTCGATAAATACTGCTACAGAGTCAGCATGTACTACTGTAGTGATAGCAGGTACCACCACAGTCGGTATGCACTGCTGTAATCATAGCAGGAACTACCACAGTATGCACTGCTGCAGTGAAAGCAGGTACCACCACAGTATGCACTGCTGTAATCATAGCAGGTACCACCACAGTATGCACTGCTGTAATCATAGCAGGTACCACCACAGTGAGTACACACTGCTGTTAGATTTTTAAGAGTAGTTTTGAAAAATGTTTTTAAGCTAGTGGTAAATAAAATAGATAACAGTGGTTGTTCTATGGATAGACTAGCCCTCACCATAGGAATGTGGTTTTCCACCACTGGCTTATGGCTATAAATGGGCAATACGCACCCCCATTAATGCTCAATGAGCAAAAAATAACTTTATTTTTGGCAAACACGATTCTCAAGCTTTGTTAATAAAAAAATAATACTTCCAAACGACTTCCAGGAACACTCACTCACTGTTGTATAAACTTGGTTCT
Organism: Lampetra planeri; assembly: GCF_965212315.1. Classification (NCBI taxonomy): domain Eukaryota; kingdom Metazoa; phylum Chordata; class Hyperoartia; order Petromyzontiformes; family Petromyzontidae; genus Lampetra; species Lampetra planeri. The sequence continues at coordinate 11,038,436 of NC_136145.1, read as the reverse complement.
GTAAAAAAGTCACTATAGTGACACAATGAGGGAACATCTGAACGCTTGATCAGTCTCGTTTCACAATCAAAGCTTCAAACACATATTGGACAACCCAGTACAACGATGGATATTTTGTGCAATCAATGCTGGTGACGACAGGGCTACAACATTCGAGAACCCATTTAACCCATTTACTTAACGTGTCTTTTGTTTTACAAACGAAGCTTTAAATATGTATCTCATACCCCAAGAAAATGACGAATCGAACTGTCGAGTCATCCTTTTGTTTTTTTCTCATAGTGCCGGCAAGGCAAGTGCACACTTCTGTATGCGGGACGCTGCACTCACTGAGGGCGCGCGAGTGGTCCGAGTTGCGGATGCCCTTCGCCTTGAGCCGGTTGAGCAACACGGCCGACGACAGCTGCTTCACCAGGTGCACGGCCAGCGAGTAGCTCTGTTGGTAGTGCAAGGACAAGAAGAGGAGGAGGGGCGTAAAGAGAATGCGCGAGGAGAAATTGGTCGTACGTCCGCAGTGGGAGCAGCTCCTGCAAATGTTTCCCCAGCTTATTAAATGTCTCATTACTATAAATAGCTAAACGACCACACTGGGTACGTAAATGTAAAAAAAAATGATTTACGGTTGTTTACCCAGGAAAGTCTTGCCGACTCTCAAGACTACTTTTTCAGGAGGGTCCCACCAAGTTTGCCAGTCGAGGGTGCTGTTGTCACATGTATTCCTAATGATCATTTGCAGATTATTTTTCAGAATTTGGGCGTGTGGTTAATAGCAGTTACAATCCATAATACAGGCTTTTTTGGGTTAGATCGCGGATATATATAAATGCGTCGTTAAACCCGCCACCACCAATGTTGTGGCTTTGCTCTCCAACACACCGGTGTGCTGTACTAGTAACGAATTGGCATGTTCTGTTTACGTGACAAACCTTACTAATTGGCTGTCGGGTGGTGGCGGGTTTAACGACACATTTATATATTTACGCTATCTAACCCAAAAAACCTGTATTATGAATATTGGTCGTGAAAGCCTACGTGTTAAACTGACTGGTTACAATGTTTTGTTGAGCCTGACTCCTAGCAGCAAATAGGAGAGTTAGACTGAGGTTGGGTAAATTCACGCGTGCTTATATATTTGTGTTACTGTTCTGGAAAGTCCCCTACAACTTAAGGGTAAATACATGATTCTGTTTTCATGCCAAATCAATGCGCCAGCATGTGTATCCATTGAAAAAGTTCCCAAAAAAATGGTAATCACGAAAATGTTACAAGGTTACATGTAAATTTGCACTCATGAACAACAGTGTACAGCCCTTTTGTCAATCCAATGCTGGATAAAATGCCTCCCCACTTGACCATACTTCATCACGCTCTCGTCAGAGCGGGTTGGTGGGCATGAACCGGCTGTAAAAGGTTATTTGCAAGTGCCGTGACGTGGACTGTGCGGTGTGTGCCAGGCACCAACCCTGCCGAAGTCCGTAGACCAGGACACGGTGATGTGGTTGGGCACGGAGGGTGTGAGCCGCACGAGCGACGTCATGTTGACCGCGCGGCTTGGCCTCTTGGGCTCCACGCCGTTCTTCTGGGGTGGCAAGCAGCCCTGAGGTGGCACAGTCACGGATATATTGGCAAGCATAGAACACCACAACGCACACCCAAAGCCAAACACAAAGCTACTGCATAAGACATTACGTCCCTTTAGCAAGGGGAACCATCCACTGCTGGTACTCATCACTGGGTTACGAAGGCTTCGGACTAGATTCATATCGTGGAGGAGACTACTTATTTTGTATACTTTCAGTGCAAGAAATGGACCAATTGGTGGAAAACGACGACTTGGATAATTGCATTTACCCAGAACGTACATTTGTAAGTGTGTAACAATTACATTTGTAAATGTGTAACAAGTCTTTGATGAACAGTGATTCTTATTAAATCTTGACTTAAAGCTTTCGTGACTGCAGGAATTAATATTATTTGGGCCTTTCCGTAAAGTCACGTAAGATAGGTTCAAAGAAAATAACAAAAAACTACGACGTTTTGATCGCAACACAAGCGTTCATTACTTTGATAGTGCATTGTCTTTCAGCTGTACACCTTTTGGCGTCCTCTGGTCGAGCACCAATTGGGTCGTGGCTCAAAAGAAAGCCGTCCCTTGGTGTGGACCAATCAGTTTCAAGGATAATGCATATATTATCAGTGTGTTTTTTGTTTGCATTTTGACTGCAAGTATTGCGGTTAATGCAGACATTAATCCTTGTGTAATGTGAGGATATATCCGGCTCACTGACGTATCACAACTCGTCATAGCCAATGGGGGGAAGCCTAGGGGCGTGGCCCTGACGTAATGGAAAGGTGACAGCTGTAAGTAGAGGATTGGTTCTGCTGGCTTTGGCCACAGCCAATGGGGAGATGAGTCAGGGGCGTGGTCCCAGGAGCCTACGAGGGAGTCTGGAATATTCCATGGAGGCTAACCAGGATTGGTGGAAACATACCACGTGACCCGGGTATTAAATAGGGGTGGAGACGAACGACACGTGGTCAGAACGGGAACGAACGGAGGAGGGGGCCACGCGTGAGCGGGGCTCCGGGTTGCTACGTGGCGGTGCGTCTCTCTCTCTATCCCTCTCACGCTGCCTATCAGCAGCGTGAAGGAAAGCTGTAATGCAAAGTGAATAAAAGACCGGATTCCAAAAGTCGCCTCAACGACCTTTATTACACTTGTAAAAAGGTTTAAGTTTTGTTGCCAGAAAAAAGGGGAAAAACCCTATTATTAAAATGCACCCTGTTTATAAAAAGAGGATATTTGAGTGCAAGTGTAGTGGGTTGAATAACTAGAAGAAGGCTTCTCTGAGGCAACACAGTTTTTATTTAACAATTATCACTTAACACAGGAGAGGTAACAGCCCCTCACACCCAATACACTATGGAGGTTACTCTCCAGACTACTACGCCTCTCACTGGCTAATATACAAGTCCTCCGTGAGTGAAGCTTGAGTCTTCACTGGTATACAAGCTGGAGCCGACCCTTGCCAGGGGTACGGCTCTGCCCTCGGGTTCTTCAGTCTTCAGGCTTCTTGTCTTCAGCTGGACGACGACTGCCGGGACCGTCCAGAGGTCCGGCATTTATACAGAGCCGTGGCTCGCTCTGCCCCGGCCACACCTTCCTTCTCGAACTTTCGAGAAGGATCCGAGGATGTCATCCCCCAGCCCCCCTCCTGGTGTCTGCCCCTTTTACATACTGTTCCATAGGGTAACCGTTGGACCCTATGAAGCATAGACTCTCAGCACTGGGGCTCAGCCCCTCTGTTACCCCCTCTGTTACCCCCTATTGGCATGAGGCTGGTATTGCCGGCTATCGCATGGGGGAATGGCGTATATTGGCCCAATAACACCTTTACACAAGTACCCAGTTGGGGAAAGCCAATTACCAGTGTCGATTGGAATTACTCACTTCCATACAAATGCAGAATTTCCATCACTGGCTCAAGAATAAATAAAAAAAACACCTTTTAATGTTCACCGAGCGGGAAACCACTTTTGACCTGAAAGGGTTCGGCGATCTGCAGCGCTTACCGGCAGCGGGCAGGGCTTCCCGTTGACCTTGACGCACACGTTAAGGGGGAAGTGGTCCTCCTGTGGGCAGCTCGTCTCCGAGAGGCAGAACCTCAGCTGCAGCTGTACCGAGTAGTCGTAGCGTGAACCTGGCAGCAGCTCCCTGCCCCACAAAGCACACGCGCCCATCGACGGTGAATCTAAACCAAAGCCCTTTGCGTCATTGATAATCCCATCTACCTCTCTTTATTGCTCTGCTGCCTTGCTTTGCCTTTTCCATGGATACTTCTATGCTCAATGCTATTCTCTAGTCTCGTGTTATTACATTTGTCTGTTGATCCACTCATGTTACTTTTGTCACTCCGTCTTTCCACGTGAAGTGTATGTCCTTGCCGGCCCTGTCAAACAAAACGCTTTACCCTAGACGGAACTCATTACTCACCTGTTTGTATAGCTGCCTACAAACTGCAGGCGTATTTAAACCTCCATAATAGAGGTTTTGTTGGGTTAGATCATGTAAATATATAAATGTGTCATTAAACCCGCCACCACCCGACAGCCAATTAGTAAGGTTTGTCACGTAAACAGAACATGCCAATTCGTTACTAGTACAGCACTAGCCAGTGTGTTGGAGAGCCAAGCCACCACATTTACAATCATTTTTAAACCTGATGACCGCTCACCACTGTCAGAGATATTGACAATTGGTCGAGACCATTCTTCAGCAACCTTTGAATTGAAAAAGCGGTTTCCATGGGGTGGCATAGCGCTATCCCTTGCCGACGCCCAATTCCACGTACCTGGATGAGGATATCTGAGAGACTTGTTGTGGCGTGAGAGGGAACACAAAGTACGCCTCTTGCATGCGCTGCGTGCTGGTGGCAACTGTGGGGAAACATATGCATCAAACTAAAGCTCTGACAGACGTGACATTGTGTTGTGTACAAGCAATTACACCAACAGCAAGATTTGCACCCTCTGCTGCCATTTAGAGCAGAGCATTTCACAACATATTTTAACCAAGTAAGACAGCAACTCTCTCTGAAGAGTGATATCATGCTGCTATTGAACTACTGCTATACCTCACGTCCAGCAAAAAGTCACAAACCATCACGGTCATCATCAGCCATAGTCAATCCAACCGCTGAAAGCAAACAATCACTAAACGTTTAAAACTGCATATGGCGCAGAGCAACGCACACTCTTAGGTGGCTGTGCAGGCTGCATCCACTAACACTGGAGGGCATTGAAGACGGCTTACCCAGACCAGTCGGTTTCATGATTTCGTCGAGTACATCGTAAAAGGGCAGTTTGGTAAGCCGCACGTCGGGCGGCGCAGGAAGGCACGGGGGTGATCGGTGACTCATGTCAGCATCCTGCTTGGCACGCACCGACAGCAGAGGGATGGGCCCCGAGGCTGCTAGTACACACAAGCACACAAACACGCACGCGGATCAACATACGTACTCAAGCGCAGATTTTTCTATACAATGCAGAAACGGTCAAGATTCACGCTGCATTTTCACACGATCATCCAACAATTATGTGAATACTTTCGATCAACCCACATAACCACATATCACATGATAAATATTACAGGTAGGAACAAAAGTTCCACACTGCCCACCAGGGATTATTTGTCTGTCGTGCATAGCCCCTCCCAAACATGTACGCTCCCGGATTGGTTGAAGTGCGTCACGTGACCGCGAGCTTTCTGTCGTGCACGAATGCGCTGTCCAACCAAGTTTCTACCTGCCCACTCCGAAGGAACGTGTTCTAACCAAAAACATGAACATAACTTACATGCCATAGTTGGATTTGTGGAATAAAAACATATTTGACAATGACTATACAATGTAACAATCATAGCTTCAAGAGCCAATCCTTTTTTAAACATCCACCTATTACACATTGACATTACAAAAACTTCCGAGTAACACAGCACATGCAGTTGTCATGAGCGGAGGCATACACCACTGCGAACACCGCACCGAGTGTTGTCGTGTCCAGCAATCCGAGCTTACCGGGAGGAATTTTAGCAGCGGGCGGCTGTGAGGAGCTTGCCGAATGGTGGTAGAGCAGCGCTGTGGGCGACGATAGCGTCTGCGGTCGTGGTGGCGGTGAGGAGTCTACCACCGTAGCAAACTCCGACGGCGACATCGCTTTGCCGGGGTATCGGCGCTGCTGAGTGCCAAACACGGACATGAGCCCAGTCCGTAGCCCTTCCATAGCTTCTGAACAGCACACAGGTGCCCCCCCTCCCCACCTCGCACCCAAAAACAATTACTAACATTGCGACACAAAACAGAAACGTTGGCAGATTACTTTGGCAGGCACCATCTACCAAATAAACACAATACATAAACAAACAACAACTTACATTTATATCATGCCCATAAAATAACAAATGTCTCAAGAGCACACGTATACAAAAGACAATATGGGAGGGACTGACACTTTACAAATACTCTGGTTTACATGTTCATATGCAGCATCATGTGGTTTAATTTTTCATAAGGACTCTCAATCAAAACCTGCTTCAGTGGTCTGCCTTGTATGTATGATGAACTTCTTTCGCACCATGTAGCCAACCGAGCTAATCGGAGGTGCGGGGAAGGACAACATAAGTAAAACTATATCCTTGATCAGATGCTTTGTCCCCTCTTGTACTGCATCTTAAGATATTATTTAGACCCTTTCTAAGTATAGAGAAAATAACTTTCACTTTATTTATAAATTTGCTAGAAATGTGCAGAAAAAGCCTTATTTCTAACACGGGTACCAGGACACTGGCTACGAATGGGAGAGTGCAAGGCAAGGCAGTGATCGGGCAGGTGCGGCCGTGCCTTGCGAATGATTACTTGGTAGAGCTCCCGAATCTTGATCTGCACAGCGGCGCTGCAGCCAGACTTGAGCACCTGGAGGGCAGTCGTCATGAGCTCGTGCTTGCGCCCTGTGCGGCTCCGCCCTATGTAGCCCAGCAGAACCTGCAGCTCCGACACCCTGAAGCTCATCACCATGTGCTGCCGGCCCCAATACGCCGGCGTGTGGTGTCGGAAGGAGAAGGAGAGGTCGGTGGGTGGGAGTGTGGGGGGGCATGGGGGGGAAGGGGCATGGGGGGGGGCATGCGAGGTATGGTGCGACAGACGGGGCAGAGGTGCCCGACGGCCGTGTGTCAGTGTATGTGTCAGGTGTGGTGTTGAGGTGTGTGCATGTATGCCATTAGATGTGCATGCAAAATGATGCGTAAATTCAAATGTCCAATGTCTATATTTCCCTAAACCCCAACCATAAAACGATCCAACCGTTGCTTTCCATTCTATTAACTTATTGCTCCTCCTCTCCACTCTTATTCAATGAGTTTGTCACTAGTGTGTACAAGAATACACTGAGCTTTAAATGTTTCCTAATTCTTAAATACCTTCTTGTCTCGCACCAATTGAATATATGTACACGATATCAGCCTACTGTACAACACTGAGAATGTAGTATTTTTTTGTAGGGCAGTACCATAACAAATTGAGCCACTTTGCGAGAAAGTGGACGTTAAATAGTCTGTGACAATTACTAAAAATAGGTTCCTGTGTGCTATTGTAGCCAAAATCCAATATGTGAAAATGATGCCACATTTAATATTTAAACAAAATAGAAACTGTGTCAACACCACTAAATATATAGTCCACACTTGCAAAAGAGATAATCTAAACAGACCGTCATACATTTAGATGCATCACAGCAGTACATATACAGAAACGTAAACATATGCACAGCATGCAAAACTACACGTACACAGCACATATACATAGTACATGTCATGCACAGTACACTCAACAGCTCTTCATAACATGCACATACACGATTTGTTCACACACTTATCAGACATGAATTGGATGACCCTCAGCCACGAACGCCAAATTCTAACATATTTTTCACAACATTCTACGAATTCCACATTTGGCCTGTGTATGTGGTATGGGTACAATGTAGAAATACACCACCGACACAAGTATACGTACTGTACACACACTACACACGAAACACATACGTGGAACCTACCGCACAAACACAACACCTTATATACAGAAAATACAGCGTACAACACATATCTCAGTACTTACACCATAGTACACTAACAGCACAAAGATGCCATTTAAAAGTACATACATAGCACATTATAAATATTCTACAATGTTTTAAAATCTGAATATTTATTTATCTTCGAGAAATCCGATGAGCTATTAAGTTCTTTTTCACAGATGTCCAATAGGGGCATGTCAGAAAGTTACAACAACAAAAAACGATAGAAGTGCAAAGTGTTTGTAGATTTACACAACACATACACCTCCAGTCTAAAATAAAGATTCTCATTCTGATAGAGGCCGACCGAAATTAGGTTTCGGTTTCGGCTCCGAAAGTTGGCAAATGGCCTCTTTCGGCATACTTTCGGTTTCGGCCGAAAGTAAATTTTTAACTTTCGGTCTGGTTTTGGCCGAATCTGATATTGACTTTCGGTCGTGATTCGTCAACCGAAGATCTATTTTTAGAATATAACGCTAGTGCTACGTCTATCACTCTGCCTATCGGCCAGTCAGTCGGCGCTAAGCAATCCTATGCGATAGGCTGCAAACACACGTCAGCAGCAGCAGCTTGGGAGCGAGGTTACAGCCGCAACCATGGTCTGCTAATGTATATACGACCGGTCAACAGACTGCATCTCCATCCGTGGGTAGAGTCTCTTTGGCGGGACGACAAAAAAGTGCCTCTGTTGTCTGTTCCCAGCCGCCTGTCCGCCTTGGCTTATGTGTTATGTTTGCTTCAGTCTACACGCGTGTTGATACCGAGATTCGAAGTCTGACAATTAGAGGCTGACCGAAATTCGGTTTCGGTTTCGGCGCTGAAAGTTGGAAAATGGCTTCTTTCGGCATAGTTTCTGTTTCGGCCGAAGCCAAAAAGTGAACTTTCGGTTTACTTTCTGTTTCGGCCTAAAGTCTATTTTTAACTTTCGGTTTCAGCCGGAAGTCAATTTTTAACTTTCGGTTTCAGCCGAAAGCCAATTTTTAGCTTTCGGTCTGGTTTCGTTTTCGGCCGAAACCAGAAATTCAGTTTCGGTCGGCCTCTACATTCTGATATAGGTAAACCTCAACAAACGCGGGGGTTATGATCCTGGAAAATGCTGTGTTGGGCATAATCACGTTCAACAAAAACGTTTTAGGGAAATAGGGTTGCGTACCTGGGTCCGACATTATCACCCCCTCCCTCTTTGTTTTACTCGCGCTCCACGATTTTCCCCCATTATTGTAATAAAGTATGCCGAGTCGCTATCCATTTCTTGTGTGTACACTTGCAATATCACCTCAACACTGAACCCCCGTCTCCTTCCTCTTCCCGCACCGCATACTCAAAGCCCAACGTTTACCCCCGACAATGAATTGCCAGCCCGACGCTCGCCCCTGATACTGAATCCCCGAACCTCACTCCCCATTCGTCCATATCTCGATAAACCAATCAACGCCCGAGTTTGGCGTCTGTCCGGATAGCTCAGCCTGGCTCGATGCGTGCGGCAGTGTTGATAATGTGCGTTGTTGCCCATGTGCGTGTCAAGTATCTTCTTTTGTCGTGTGGCTGCTGATGAAGATGCAACAACTACCATTTAATATTCAAATGGTCAAGCCAGATAATCGCGTCAAGTGCAGCAGAGTGTATCATTGCTGTCATGACTCCTTTGTATGCGTGGATTGGGCATTGCGTCGTTATATGTTGTATGGTCTGATCTGGATGACCAGAGTGTACACTTACACGGGAGAGTTTTTATTTTCTATTTGTGCATCGGTAACCATATCTGCCATGATTTGTGCGTATGCGGTTTAGCGTGGACCATGAGCTTCGTGAAAGATCAAAACCAGGGATCTTCTGCATTGGTTTGTTGAATATGTTACATTAGCACACAAAAACCATAAACGGTAAATAAATCACTCACAATCTATTAATTCACAACTGACGGTGCGCAGATGAGAATCTTATCAGCGTCAAACATTGCCGAGCCGAAACACGCGTTTGATAAAACCACGTTGATATTCTTTGGTTATTTCGGTAAAGTCACGTAGATAGAAAAAAAACACTAATGTAGACTGTAGCCTGGTTCTTAATCTGAGTGTACTGGCAGGCTATAATGTAGACTGGCCTGGTTATTAAGCTTGGTGAGTGTACTGGCAGTCTATAATGTAGACTGTAGCAATGGTTATTAATATTTTTTCTTTTTATTTACTTTCTTTTTATTATTATTTTTCTATCTACGTGACTTTACCGAAAGAACCAAAAAATATGAATTCGTGCAGTCACGAAAGTTAAGTAAAAAAAATAAAACCACGTTGGTTAAGGTTTTCCCGTACAGTACACACCATTTTAAAACTCCACATCCACAGCACATCGATAGGCAACAACATTATTAGAGTACACTTACACAGCACACATACCATATAAACAGTACATACACACAGGATATAGATACCGTATAAAAGGTGCACATACACAGCACACATACATTTCAAGAGTTCTCACCGAGCACGATTCCATATGACCAGTGCAAACACCAGTGCACAGAAACAATATATACCTACCATACAATATAAATTGCATTTATAAAGCATCTCAAAGCCATGCCTTATCAACATATAATACATTTTAAGACACGCACTGACAGCTGGAAGACGTGCACTAGATGTCTTAAAAGAGCGCAGTATGTACCGAATTTCCTCCATAATATAGGATTTTTGGGTTAGATCACATAAATATAAATGTGTCGTTAAACCCGCCACCACCCGACACAGCCAATTAATAAGGTTTGTCACGTGAACAGAACCTGCCAATTCGTTACTAGTACAGTACAACGGTGTTTGAGAGCAAATCCACATTTACAATCTGAGGATGACGTTTCGCCAGTAATAACAACTAGCATCATCAGGCGGCCAGCCAGATTTGTGGAGAAATCCTCCTGTTTCGTTGCTTAAATATATCCCGTTTCAATTCTCCCCTTAGACATTTAGTCCTTGGGCCAGACCAGATATCGGTACCACCTAAGGTGGCAAAACTTCAATGGTGCCATTTTATTTGTTACACTACCAGAAGTAAAATAATACATAACCTTTCCAAATGAGCAGCTATAAAAATTTTCTCGCAGGAAACCTGTTTTTGCACCTATCGCAAACACGTGCCTATTTGCCCGGACGTTACAAATAAAACATTCCAACACCTCTGCTGTTAATTAAGACAATAATTTCCAAAATGGATGTTTGGCCCCAAGGCATATATTTCATACATATTCTTGCATTTATTCACGCTTGTTCTTCAATTTCAGTGATTTAGTTAAATCTGGAATAGATTGGCACTATCTGTTTTCCTTCTGTTTCTAGCAGCTTGTTTGAGATGGTGATCATTTACTGGCAGGTGAGGCAAGTACTGGTGGTTCTGTATTATTTCTGTTCAGTAAAGATATCTAAATTGCTAACTTTACCCTCAATGTATTGTTAATGTATCTGTTAAGATTATTAGTTAAGGCCACATACTATAGGCAAAAATATAAAATGTTTAGTTTGTAAATTTTTATATATTTTTATATTTTGCTTCTATAAATTGTAAACTTTGATAACATGCACACAATTATTACCAATATCTTTGTAAAATCATAAAAACTAACTATTTATATTTTATAATTTTTTTATAGTTTTTTAGCATCTTTCATCGCGATTTGTCTCCGCATTTTAAGAAATAACCTAGTTGAATTGCATATCATTGAAAAGCTTGTACTCTGGAGCAGATATCTATCTTAGTCATATATGGCTATTTACTTTGCTGTCATGGGAAAAAGCGGAAGAACACAAGTATAACTCTAAAATCTTATTGCGACTACCATCATAATGCCAGAACTGGAATTTTTCATTTTCTTAAAATGACTTAATGCATGCCGAGTTTGAAAACTCATGTGTCATAATAGGTAAAGCCACATAATTATACATACTACTTCCTACTTGGAATAGCTATAAATGTTAAGAGGGATTTTTTATATCTTTTGTCATTTTCATTTTATGTGGTATCATCTAAAAAAATTGGCGAAAATATTGTTTTTTACACGTGTCAAGTGTATTTTAACATAATTAACTGAAAGAATAATATTTTGACAAAAGCGTCTGTAGATACCAAGCAATTAGTTATTGATCACGTTAAAAAAAAACAAAAGTTCTGACTTAATCTACTAAGTCAATATCGTGTTTTTACCTAATATGTAAATTTGTGCATATTTAATGAGATTACACATAATATGCATAAATTAATGGGGGGAAAGTCACAATACAAAAAAATAATTATGTTTTTGTGTATATTCATCTGGCAATTTTTTCTCATTCTGATAAAAGGACAGGAATTATTTTTGGCTATTCGCCTGTAGTACCTCCCCTTAATTTAGTAAAGATTAGTTAAGATTAATTTTACCCTTCATCAATGTTAGTTTTGCTTTTGGGTTGTAACTCTCTGCTGCCGTCAATGTGTAACCAAAGTACTGACAGATTAATTCATTTTTTGCATCAAAGTAATGATTTCTGATTGTACAGTATGGTGCAGGTGAAAACTGACTGAATATGGCCACCACTGAACAAGCAGGTAACAACCCACTATCAATGGTTGGAGGGCATCTTCCACTGTTCTGATGATACAGATAAGCTGATGTCACCACAAAGTGTTGACTCCTGGAGAACTCTGCTCAGGGCAGCTCAGATATGAAATCATGCACCAGTTTTGGAATTGGCAAAAGACATTCCTGAGGGACAGATTCCAGATATTTACTACCACAGAAAGTGTCGCAGTATCTTCACTATGAAGAAAGTTCTTGATGACATCCTTGCAAAAGAAAAGCAAAAGTGGCAGTGGCTCTGCTGAAGAGAAATAATCGAAGAGAACAGCTCGACATGCCCCAAGTATGTCTAGAACTTATGACGCAGAGTGCATATTTTGTCAGAAAACCAACAAATATGCCAAGGGAAAGAATACGAGAGAAGTACTGGTACAGTGTCGAGAACTGAGAGCTGATGCAAAGATCAGCAGTGTATCCACAAATACAACGGACAGCAGAATCCTTGCCATTGTGAGTATAGACCTTGTAGCAGCTGAAGGGCACTACCACAGGTCATGCTATAGACTGTACCCCAAAGAGAGGGGTTTCCAAAGAAGAGGTTGCCAGCAATGAAGATAATGATGCTGCAGCCCAGTACGAAGCTGCTGTGAATCAGTCATACAATAGCTGTTCCTGTTGATCAGGATGGAGCTGTTTGGCAATCAAGTGATGACAATGACTGATCTCACTTCTAGACTGGTTGCTTCAATGAACTCCCGAGGCATTGTCCAAGTCAAGGAATCAACCAAGAAGCACATAAGGCAGGGGTGTCCAAACTTTTTGCAAAGAGGGCCAAATTTGATCAAGTGCAGATGCCCGGGGGCCAATAGCTCCTTCCGACATTTTTACCACAAAAGTTACGTGAAAACACACCGTTATAAAACAATTATCATGGTCACAATTACCTTTATTTTTCAAATGACAATGAAACCATATATAAGCCGCTCAGGCAGACGTGAACAACTCTAAATACACAATTCTGCCTTTCATTCAGTCAGATAACATTAAACAAACTGTATAGAATACCTTAAATTTCCATGAGTTAAATGAATTTGCCTCATGAACATTTTAAACATGAGTTATAAGTAATGCAAAGTGGTCTGTTATCATTAAACTTTAAAACAAGTTAATTTTGTCTTTTACAAGATCTTTCAGAAAGCAAGAGTTTGTGTCACATCTACAGATACATAACATCAACAGTTATAACCAAATCTTATTCAAGAGTTTAATAAAAACAAGTGCTATAAGTCCAAGTGCATTAGTGTGCTTTAGGCTTTTCACTGTTAATAGTGACAGATGTTACCGTTAAAAACACTCAATTTCAGATTGATCAAGGAACAGATAACTTTCTGACACTAATGAGAAGGGTGATACTGAGATCTAGATTTCAGTAAAGAGACCAGGTCAGGCTTGAGGGCAGTGGTTGAGATGCATAAAATGCCACGCAATTTGGAGTCACTCATCCTTGACCGAAATCGTTTCTTATTTAAGTTCATGACTGAGAATGTTTGCTCACACAAATATGTAGAGCCGAATAACATCAGCATTTTCTTAGCGAATGACCGCATTTCTGTAAACCTGCTTTTGTCCAGCTGCCGGTAAAAGTCAACAAGAGAACACTGCTGGTGTTTCCCGCGGCACTCATCGTCAAACTGCAGCTCAATGAGCTCCAGATGCAGCTGTGGAGGAGCATCATCAGGGTCCACTGAGATGGGAGAAGAGAAAAGCAACATGTCCTTTTCAATAACTGCAAAGTCCCGAAAGCGTTTGTTAAATTACACAGAAAGAAATGCGATAGCTGTTGCATAACTCTTCATTTGCGCACCGATGTTGTCCTGTGAGAAACTGTCAATGACCTCTTTTAAAGCTGGGAAGTGCGCGGTGCAGGGCTCTGTTTGGGACAAGTGTCTTTGGAAAAGTTGCAGTTTGGTTCCAAAGGCCTTGTTGTGAGCATATAGCTGACTCACCACTGCATCTTTCCCTTGAAGATTAACATTCAGCGCATTCAGCCAGAGAGCATTAGAATGGTGCTGCGACCGTGTGGCAGAAAGAGGAATAACATCTTTAAAGTGTAATGATTTATTTATTCTGACAGAGCTAGCGAGCCATAAATAACACATTATAAGACCGAAGCTGCGGGCTGTATGAACTCTGACCGCGGGCCGTGATTGGCCCGCGGGCCGGAGTTTGGACATGCCTGACATAAGGCAAATGCTGGAGAATGCGTTTGCTGGAGCCTTGCACATCTACCCTGGTGGGAAAGGAAAACTCCTCTATCCAGATAACCTGTCCATGAGGGAACTTTCCAAAGAAAATCAGTCTCTCAAAAGGGAGCTGCAGACCCTGAAAAGTGTCGGTGCTCAAGATGTTATAGCCAAAGCCACATGATCCTGGTGGCTGAAAGCAGGAAGGTGAATATGAAGGATGTCCTTGCCCACCCACTGGGCCCACTGCCATGGGCAATGGCAAATGCTGATGGGTCCCTACGAAAAACAAACAATGCTGCACTTGCCAGAGAGCTTGAAAATAATGTGTCTCCTGCCGAAGACATCCCAACCCCATCTACTTCCATCATTGTTGGGATGAGCCTGGCCCAAAAAATGAATTGCAACAACAAAACCTTTGCACAGGCGGCAGAGTCAGCCTTGACCCAGGTCCTCCACGAGGGGGCACAGAGTGAGAGGATTGATGTTGTTTTTGATGTCTACTGACAGACTTCGATCAAAGATGCTGAACGACTGAACCAGGGAGCAGACACCACTCTCCAGTACAAGAACCTTGCAGGGGGACACCACGTTCAGCAATAGAGAAAATTCCTGTGCAGTCCCTCCAACAAGACCAGTCTCATTAAGTTTCTAGTGGAAGAGTGCAAACTCCCACGATACAAAGAGATGCTGCATGGCAAGGTGTTGTACATGACCTGAGGAAACCTGCTACAAGTTGACAGAAGATGAGTGTGAGGAAGTAACAGAGCTGCACTCCACACATGAAGATGCTGACACCCATCTGCTCCTGCGTGCATTGCATGCAGCAAATGTAGGCTCAAAGGCAGTTATCATCATGGCTGATGACACCGATGTCATGGTGCTTTGTCTTGGCTTCCAGGACATCACATGTCCTATCTACCAGAAGTGTGGGACATAGAACCGCGCACGGTTTGTCGATATCAGAAAACTGGCAATGTCACTTGGAGACAGCATCTGTGACAGCCTAATTGGCTGACACGCCTTCACAGGCTGCGACACTGTCAATGCATTCGCCGGTCGAGGAAAGCTGAATGCCCTGAAGATGGTGAGACACTTCCTGCCAAGAGACTTTTAGTCGACTGGGGCAGTCATGGAATGTAGGTGATGAGCTGTTCCATAAAACTGAGCAGTTCACCTTACACATGTATGTTGCTCATAGCAGCACTGGTGAGGTCAACAAACTGCGCTACCAGCTATTCTGCACCAAAAGGGGAGAAGTCGAGTCCAGCCAGCTGCCACCATGTAGAGACTGTCTCTTCATACATGTTCAACGAGCCAACTATCAGGCAGCAATCTGAAAGTGCTGTCTGTAGGCTAACCCTGTGGTTCCAAGCCCTACTGAATATGGATGGACAGACGATGATAGCAAGCTGGCCATTTACTGGATGCGCTCCCCACCCACACCAGAATCTGACTTTGAATTCGGGGAGTCAGATGACGAGATAGACGAGCAGTTTGATGAATGACACAGGGTGGTGATTCTAGTAGTCGTAGTATACATGATGCAGTGTGGTGATTCTGGACTTGGTTACCCTTGTACACACAGAGCTTGATAACAATAATGTAACCTTCTTCACATATACCCATCACTAAAGATATATGGGATTACATGTATCATTGACTAAGTATATGCGAATGTCAATGTTTATAATATTCAAGTAGTTCCTTACCTCACTATGGTATTCTTATTATCCTGTGTTTTACATTGTGTATTTAAACCAATAAAGAGCAGTTTGTGACCGAACTAGCTTTTGTCTAGGTCAGGGGTCCTCAAACTACGGCTCGCAGGCCACATGCGGCCCGACAAGGACATTTATCCGGCCCATGGTCACTAATTGGGCTGCGCTGGTGAGCACTAATTGGGCTGCGCTGGTGAGCACTAATTGGGCTGCGCTGGTGAGCACTCATTGGACTGCGGTGGTGGGCACTGATTGGGCTGCGGTGGCGAGCACTGATTTGACTGCGCTGGTGAGAACTGATTGAGCTGCGGCAGTGAGCACTGATTGAGCTGCGGCGGTGGGCACTCATTGGGCTGCGCTGGTGAATGGTTCAATGGGCCAATTGACTGGACTTGCCCCCCAGGCCTAAGGCTGCCAGCCCTCCCCTGGCTGCGCTTGACTGGCTCTCCCTCCCTCAGCTCCCTCACTTGCCCCTCGGCTCCACTCCCAGTGATATTCCTGTGTGCTGGGGATGTAGATCCCCAGCACACGCATCGCTGAGTAAATGATAGAGGGGTAATAACAGAGTGATCTCTGGAGGGGCTGCCTGCTGTTTTCCCGTGCTGGTCAGTGACAGACAGCCGAGGAGTAGGAAACCCAATTTAAATGACAGTAAGTGCATTTATATTCTGATTGCTATTCAGTTGCATGAGGTTATATGTTGTATGTTGTGTAAGCCCCGGTTCATACTGTTGCGATATCTGAGCAGTGCGAGTTCAGCCATATGCTTGTATGGCTGAACTTGCATTAGATTCGGAAGAAAAAAGGCACATGTGCCTTCTTTTTTCCTGCAGTGGAATCGGATCGCATGGGTCTTCTCCCCCATACGATCAGATTCCTATGCGAGTTCGCAGATCGCACTGCGATCTGTGAACAAAACTGCAGGTGTAATTAACTTTTTAATGGCACCCGCACTAGTGTGAGCCTGGGGTAAAAGCGGAGTTCCCCCAATCAGACTGCATTGATGGGCAGTGCAGTCTGTATGTCTCTGTGTGGGCAAAGTTATTGTTGTTATATTGTTTTTGTAGCACTGTATATATATTGGTATTTTACTAATAGCAATTTTTACTCCCTAGGAAACAATGATGTCAAGAAAGAGAAAAATTGACTCGGAGTGTAGGATATTCAAAGAACAGTGGACTTATGATTACTTTTTCATGCAGTACAAGGAAAGAGCTGTGTGTCTGATATGCCAGAATATAGTGTCTGTGTTCAAAGAATACAATTTACGTCGACACTATGAAACTCAACATAAAGATAAATATGATTGTTTGGTCGGAGAAGTGAGAAAATATAAAATATTAAAACTGAAAAATACATTAACTCAGCAAAATACTTTTGTGAAGCAGAAGCAGCTAAATATTTCATCACTGCGAGCAAGTTTTCAAGTTGCCAAGCTAATAGCGTGCACTGGCAGACCATTCGTGGAGGGAGAATTTGTTAAAGAATGCCTTCTTTCTGTTGCCAAAGAGATGTGTCCAGAGAAGGCCGATTTATTTAGTACAGTGAGTCTTTCAGGACCTACAATTACACGGAGGATTGAAGAAATGGGAGACAATTTGCATCAGCATTTGCAAAACTCCACAAAAAAACTTTCCTATTTTTCCTTGGCACTCGACGAAAGCAATGATGTTCGTGATTCTGCACAACTTCTAATTTTTATTCGTGGGACGAATGACTATTTCGAAGTCACAGAAGAGCTTGCTGCACTGCAAAGCATCAAAGGAACAACTACAGGAGAGAATATCTATGAAAAGGTTTGCCAAACTGTGAATGGTTTGGAGCTGAACTGGGCTAAACTAGCCAGTGTGACAACTGATGGTGCTCCTAGCATGGTGGGGTCTAAGAAAGGAGTAATTGCTCGCATTAACCAAGAGATGGACAAACATAACCATTCTCATCCAATAGCCATACACTGCCTCATCCACCAACAAGCGCTGTGTAGTAAATCACTGAAGTGGGACTGTTATGAAAATTGTGGTATCTTGTGTTAAATTCATTAGAGCTCATGCACTAAACCACAAACAATTTCAGAAAGTTCTGTCTGAGCTAAATGTTGACTATGAAGATGTTCTGTACCACACAGAAGTCCGTTGGCTGAGTCGAGGGAGAGTTTTGAAACGTTTCTATGACTTACTTCCACAGATTACAGCTTTTCTGCTTTCAAAAAACAAAGAAGTACCAGAGCTCAATGATGCAGAATGGAAATGGCACCTTGCCTTTCTGACAGATGTAAGAGCTACTCAACAGTTTCAATGTGCAACTTCAAGGAAAGGGGAAGCTCATCTGTGATATGCAATCACATGTCAACGCATTTGAAGTAAAATTAGGCCTCCTCATCAAACAAGTGAAGGAGGAAAACTTCTGCCATCTCCCCACAACTCAAAATCTGTTAGCGGAAAAACCATTGGTTGCATTCCCAAACAAAACATGTGTGGATTCACTGGAAAACTTGCAAAAGGAGTTCCAATTTAGATTTAAAGAGCTTCATCTCCATGAACAGGACATACAGCTTTTCCGTAACCCATTTTCTATTGACATTGAAAATGTGGATACAATTTACCAAATGGAACTGGCTGAACTGCAGAATTGTGACTCTGAAAGACGCATTCAAGTCAAGTAGCCTTCATAATTTCTATGCATCTCTCCCCTCTGAGACATATCCTCATCTCAGGAACCATGCACTCAAAATGGCAACCATCTTTGGCAGCACTTATGTCTATGAACAGACTTTTTCCAGAATGAAACATTTGAAATCTCCAACCAGATCTAGACTAACGGATGCACACTTGCATCACTTGTTACGACTAGCAGTGACAAATATGGAACCGGACATTGACCATCTCATTAGCCAAAAGAAGGCCCACAGTTCCCATTGAAATACTGGCAAGTTTGTTGATTTAACTTTACTTGTTCTTCATTTTAAATATTGTATTTGTTCCCGTTTTGTTTCTTCACTTCAAAATAAGATATATGCAGTGTGCATAGGAATTTGTTCATAGTTTTTTTTAACTATAGTCCGGCCCTCCAACGGTCTGAGGGACAGTGAACTGGCCCCCTGTTTAAAAAGTTTGAGGACCCCTGGTCTAGGTAGTTTTTCAGTAATGCCCATTTCATCGTTCCGGACGCCTCTCATCGGGTATAAAAGTCATGGTAGCTACAACTAAGCTGCCACTCCGCAAAGGTTATCTTATCAGAATATGTCCAAACACATGGAGGATTACAAAAATAATTACGAGACTTTGCCACCTCAGGTGGTACCAATAAGTGATTTTCTTTTTGGTCTGGGCCCATGGACTAATCGGACAAGACGACAGCCCACTGACACGGTTGGACGGCCGGCTGGGCTATAATAGGGCCCAGATTATACAGCACCACCATGAACCGCGTTTGCCATCACCACCACCCGCAGTGTTGTCACCTCAGCAAGTTAACAAATCGGCAAGTTTTAACTCTTCGCCGCGCTAAAAAAAAAATTAAAACGCAGGTTCGCGGCCTACTCGGCCCGGCACAGCCTGCTCCTTCCACACAGCGACAAGAGCGAGGCCTCGGCCAACACCTGCTGCCTCACAGCGACAGAGCCGCCAAACATTGCTTTTTTTTCTCTTTGTCGCGCGCGTCTCGGAGAGATGAAAACAAGACAAGGAGTCCGCGAGGATAACGCGACACGCCCGGGGTGGGGGGGGGGCTCCAGGAGGGGTTTCGCGGCGCCGAGGAGACGCCGACGGTACCTTGAGCTCCGCCGTGTCGGCCATCTTCTTCCCTCCTCCGCCCTCGATCTCGCACCACGTGACGCGCGCCTCCACCAATCGCGCGCCGCCAACCGGCCTTGCCAGAGCAAAGGGAGTTTTTCCCTCCGTCGTTGGAGTGAGGGGCGGGGAATTAAGCCCGACTCTCACCAATCACCAAACTCACTTGACCTTTACCACTCGCCAGACACGCCTCGCCCCTTACCAATCTCAACAGACCTTTCCACTCATCAAACTCACCTGACCCCTCACCAGACCTTTAGGGGCCGTCCATAAATGATGTCACGCGATTTTGGACGATTTTTGACACCCCCCCCCTTCGTCACAAAAAGTCAGACCCCCCCTCAAATATAACGTCACAAAGCTCTGCCCCCCCCCCCCCCAAAATAAAACATGCTTCAAATCGATTTAAACTATTGTCATTGTAGTGCGTATTTAATGTGGCGCTGCACTCTGATGTTGTAGGAGAAAACATTTATTCAGTAGAACGTGTTGTCTATATTTATTTAAAGTTGCGCATTTGATGTGACGTCAGATTTCTCAAACCCCACCTCGTCACACATCGTCACAAATGTCTGACCCCCCCCCCTAGGTGCGTGACGTCATTTATGGACGGCCCCTTACCGCTCACCAAACTCACCTGACCCCTCACCAATCTCACCAGACCTTTACCACTCACCAGTGGCATCACTAGGGGGGTGCGGGGGGTGGGGGGGGTGCGGGGGATGGGGGGGGGCAGACCACACCGGGTGACACCATCAGAGGGGGTGACACCAAAATGACCGTCCATAACATTTTTGTGCAGTTTCGATTTAAAGCTTTCGTGACTGCAGGGATTCATCTTCTTGGTTCTTTCGGTAAAGTCACATAGAATGGAAATAATAAAATAATACAAATAAAACATAATAAAATAATTTTCACGACGTTTCGGCCACAACGCAAGCAGCCGTCCTCAGGTGAAGAACAGGTCTGTCGAGAAGACAGAGTCTGAATGACACACTCCAGGCTTGGAGCGACTATTTAAGCTGGGATGGAGGGGGGAAGGGGGCCTTGACAAAATAATTTGCATATCAAGAGGAATTTAGCATATTTATGGAAAATGCAGATATGCGATTAGTACTCCTTGTGAAATGCGTTGGAGGTTTGGCGGGGGGTTTAAAGTCATTATGCCCGTGCATTATGCAGGATTAACAGCATCAAAGGGAGGGGATAGGGGTAACATTAATAAAGGGAAGGAGTGTTAATAGTATGTAGCTGCAGTAACTAAAACACCACGTAAACAACTAAAGTATAAACTACATAGTATCATCAGTATACTAAATATACTCTCCAATAAGCTGAGCTACTAACAGTAAGTAATACATTACAATTCTATGTCGCAAAAATATAATATGCTTCCAGCTAAACTTTATTCTCTTACATCACACGAGTCTACACCGTACTATATACGACCATAGACAAACCCAACATTAAATTATATACACCACCCTATACCTTATACATTGTAATATTACACTATGTATTATTCTACCCACCCTAATGTATATCACACTACTGTATATTCACTATACAATTACGATACTATATATTACTTTGTACATTGTATTACACATTACAATTTAATACTTTTTATTATTATACAATCCGCTATACACTGTACCATTGACCGTCGCGTGAAAGATACTAAGAGGAAGCAACGAAATATGTCAATGGGAGAGTAGTGATTGGAAATTTGCAGCGGAGCAAAGAATCCATTCCCTGCGGAGAATACAAGATATATAGTCAATGCCAGTGAGTGGAACGCGGTCTGAAAGTCACCGTAAACGTGAACACAATCAGTTAAGATCCGAAATGGTTTATTACATCCTTCCAATGATTGCTGAGCCAGAATCCATCTTCTCGGTTGAAATTGTCTCTGTGTTTGTATATGTGGATCGCCTCATGAACGAATCTCTCATGGTAGCCAGATGGCTTGCAGAGAACCTCTGTCTTGGAGAAGTCAATATCATGTGAGCCCACTGAATTGTAAAAGTGATCTGCCACGGCTGAGGTGTTTGTCCTACCGTGTTTCAAGTCTGCTTTATGTTCACGGATGCGGTCCGAGACATGTCGTTTGGTTTATCCAATGTAACTGCTACCACAGAGGCAACTTAGTTTGTAGACGCCAGGGTACTGTATGTCTGGAGCCACATCTTTTACAGACCGGTCCAGATCACGTGACTTTACCGAAAAAAACAAAAAGATTTTTGCGCAGTGTTTCAACATAAATTAATTACTTTTAAAAAACTAATTCTTGCAGGTAGTTATAACAACAAAGACATTTTTCGTAAGCCCAATATACCTACAAGCAGAGCCGGCCCAGCCACTAAGCGACCCTTGCAATTGCAAAGGGCCCCGTGGCCAGCAGAGGGCCCTCTAGAGTCACTGCTAGCTAGTGGGTGAAAACAATCATACATCAAAGGGGCCTCCAACCAAATTTTGCTTAGGGCCCCCAAAGGTCTAGGGCCGGTTCTGCCTACAAGGCTAAAACTCTATGCTAATTAACTTTTTGAACCTTCTAATGCGCTCCGGTCAGAGCTGTCATTTTTACCCAACCACAATGACGCTTCGAGTCACGTGGTTTCGTTTGCACAAGCTACAAGCACGCGCTGTTGTTTTCGTCGCTGCTGGCGTTTTTATAGTCGCTGATTTTGACAAATTTTCTGGTGTTTAAGCGACAAAATTGTGGTAATTAGAATTTGTGAACCTATATGAATAACTTTTTTGAGAATGAAGTAGTAATTAAAGGAGAAGAATAAAAAAGGCTTCCGCTCAGTAACTAATAATGTTGTAACTAATAATGTTGTAATTCAATGTAGAAAGATTTAACAAAACATGTTGTTATTATATATAATTTAAGAGATATTACATTTAAGCAATTTACAACTATATCACTTGTTATTCTATGATTCAAATTGATAATAAACTTACATGAAGAACAATTATTGATTATATAACTCTTTGATAACTGAATAGAGAAATTGACAATTAAAAACATGAAGTGGGGGGAAATACTATGTTTCTTGATACGTGTTTAGAAATATAACTTGAATCTTTATAAAATATATAAATTCATTTTAGTCTTTTTTAAATTTTCTTTAAAAACATCACTTTTTTGCAAATATATCTGATTTCTCTAGCCCCGCCCACTCCAAGCACCTGTGGCTGCAGTGGTTCTGCCTTTGGCTGCAGTAGCTCTCTCGCTTTGTTTCTTCCTCAGCAGTCTGCCTGCTGTATTTGTTCACCTGAGGACGATTGCTTGTGTTGCGATCGAAACGTCGTGGTTTATTTTTTATTTTTCTATCTACGTGACTTTACAGAAAGAACCAAAGAATATGAATTCCTGCAGTCACGAAAGCTTTAAGTCAAGATTTAACCGCCTCTACGGGGAGGGTTTCCACACATCCATTAGATCTTTTAACAGACTCCGAAACAAGAGGGCTCATCTGATCGAGTCGCTCACTTCTCTGTGGAGATGCCGTGACACCAAGGTTATACCGATCGCCGTATTTTTGTTTGCATCCTGACCGCAAGTATTGTGGTTAATACAGACATAATTAGCCGAGGTATTCCCGGCTTTGCGATCTTGCATTTACTTGCAAATTCCATCTCTAGCCCCGCCCACTCCAAGCATTTTTAACCTTTGGTTGCAGTAGCCCTGCCTTTGGCTGCAGTAGCTCTCTCGCTATATTTCTTCCTCCGCAGTCTGCCTTCTGTATTTGTTCACCTGAGGACGATTGCTTGTGTTGCGATCGAAACGTCGTAGTTTTTTTCATCATTTTATTATTTTTCTATCTACGTGACTTTACCGAAAGAACCAAAGAATATTAATTCCTGCAGTCACGAAAGCTTGAAGTCATGATTTAATGTAGTTCTTAAATGTTTAGACTTTTTTGTTACTTCGAATTCTATTGTTTTCTTCCCGAATTTTGACTTTAACCACATGAAACTATGTAAAAGTACATTTAGGCTGTACGTATGATATTGTAATTTAAAGGTGTAAATTTAATTTTGCTAGTTGTTTACGTGACTACTATTGCCATTACACTCAGTGATATACGGGAATTACGATTTACGAATAGCATTAGTTTAAAAAAACATTACTAAGGATTCTGTATGGTCTGGTACGGGAGGATGTCCCTGGGGGGTAACACCATGAATTACCGCATTGGGTGACACCAACCCTAGTGACGCCACTGACACTCACCAAACTCACTTGACCCCTCCCCACCAGACCTTTACCACTCACCAAACTCACCTGACCCCCCCCATCAATCCCACCACTCACTTCATCCTCACAAAACTCACCCGACCGTCACCCCTCACCAAAGTCACCTGACCCTCCCTCATCAACACACCCGACCCTCAAAACTCACCAAACCCACCCCACTCACCACTCATCAAGTCTTAAATTTACCTGACCCTCACCACTTACCAGTCATCAGCTCACCTGACACTCACCAGTGTACATGTAGGTGTCGTTAAATTAAACAGGACCCTGCGGGGTGGGCTGGTAGGAACGAATAACCAAAGAATATAAACATAATGTATTATTACACTTGTTTAGCCAGGAAAGCCCCACTGAGTCTAAAGGTTTTTCTAGGGTCCTGCCAAGTGTTTGCAGTAGGGGGCGATGTTTCTACACCTAATCGGACGATACGAAGGGAGAGTTTGAGGCCTAGTTCTAGGCTTTAGGCCTAGCTGTAGGCTTTAGGCCGCTGTGAGTTAATTAGTAATTTAAATGTTTTAATTATTAATGTAAAAGCTTTAAATGTAAATGTTTCTATTTAAAAACATCAGGGAATGTAACATTGTTAAACATTAACTCCCTTTCACACATGCGGGGGTACCATATGAAGGGATAGTTTGAGGCCTAGTTCTAGGCTTTAGGCCTAGCTGTAGGCTTTAGGCGGCCGTGAGTTAATTTATAATTTAAATGTTTTTATTATTTATGTAAAAGCTTTACATTTAAATGTTTCTATTTAAAAGCATCAGGGAATGTAACATTGTTAAACATTAACTCCCTTGCACACAAGCGGGGGTACGATACGAAGGGAGAGTTTGAGGCGTAGTTCGAGGCTTTAGGCCTAGCTGTAGGCTTTAGGGCGCTGTGAGTTAAATTTGATAATTTAAAAGTTTTAATTAAAAGCTATCTGAGGGAATTATAAGGGAATGTTACACTTGTTTAGCCAGGAAAGCCTCATTAATTTAAATGTTTTAATTAAAAGCTATCTGAGGGAATTATAAGGGAATGTTACACTTGTTTAGCCAGGAAAGCGTCACTGAGTCTAAAGGTTTTTGTAGGGTCATGCCAAGTGTTTGCAGTAGGGGGCGATGTTGCTACACGGACGGACGATATAATCTGTTGTAGGCTGGTCCACTTCGTTCCTACCAGTATTATCAATTTACCTGCTAGGTGGTACCTTGTGTTGTGGGCGTGGTGTGGTGCCGTCACTCCTCACTGTGTGGTTGCCTTAAAGGGAAAATACTGTGTATCCAGTCCCGTATTTTAATACCACTATAATGAGGTGTATCATGGGGATGAAATCATTTTAAATATTAACCAGCCAGCAAAACGGTTGTCTACTATACTGTGGTATAGCATTGTACAGGGGGAGTTTCCAGCCCGGGTGAGTCTTGAACTTGGACTGCATTGCGTTGTCAGCAAAGCGTGTAATGAATACTCAGGGAGTGACTCCGTTCAGGCGCTACCCCGAACCCTTTCCATCTGCTAATGTTATCGTCTTCTCCGTCCTTTCTGGAACTTCCCCTCCACAGATCCCCTTCGTATCTCCTAACGGTTTCCCAACCGATCCCTTCATTTCCATTGGGCCCCCGCCCCCCCCCCCCCCGGGATTTTTCAAATGACCCTGATGACCAATCTGATGTAAATGGTTCTCCAACTTCAAATCGGATTGTGCATCCTAAACAAACTCACAATACATTATTTTATTATGTAAAATCATTTTATTATATGAATGGAGATTACGTTTAGTGATCCGAGTACAGAATGGGCATGGAAATGACAGCTCTCTCTTATCTCTACTGTACTCGGATACTGTACTTTTTTCGTGGAGTGACATGGAGACATTACTTGGCCAAAGTATCGTGGACAATTATTACCTGCCTGCAGGTGGCGCTGTGATCACACAAAACGCAGAGCCCATTTTGGCTGCCGCTACACACACGTGTTAAGTGACAGGTACACATTGATGAATTCATAAACGTCGTGTTCCAGAGTGTAAATCAGTACCACCTGAGGTGACATCACTGCAGCCGCACTGATGTCTTTACCTGAGCCATAAAACAAAATGGTGAGTTATTTGACAAGCTACACATCCGACAAAGGTGTTGCTTTTTTTCTTCACTGTATTCAAATCAAACTGATGACATTGTGGTGCTTTGGCATCTCATGTCGCTCTGATGAGTGAAAACACAAAATGTGCAACGTAATGGTGCATTGGTTTGTTGAATCTTCATTTTAACATGTAGGCCTTCGCGACCAATATTACTCTCCAACACATCGGTGTGTTGAAGTAGTAACTATTTGGCACATTTTATTTACGTGACAAACTTTAATCATTGGCTGTGTCGGGTGGTGGCGGGTTTAACGATGCATTTATATTTATGCGATTTAACCCAAACACCTTTATTATGCTTGCGTCTTCAGTTCACGATACGTGCATTAAAGCATACGTGTACGCATCCATAGTTTTTGACGTGTATACATCGTATGTAATGAGTTTAAATAACGTATATATGTTATATGACTATAGAGGCCAATGTTGAGCCCAACGCTGGCTGCCGATAATGACATTTTAAAACCACATGCAAACGGTGGCCCAACGGTAGCGTGTTTACTGGGTATACACACTGCACTAGTACCATTCACCACATTATATACTATATTTCAAACTAATAATCCATTCTTGAATAGCACGATGACCCTGAATTTCTACGTTTCATTGATGCACTCGGCGCAAGTTAATTGTTACATCCCTAATTAAGTGTTCTACTTTTTTACAAGGTCAAAATATTAAAGACTCAACACATTCGTCAGCAACACTGGAAACGTAAAAATGAGGAGACGTTTTGGGAATTGGCCCTTCTTTATAGAACAGTAAAATATAGTTTTTTTTATCTGCAACAGTTTCACGGACCACTTCCCGCAGGCCTATCAGACCACCATTAACCCATGGGATCACGTCCTGCGGGCCTTTCAGACCAAGAGTGGTCCACCGGACCACTTCCCCCGGGCGTTTCGGACCTCCAGTGATTCACGGGACCACTTCCCACTATTCTTTCAGACCACCAGTGGCCGACAGGACCACTTCCCACGGTTCTTTCAGACGACCAGTGGCCCACAGGACCATTTCCCCCAGGCCATTTATACCACCAGTAGCCCACGGGCCCACTTCCCACAGGATTTTCAGACTACCAGTGCTCCACAGGATCACTTCCCCCAGGCCTCTGAGACCACCAGTGGCCCACGGATCGCAATTGGGAACCACTGCTTCTAGAAACTGCAAAATTGTGAAGTGAAACGGTTGGGTAATGCACTTTAAAAAGGACTATGGAAAATGTAATCATGTGTTCACATTTGACACTAAGTGTTAATTGCACTGATGGTAGTTTTAAGATAATCATATGCAGTTGAGACGGAGATGGGGCCATAATCTGGATTTCACTTGTGGGTGTATTTCCTAAGTGTGGTCATCAAATTTGACGTCGTCCCAGACGTTTTCAACACGGGATTTGGCAGCGAGATCGGTGGATCACGCACATTTCATTGTACGCTACGACACTCCTAACCTGCTGTGCTGCAAGGTGGCCAGAAAATGGCAGTACCGAAAGTGGGTTTGTGTAACTATGTGCTCAGATTTTTTTACGTTATCACTTCGTTTACATGGCTGGTTTACTCGGGGTTTTGCAGTTTCTTGCCACGTGCAGAACACTCGTTACAAAAACAAAAATTGGCAAAACATCCCAATGCAGGATCCTCCTGAGAAAAAATCTTGAGATGTAGTCAGGCTCTACTGGGAAATTGATTGGCACCATTATGTAACAGATTTGGTAGCACCGCGTGACGGTGATTCATGCATCCACGTTTGAACACAACCAGGCAACCCACATAGCATGAGTGTGAAGCAAAATATAACGTTGCCTTAATAAATATCAACCAAAAAGTGATATATAAACACAGCTGCACAACGTTCCAAACCACATACAGTAAGTGCTTTGGCGGGATGTGTAATACAATAATTGGATGTCATGTGGGGGAGCAGGGAGGACACTTGGGGGTGGGGGGGATTGCTGCCTTCCTCAATCCGACCCCCACAGTGACTAGCCTATAACGGACGTGATAACACTATGTAACACCATTTTTGTTCCTGGGTAGTAAGTGTTATTTCGTAATTGCTTATGCCTAAAACGTAAAGAAAATGGCTATTATTCCCCACAAACTTTGTTTTTGTGACCAGAACAGTGATATTTTGAAATGTAACTATTTTCAATGAGAAAGCGGGCGAATCTGTCTTTGCGTTCACATAAAGTCATAAAAAACAACATATGAACAAAAATTAACATGTATTTATACTAAAGTAATAAAAAAAATTATACAAAAGTTTTAGAAGTGAGTCGTTTTTCGACATTTACGATTATACTGTAAATCACTTTCACAAATCAGCCCCCAAATGTAGTCTCCCATCATGTTCTCGTTATACTGTCCTTGGTAGCGGCGTTCAAAGTCCAGTATATCCTGGTTGGAAGCGCTCGCCTTGCTCCTCCAAGTACACTCCCATGTTCTCCTTGAATTTATCAAGATGAGCATCAAGGATATGGACTTTGAGGGACATCCTATAGCCCATTATGCCATAGTTCTTTACCCGAGTCTCAACCAGCTCCACATAGTTTTTGACCTTGTGATTACCCAGGAAGCCATGAACCACTGCGACAAAGCTGTTCCAAGCCACTTTCTCCTTACTAGTGAGCTTCTTGGGGAAATCATTGCACTCCAGGATCTTTTTTATCTGTGGTCCGACGAAGACACCGGCTTTGACCTTTGCCTCAGACAGCTTAGGGAAGAAGTCTTGAAGGCTGCCAACTCCTTATCTACAGCTCTGACAAATTGTTGCATAATGCCCACTTTGATGTGCAGTGGTGGCATCAGCACCTTCTGGGGGTCCACCAGTGGCTCCCACTTAACGTTGTTCCTCCCCACAGAGAACTCGGTCCGATGTGGCAAGTCCCACCTGTGGTAGTGCGCCTTGGTGTCTAAATCTTTTGTAGTCATTTTTGTATTACTTTAGTATAAATACATGTACTTTTTGATTCATATGTTGTTTTTTTCTGACTTTATGTGAACGAAAAGACACGAATTTGCCTGTTTTCTCATTGAAAATAGGTACATTTCAAAATATCACTGTCCTGGTCGCAAAATCAAAGTTTGTGGGGAATAATAGACATTCTCTGTACTTTTGAGGCATAAGCAATGAGGAAATAACACTTACTACCTAGGAAAAAAAAATCGTTATACAGTGTAATTAACCGGGTGACGAAGCTCACGGATCGCCCGCATCGCACCAGGTGCCATTAAAAGCAATGTGACATCTTTTCTTTTGGCTGGCCATCAAACAAAGATGGTCACCGCATCGCACGCTTTCAGATGCGCTTGTGCGGCCGTCTGGAACGCTCTTCCGATATTAGGAAGCCACTGGAACCATGCACTTTTGAAGCTCGATTGAAAATAATTTCTTTAGAACTGCATTTTGTGTTTAGTTTGTTTTCCTTCCCCCGCACCTCCGATTAGCACGGTTGGCTATGTACGGTGCAAAAGAAGTTCAACATACATACATACAACACGCGTGTCGGCTTTTGCGTCCAATGTTATGATTTGTAGTTGATGTTTGTTGGGTCGTCAGATCGCGAAGGTAAAATGTGTGTCCTACACCCTCATCCACCCGACAATGACAGTTATCAACGTTGTCACGTGATGAATAAACGTGGCAAATGTTATTACTGCTTCAGCATCATCACCACCGGCGGTGTGCTGTTGGGGAGCGATCCACAACAAACATACGTACACTATTGCGGCGTTCATGCGCGCGGTGGTGGCGGTGGCTATTTTTGAGTCGGCAGCGGTGTTTATACGGCCAGTGAACTCGCGCGTTCGGCCTCGTCAGGATGTTTAAGCCAGAATGTCACACTAGCACAACATATAATACCGGACGCCGTACAGTTCCATTGTTTTAATAATTTTTGCACTTAAAATAGGAAGCGCGCACCACGCCACATCAGCCTGAAGCTCCAGTGGAACGTTAACGACGCTCACAACAACGCAATAGTTCAGATGGGCGGCTGTGTGATGGAAACAGTTTACAGTAAGACCTGGTGAAGACCTCTGGTCGGAATCGTTGACCTAAACTTCGAAATTTTGCACCATTTGTTAAAGCTCGCGAAGTATCGTCACGAGCCATCGTGGTTGCTCCCACTACGTATCACTGAGTCAGATTCTGCAAATTAATCATCAGAACGTTGACCTTGCCCACCGAGGTTGCCTGTTTATTTGGATGACCCAAAATGTCTGTGACGACTCCGTGTTGTGTGTAAGTTTGATATTTCATTCTCGTTCCAAGTTTACATAAAATCCATACAATTTCAGATGTATATGTGAGACATTAGTGGAAGGCGCCTTACAAATAAATGTAAATTATTATTATCTATATTTCATATCGCATAAAAAAAGTACAGGTCATGGACACGTATCCAGATTTTCCGTTTCATGTACACACGGAACTCTGCTCTTCCGACCGAGAGGTCGACGCTCGACGTTTGGTTGCATTCTTTGTGGTTTTCCACGTAACAGGGTGGGCCGGGTAAAGGCTGTCATCTTCGACCCCATTTTGTGCTTGTCGGGGCGGCGAGGTGTCTTAATTGCCTCGCCCTCGGCGGCTTTGCTAATCCGTCACGCACGGCTGTGGTAACGGCGGCCTTAAGTTAAAGAACCGCAGGTTTAGAGTCCTCAGGTGGTGGGATGTTGGGGATAGGGGCGTCTTTTTTATTTACTGTCAAGTCACTGGGAAAACCCCCAGTGGTTTGCTTACTCGCCTTCGATTCGGTTCGCAAGTTCAATCCCTCCGCAAGCACGGTACTGCTATGGGCCGTTACCAAAAGACTGCATGTAGCGTGGACGGTCAGGAGCCTGTAATATCATGTACGAGCATAGCGTTTGCCAGCGGTGTGCCTCACATTTGCCGATTGCTAGAATTCGCCACAGTGGCGATCTTAAAATAAAAAAAATAAACAAGTGAGACTGCATTTTATTTTCTTGAATGATCGAGCCAAACAATGCAACTTCTTTTCAACCAAATATCCCATTATTGCACAATGGTCGACTGCTCACATCGTATTTCTCCACGTAGCCACACGATACAATAAAACCAAGAAACGGATTACGGAAAAATCGAAACCAAAGAAAGAGTCTTCACTGAAGTTGATGTTTTGTTGCTGTTACGTCACAGCGTTGCGAGTTACTCCTCCAACATAGCGATGCCTTCGAGACATCAGCTTGGCACTTGGCGCTGCAGAGCGGCGACCAACAAAACGCCCAGCAACTCACAAATGTTTTGATTTTGGAGGATGAGTGGTGTGGTTAGTCTCCACCGATATCTGGGTTGATTTCGCCAATTCCAATGGAGGGAAAATCGCGCCCCGACTTGAAGCCAAACCCACCCAGATCCACTGCAGTATTCCAGTCCGAGCGCCCTTTTCACTGGCGGCCAAATCTCCATGACACCGTTGTACAATGAACCCATTGCGTGGCACTGTAACGAAATAAATTGGCGATCTTTTTTTGTTCCTTACATTGTGTTTCAAAAACAAAACCCGTTAGCCTGATCTGCATATACATCTGCACTGCACTGGAAAATCACACGTGTCAACCCGTTTATCTCATGGAGTAGTGCTTTTTCAAAAGAGGCTCATGTGGAACGCTTGTTTCAAAAAAGTGAAATACTGTGGAATATATTAAATAGTGACGTGAATAGTACTTATCTGTGCATTCTGTCTTGCTATACCACTTGGAAATGTGTCAACCTCTTGAAACTGGCACAAGGCATGTTTGCGTAAAGATGGGAAGCTAAGCAGTGTCGGTGCCCAGCTGTCCTCTCATCTGCTTGTGCATTTTTTTTATTTGAATCTACCTGCGTGACAGGAGAGGTGGATCGAGAAGCTTGGCAAATGTGGGGTAGCAGAGGGGGCGGGGTGGGGCGCTGGGTGGTCTAAACATTTCAAGATTATTAAAGCTTATTGAACAAGGCCCTATGGTAATAAATAAATAACATCATCAATCTATTTTCTCTGGTAAATATCAATAAAACATAAATTTTTGTCCCCTCCTTGGATCCGCCACTGGGTAAACGTAATCTGAGCTTCCCCGCGGAACGTTGTTCATCGGCAATACAGAACAATATTTGGTTATTTCATACCAAGGTTGAGCTTAGGGTGAGACAGACCCACTCCACCCCCCTTTGTATAAACAAAGCAGCAGCCAAACACTGATAATAAGCGGTGTTTGGTGATCTCAATTGCAGCAATATTTATATACTAGGTTGTTGGGGGGTGCCTATGGCGCCTGCGGCGGCCCCGAACAACCACAGCCTGCGGCGCCCCCAACACCCACAGCATGCGGCGGCCCCCAACAGACTGGTCAAGTACATCCTTACGATCCACTCGCACAGCGTGCGGTGGGCCTTCATCCAGCAGTGGATTTAAGCACAAAAAAAACTCCAGTACTAATGTAATGGACAGAGCACGGCTCTGCCTCAGGGCAGCAGTGGAGAGAGCGCAGCTCTCCCTCAGGGCAGCAGCGGACCGAGCACGGCTCTCCCTCAGGGCAGCAGTGGAGAGAGCGCGTCTGGCTCCTTCACGGCAGCAGCGGAGACAGCGCGGCTCTCCCTCAAGCCAGCAGTGGAGAGCACGGGGCTCCCTCAGGGCAGCAGTGGACGGAGCACGGCTCTGCCTCACTCTCACTCACCCGTCTCCTCACTCTCACTCACCCGTCTCCTCACTGCCACTCACCCGTCTTCTCACTCTCACTCACCCGTCTCTTCACTCTCACTCACCCGTCTCCTCACTCTCCCGTCTCCTCACTCTCACTCACCCGTCTCCTCACTCTCACTCACCCGTCTCCTCACTCTCACTCACCCGTCTCCTCACTCTCACTCACCCGTCTCCTCACTCACCCATCTCCTCACTCTCCCGTCTCCTCACTCTCACTCACCCGTCTCCTCACTCTCACTCACCCATCTCCTCACTCTCCCGTCTCCGCACTCTCACTCACCCGTCTCCTCACTCTCACTCACCCGTCTCCTCACTCTCCCGTCTCCTCACTCTCACTCACCCGTCTCCTCACTCTCACTCACCCGTCTCCTCACTCTCACTCACCCATCTCCTCACTCTCCCGTCTCCTCACTCTCACTCACCCGTCTCCTCACTCTCACTCACCCGTCTCCTCACTCTCCCATCTCCTCACTCTCACTCACTTGTCTCCTCACTCTCACTCACCCGTCTCCCCACTCTCACTCACCCGTCTCCTCAGTCTCACTCACCCATCTCCTCACTCTCCCGTCTCCTCACTCTCACTCACCCATCTCCTCACTCTCACTCATCCGTCTCCTCACTCTCACTCACCCGTCTCCTCACTCTCACTCACCCATCTCCTCACTCTCACTCACCCGTCTCCTCACTCTCACTCACCCGTCTCCTCACTCTCACTCACCCGTCTCCTCACTCTCACTCACCCGTCTCCTCACTCACCCGTCTCCTCACTCTCACTCACCCGTCTCCTCACTCTCACTCACCCATCTCCTCACTCTCACTCACCCGTCTCCTCACTCTCACTCACCCGTCTCCTCACTCTCACTCACCCGTCTCCTCACTCTCACTCACCCGTCTCCTCACTCTCACTCTCCCGTCTCCTCACTCTCACTCACCCGTCTCCTCACTCTCACTCACCCGTCTCCTCACTCTCACTCACCCATCTCCTCACTCTCCCGTCTCCTCACTCTCACTCACCCGTCTCCTCACTCTCACTCACCCATCTCCTCACTCTCCCGTCTCCTCACTCTCACTCACCCGTCTCCTCACTCTCACTCACCCGTCTCCTCACTCTCCCGTCTCCTCACTCTCACTCACCCGTCTCCTCACTCTCACTCACCCGTCTCCTCACTCTCACTCACCCATCTCATCACTCTCCCGTCTCCTCACTCTCACTCACCCGTCTCCTCACTCTCACTCACCCGTCTCCTCACTCTCCCGTCTCCTCACTCTCACTCACTCATCTCCTCACTCTCACTCACCCGTCTCCCCACTCTCACTCACCCGTCTCCTCAGTCTCACTCACCCATCTCCTCACTCTCCCGTCTCCTCACTCTCACTCACCCATCTCCTCACTCTCACTCACCCGTCTCCTCACTCTCACTCACCTGTCTCCTCACTCTCACTCACCCATCTCCTCACTCTCACTCACCCGTCTCCTCACTCTCACTCACCCGTCTCCTCACTCTCCCGTCTCCTCACTCTCACTCACCCGTCTCCTCACTCTCACTCACACGTCTCCTCACTCTCACTCACCGATCTCCTCACTCTCACTCACCCGTCTCCTCACTCTCCCGTCTCCTCACTCTCACTCACCCGTCTCCTCACTCTCACTCACCCGTCTCCTCACTCTCACTCACCCATCTCCTTACTCTCCCGTCTCCTCACTCTTACTCACCCATCTCCTCACTCTCACTCACCCGTCTCCTCACTCTCACTCACCCATCTCCTTACTCTCCCGTCTCCTCACTCTTACTCACCCGTCTCCTCATTCTCACTCACCCATCTCCTCACTCTCCCATCTCCTCACACTCACTCACCCATCTCCGCACTCTCCCGTCTCCTCACTCTCACTCACCCATCTCCTCACTCTCCCGTCTCCTCACTCTCACTCACCCGTCTCCTCACTCTCACTCACCCGTCTCCTCACTCTCACTTACCCGTCTCCTCACTCTCACTCACCCGTCTCCTCACTCTCACTCTCCCGTCTCCTCACTCTCACTCACCCGTCTCCTCACTCTCACTCACCCGTCTCCTCACTCTCACTCACCCATCTCCTCACTCTCCCGTCTCCTCACTCTCACTCACCCGTCTCCTCACTCTCACTCACCCATCTCCTCACTCTCCCGTCTCCTCACTCTCACTCACCCGTCTCCTCACACTCACTCACCCGTCTCCTCACTCTCCCGTCTCCTCACTCTCACTCACCCGTCTCCTCACTCTCACTCACCCGTCTCCTCACTCTCACTTACCCGTTTCCTCACTCTCACTCACCCGTCTCCTCACTCTCACTCTCCCGTCTCCTCACTCTCACTCACCCGTCTCCTCACTCTCACTCACCCATCTCCTCACTCTCCCGTCTCCTCACTCTCACTCACCCGTCTCCTCACTCTCACTCACCCGTCTCCTCACTCTCCCGTCTCCTCACTCTCACTCACCCGTCTCCTCACTCTCACTCACCCGTCTCCTCACTCTCCCGTCTCCTCACTTTCACTCACCCGTCTCCTCACTCTCACTCACCCGTCTCCTCACTCTCACTCACCCATCTCCTCACTCTCCCGTCTCCTCACTCTCACTCACCCGTCTCCTCACTCACCCTTCTCCTCACTCTCACTCACCCATCTCCTCACTCTCACGTCTCCTCACTCTCACTCTCCCGTCTCCTCACTTTTACTCACCCGTCTCCTCATTCTCACTCACCCATCTCCTCACTCTCCCATCTCCTCACTCTCACTCGCCCATCTCCGCACTCTCCCGTCTCCTCAATCTCACTCACCCATCTCCTCACTCTCCCGTCTCCTCACTCTCACTCACCCGTCTCCTCACTCTCACTCACCCGTCTCCTCACTCTCACTTACCCGTCTCCTCACTCTCACTCACCCGTCTCCTCACTCTCACTCTCCCGTCTCCTCACTCTCACTCACCCGTCTCCTCACTCTCACTCACCCGTCTCCTCACTCTCACTCACCCATCTCCTCACTCTCCCGTCTCCTCACTCTCACTCACCCGTCTCCTCACTCTCACTCAACCATCTCCTCACTCTCCCGTCTCCTCACTCTCACTCACCCGTCTCCTCACACTCACTCACCCGTCTCCTCACTCTCCCGTCTCCTCACTCTCACTCACCCGTCTCCTCACTCTCACTCACCCGTCTCCTCACTCTCACTTACCCGTCTCCTCACTCTCACTCACCCGTCTCCTCACTCTCACTCTCCCGTCTCCTCACTCTCACTCACCCGTCTCCTCACTCTCCCGTCTTCTCACTTTCACTCACCCGTCTCCTCACTCTCACTCACCCGTCTCCTCACTCTCACTCACCCATCTCTTCACTCTCACTCACCCGTCTCCTCACTCTCACTCACCTGTCTCTTCACTCTCACTCACCCGTCTCCTCACTCTCCCGTCTCCTCACTCTCACTCACCCGTCTCCTCACTCTCACTCACACGTCTCCTCACTCTCACTCACCCGTCTCCTCACTCTCACTCACCCGTCTCCTCACTCTCCCGTCTCCTCACTCTCACTCACCCGTCACCTCACTCTCACTCACCCGTCTCCTCACTCTCACTCACCCATCTCCTTACTCTCCCGTCTCCTCACTCTTACTCACCCATCTCCTCACTCTCACTCACCTGTCTCCTCACTCTCACTCACCCATCTCCTTACTCTCCCGTCTCCTCACTCTTACTCACCCGTCTCCTCATTCTCACTCACCCATCTCCTCACTCTCCCATCTCCTCACTCTCACTCACCCATCTCCGCACTCTCCCGTCTCCTCACTCTCACTCACCAATCTCCTCACTCTCCCATCTCCTCACTCTCACTCACCCGTCTCCACACTCTCACTCACCCGTCTCCTCACTCTCACTCACCCGTCTCCTCACTCACCCGTCTCCTCACTCTCACTCACCCGTCTCTTCACTCTCACTCACCCGTCTCCTCACTTTCACTCACCCGTCTCCTCACTCTCACTCACCCGTCTCCTCACTCTCACTCACCCATCTCCTCACTCTCACTCACCCGTCTCCTCACTCTCACTCACCTGTCTCCTCACTCTCACTCACCCGTCTCCTCACTCTCCCGTCTCCTCACTCTCACTCACCCGTCTCCTCACTCTCACTCACACGTCTCCTCACGCTCACTCACCCGTCTCCTCACTCTCACTCACCTGTCTCCTCACTCTCACTCACCCGTCTCCTCACTCTCACTCACCCGTCTCCTCACTCTCACTCACCCGTTTCCTCACTCTCC
This sequence comes from Lampetra planeri, assembly GCF_965212315.1. Classification (NCBI taxonomy): domain Eukaryota; kingdom Metazoa; phylum Chordata; class Hyperoartia; order Petromyzontiformes; family Petromyzontidae; genus Lampetra; species Lampetra planeri. The sequence continues at coordinate 11,001,126 of NC_136145.1, read as the reverse complement.
CGTCTCCTCATTCTCACTCACCCGTCTCTTCACTCTCACTCACCCGTCTCCTCACTCTCACTCACCTGTCTCCTCACTCTCCCGTCTCCTCACTCTCACTCACCCATCTCCTCACTCTCCCGTCTCCTCACTCTCACTCACCCGTCTCTTCACTCTCACTCACCCGTCTCCTCACTCTCACTCACCCGTCTCCTCACTCTCACTCACCCATCTCCTCACTCTCCCATCTCCTCACTCTTACTCACCCGTCTCCTCACTCTCACTCACCCGTCTCCTCACTCTCTCGTCTCCTCACTCTCACTCACCCGTCTCCTCACTCTCACTCACCCATCTCCTCACTCTCCCGTCTCCTCACTCTCACTCACCCGTCTCCTCACTCTCACTCACCCATCTCCTCACTCTCCCGTCTCCTCACTCTCACTCACCCGTCTCCTCACTCTCACTCACCCGTCTCCTCACTCTCACTCACCCGTCTCCTCACTCTCTCGTCTCCTCACTCTCACTCACCCGTCTCCCCACTCTCACTCACCCGTCTCCTCAGTCTAACTCACCCATCTCCTCACTCTCCCGTCTCCTCACTCTCACTCAACCGGCTCCTCACTCTCACTCACCCGTCTCCTCACTCTCACTCACCCATCTCCTCACTCTCACTCACCCGTCTCCTCACTCTCACTCACCCGTCTCCTCACTCTCACTCACCCATCTCCTCACTCACCCGTCTCCTCACTCTCACTCATCCGACTCCTCACTCTCACTCACCCGTCTCCTCACTCACCCGTCTCCTCACTCTCACTCACCCGTCTCCTCACTCTCCCTCACCCGTCTCCTCACTCTCACTCACCCATCTCCTCACTCTCACTCACCCGTCTCTTCACTCTTCCATCTCCTCACTCTCACTCACCCGTCTCCTCACTCTCACTCACCTGTCTCCTCACTCTCACTCACCCGTCTCCTCACTCTCACTCACCCGTCTCCTCACTCTCACTCACCCGTTTCCTCACTCTCCCGTCTCCTCATTCTCACTCACCCGTCTCTTCACTCTCACTCACCCGTCTCCTCACTCTCACTCACCCGTCTCCTCATTCTCACTCACCCATCTCCCCACTCTCCCGTCTCCTCACTCTCACTCACCCGTCCCGTCTCCTCACTCTCACTCACCTGTCTCCTCACTCTCCCGTCTCCTCACTTTCACTCACCCATCTCCTCACTCTCCCGTCTCCTCACTCTCACTCACCCGTCTCTTCACTCTCACTCACCCGTCTCCTCACTCTCACTCACCCGTCTCCTCACTCTCACTCACCCGTCTCCTCACTCTCACTCACCCGTCTCCTCACTCTCACTCACCCGTCTCCTCACTCTCACTCACCCATCTCCTCACTCTCCCATCTCCTCACTCTCACTCACCCGTCTCTTCACTCTCACTCACCCGTCTCCTCACTCACCCGTCTCCTCACTCTCACTCACCCGTCTCCTCACTCTCACTCACCCGTCTCCTCACTCTCACTCACCCGTCTCCTCACTCTCACTCACCCATCTCCTCACTCACCCGTCTCCTCACTCTCACTCATCCGACTCCTCACTCTCACTCACCCGTCTCCTCACTCACCCGTCTCCTCACTCTCACTCACCCGTCTCCTCACTCTCCCTCACCCGTCTCCTCACTCTCACTCACCCGTCTCCTCACTCTCACTCACCCGTCTCTTCACTCTTCCGTCTCCTCACTCTCACTCACCCGTCTCCTCACTCTCACTCACCTGTCTCCTCACTCTCACTCACCCGTCTTCTCACTCTCACTCACCCGTCTCCTCACTCTCACTCACCCGTTTCCTCACTCTCCCGTCTCCTCATTCTCACTCACCCGTCTCTTCACTCTCACTCACCCGTCTCCTCACTCTCACTCACCCGTCTCCTCACTCTCACTCACCTGTCTCCTCACTCTCCCGTCTCCTCACTCTCACTCACCCATCTCCTCACTCTCCCGTCTCCTCACTCTCACTCACCCGTCTCTTCACTCTCACTCACCCGTCTCCTCACTCACCCGTCTCCTCACTCTCACTCACCCGTCTCCTCACTCTCACTCACCCGTCTCCTCACTCTCACTCACCCGTCTCCTCACTCTCACTCACCCGTCTCCTCACTCTCACTCACCCGTCTCCTCACTCTCACTCACCCGTCTCCTCACTCTCCCGTCTCCTCACTCTCACTCACCCGTCTCTTCACTCTCACTCACCCGTCTCCTCACTCTCACTCACCCGTCTCCCCACTCTCACTCACCCATCTCCTCACTCTCCCGTCTCCTCACTCTCACTCACCCGTCTCCTCACTCTCACTCACCTGTCTCCTCACTCTCCCGTCTCCTCACTCTCACTCACCCATCTCCTCACTCTCCCGTCTCCTCACTCTCACTCACCCGTCTCTTCACTCTCACTCACCCGTCTCCTCACTCTCACTCACCCGTCTCCTCACTCTCACTCACCCGTCTCCTCACTCTCACTCACCCGTCTCCTCACTCTCACTCACCCGTCTCCTCACTCTCCCGTCTCCTCACTCTCACTCACCCGTCTCTTCACTCTCACTCACCCGTCTCCTCACTCTCACTCACCCATCTCCTCACTCTCACTCACCCATCTCCCCACTCTCCCGTCTCCTCACTCTCACTCACCCGTCCCGTCTCCTCACTCTCACTCACCTGTCTCCTCACTCTCCCGTCTCCTCACTCTCACTCACCCATCTCCTCACTCTCCCGTCTCCTCACTCTCACTCACCCGTCTCTTCACTCTCACTCACCCGTCTCCTCACTCTCACTCACCCGTCTCCTCACTCTCACTCACCCGTCTCCTCACTCTCACTCACCCGTCTCCTCACTCTCACTCACCCGTCTCCTCACTCTCACTCACCCATCTCCTCACTCTCCCATCTCCTCACTCTCACTCACCCGTCTCTTCACTCTCACTCACCCGTCTCCTCACTCACCCGTCTCCTCACTCTCACTCACCCGTCTCCTCACTCTCACTCACCCGTCTCCTCACTCTCACTCACCCGTCTCCTCACTCTCACTCACCCATCTCCTCACTCACCCGTCTCCTCACTCTCACTCATCCGACGCCTCACTCTCACTCACCCGTCTCCTCACTCACCCGTCTCCTCACTCTCACTCACCCGTCTCCTCACTCTCCCTCACCCGTCTCCTCACTCTCACTCACCCGTCTCCTCACACTCACTCACCCGTCTCCTCACTCTCACTCACCCGTCTCCTCACTCTCACTCACCCGTCTCCTCACTCTCACTCACCCGTCTCCTCACTCTCACTCACCCGTCTCCTCACTCTCCCGTCTCCTCACTCTCACTCACCCGTCTCTTCACTCTCACTCACCCGTCTCCTCACTCTCACTCATCCGTCTCCTCACTCTCACTCACCCATCTCCCCACTCTCCCGTCTCCTCACTCTCACTCACCCGTCTCCTCACTCTCACTCACCTGTCTCCTCACTCTCCCGTCTCCTCACTCTCACTCACCCATCTCCTCACTCTCCCGTCTCCTCACTCTCACTCACCCGTCTCTTCACTCTCACTCACCCGTCTCCTCACTCTCACTCACCCGTCTCCTCACTCTCACTCACCCATCTCCTCACTCTCCCATCTCCTCACTCTTACTCACCCGTCTCCTCACTCTCACTGACCCGTCTCCTCACTCTCCCGTCTCCTCACTCTCACTCACCCGTCTCCTCACTCTCACTCACCCGTCTCCTCACTCTCACTCACCCGTCTCCTCACTCTCTCGTCTCCTCACTCTCACTCACCCATCTCCCCACTCTCACTCACCCGTCTCCTCAGTCTAACTCACCCATCTCCTCACTCTCCCGTCTCCTCACTCTCACTCAACCGGCTCGTCACTCTCACTCACCCGTCTCCTCACTCTCACTCACCCATCTCCTCACTCTCACTCACCCGTCTCCTCACTCTCACTCACCCGTCTCCTCACTCTCACTCACCCGTCTCCTCACTCACCCGTCTCCTCACTCTCACTCACCCGTCTCCTCACTCTCCCTCACCCGTCTCCTCACTCTCACTCACCCATCTCCTCACTCTCACTCACCCGTCTCTTCACTCTTCCATCTCCTCACTCTCACTCACCCGTCTCCTCACTCTCACTCACCTGTCTCCTCACTCTCACTCACCCGTCTCCTCACTCTCACTCACCCGTCTCCTCACTCTCACTCACCCGTTTCCTCACTCTCCCGTCTCCTCATTCTCACTCACCCGTCTCTTCACTCTCACTCACCCGTCTCCTCACTCTCACTCACCTGTCTCCTCACTCTCCCGTCTCCTCACTCTCACTCACCCATCTCCTCACTCTCCCGTCTCCTCACTCTCACTCACCCGTCTCTTCACTCTCACTCACCCGTCTCCTCACTCTCACTCACCCGTCTCCTCACTCTCACTCACCCATCTCCTCACTCTCCCATCTCCTCACTCTTACTCACCCGTCTCCTCACTCTCACTCACCCGTCTCCTCACTCTCTCGTCTCCTCACTCTCACTCACCTGTCTCCTCACTCTCACTCACCCATCTCCTCACTCTCCCGTCTCCTCACTCTCACTCACCCGTCTCCTCACTCTCACTCACCCATCTCCTCACTCTCCCGTCTCCTCACTCTCACTCACCCGTCTCCTCACTCTCACTCACCCGTCTCCTCACTCTCACTCACCCGTCTCCTCACTCTCTCGTCTCCTCACTCTCACTCACCCGTCTCCCCACTCTCACTCACCCGTCTCATCAGTCTAACTCACCCATCTCCTCACTCTCCCGTCTCCTCACTCTCACTCAACCGGCTCCTCACTCTCACTCACCCGTCTCCTCACTCTCACTCACCCATCTCCTCACTCTCACTCACCCTTCTCCTCACTCTCACTCACCCGTCTCCTCACTCTCACTCACCCATCTCCTCACTCACCCGTCTCCTCACTCTCACTCATCCGACTCCTCACTCTCACTCACCCGTCTCCTCACTCACCCGTCTCCTCACTCTCACTCACCCGTCTCCTCACTCTCCCTCACCCGTCTCCTCACTCTCACTCACCCATCTCCTCACTCTCACTCACCCGTCTCTTCACTCTTCCATCTCCTCACTCTCACTCACCCGTCTCCTCACTCTCACTCACCTGTCTCCTCACTCTCACTCACCCGTCTCCTCACTCTCACTCACCCGTCTCCTCACTCTCACTCACCCGTTTCCTCACTCTCCCGTCTCCTCATTCTCACTCACCCGTCTCTTCACTCTCACTCACCCGTCTCCTCACTCTCACTCACCCGTCTCCTCATTCTCACTCACCCATCTCCCCACTCTCCCGTCTCCTCACTCTCACTCACCCGTCCCGTCTCCTCACTCTCACTCACCTGTCTCCTCACTCTCCCGTCTCCTCACTCTCACTCACCCATCTCCTCACTCTCCCGTCTCCTCACTCTCACTCACCCGTCTCTTCACTCTCACTCACCCGTCTCCTCACTCTCACTCACCCGTCTCCTCACTCTCACTCACCCGTCTCCTCACTCTCACTCACCCGTCTCCTCACTCTCACTCACCCGTCTCCTCACTCTCACTCACCCATCTCCTCACTCTCCCATCTCCTCACTCTCACTCACCCGTCTCTTCACTCTCACTCACCCGTCTCCTCACTCACCCGTCTCCTCACTCTCACTCACCCGTCTCCTCACTCTCACTCACCCGTCTCCTCACTCTCACTCACCCGTCTCCTCACTCTCACTCACCCATCTCCTCACTCACCCGTCTCCTCACTCTCACTCATCCGACTCCTCACTCTCACTCACCCGTCTCCTCACTCACCCGTCTCCTCACTCTCACTCACCCGTCTCCTCACTCTCCCTCACCCGTCTCCTCACTCTCACTCACCCGTCTCCTCACTCTCACTCACCCGTCTCTTCACTCTTCCGTCTCCTCACTCTCACTCACCCGTCTCCTCACTCTCACTCACCTGTCTCCTCACTCTCACTCACCCGTCTTCTCACTCTCACTCACCCGTCTCCTCACTCTCACTCACCCGTTTCCTCACTCTCCCGTCTCCTCATTCTCACTCACCCGTCTCTTCACTCTCACTCACCCGTCTCCTCACTCTCACTCACCCGTCTCCTCACTCTCACTCACCTGTCTCCTCACTCTCCCGTCTCCTCACTCTCACTCACCCATCTCCTCACTCTCCCGTCTCCTCACTCTCACTCACCCGTCTCTTCACTCTCACTCACCCGTCTCCTCACTCACCCGTCTCCTCACTCTCACTCACCCGTCTCCTCACTCTCACTCACCCGTCTCCTCACTCTCACTCACCCGTCTCCTCACTCTCACTCACCCGTCTCCTCACTCTCACTCACCCGTCTCCTCACTCTCACTCACCCGTCTCCTCACTCTCCCGTCTCCTCACTCTCACTCACCCGTCTCTTCACTCTCACTCACCCGTCTCCTCACTCTCACTCACCCGTCTCCCCACTCTCACTCACCCATCTCCTCACTCTCCCGTCTCCTCACTCTCACTCACCCGTCTCCTCACTCTCACTCACCTGTCTCCTCACTCTCCCGTCTCCTCACTCTCACTCACCCATCTCCTCACTCTCCCGTCTCCTCACTCTCACTCACCCGTCTCTTCACTCTCACTCACCCGTCTCCTCACTCTCACTCACCCGTCTCCTCACTCTCACTCACCCGTCTCCTCACTCTCACTCACCCGTCTCCTCACTCTCACTCACCCGTCTCCTCACTCTCCCGTCTCCTCACTCTCACTCACCCGTCTCTTCACTCTCACTCACCCGTCTCCTCACTCTCACTCACCCATCTCCTCACTCTCACTCACCCATCTCCCCACTCTCCCGTCTCCTCACTCTCACTCACCCGTCCCGTCTCCTCACTCTCACTCACCTGTCTCCTCACTCTCCCGTCTCCTCACTCTCACTCACCCATCTCCTCACTCTCCCGTCTCCTCACTCTCACTCACCCGTCTCTTCACTCTCACTCACCCGTCTCCTCACTCTCACTCACCCGTCTCCTCACTCTCACTCACCCGTCTCCTCACTCTCACTCACCCGTCTCCTCACTCTCACTCACCCGTCTCCTCACTCTCACTCACCCATCTCCTCACTCTCCCATCTCCTCACTCTCACTCACCCGTCTCTTCACTCTCACTCACCCGTCTCCTCACTCACCCGTCTCCTCACTCTCACTCACCCGTCTCCTCACTCTCACTCACCCGTCTCCTCACTCTCACTCACCCGTCTCCTCACTCTCACTCACCCATCTCCTCACTCACCCGTCTCCTCACTCTCACTCATCCGACTCCTCACTCTCACTCACCCGTCTCCTCACTCACCCGTCTCCTCACTCTCACTCACCCGTCTCCTCACTCTCCCTCACCCGTCTCCTCACTCTCACTCACCCGTCTCCTCACTCTCACTCACCCGTCTCTTCACTCTTCCGTCTCCTCACTCTCACTCACCCGTCTCCTCACTCTCACTCACCTGTCTCCTCACTCTCACTCACCCGTCTTCTCACTCTCACTCACCCGTCTCCTCACTCTCACTCACCCGTTTCCTCACTCTCCCGTCTCCTCATTCTCACTCACCCGTCTCTTCACTCTCACTCACCCGTCTCCTCACTCTCACTCACCCGTCTCCTCACTCTCACTCACCTGTCTCCTCACTCTCCCGTCTCCTCACTCTCACTCACCCATCTCCTCACTCTCCCGTCTCCTCACTCTCACTCACCCGTCTCTTCACTCTCACTCACCCGTCTCCTCACTCACCCGTCTCCTCACTCTCACTCACCCGTCTCCTCACTCTCATTCACCCGTCTCCTCACTCTCACTCACCCGTCTCCTCACTCTCACTCACCCGTCTTCTCACTCTCACTCACCCGTCTCCTCACTCTCACTCACCCGTCTCCTCACTCTCCCGTCTCCTCACTCTCACTCACCCGTCTCTTCACTCTCACTCACCCGTCTCCTCACTCTCACTCACCCGTCTCCCCACTCTCACTCACCCATCTCCTCACTCTCCCGTCTCCTCACTCTCACTCACCCGTCTCCTCACTCTCACTCACCTGTCTCCTCACTCTCCCGTCTCCTCACTCTCACTCACCCATCTCCTCACTCTCCCGTCTCCTCACTCTCACTCACCCGTCTCTTCACTCTCACTCACCCGTCTCCTCACTCTCACTCACCCGTCTCCTCACTCTCACTCACCCGTCTCTTCACTCTCACTCACCCGTCTCCTCACTCTCACTCACCCGTCTCCTCACTCTCCCGTCTCCTCACTCTCACTCACCCGTCTCTTCACTCTCACTCACCCGTCTCCTCACTCTCACTCACCCATCTCCTCACTCTCACTCACCCATCTCCCCACTCTCCCGTCTCCTCACTCTCACTCACCCGTCTCCTCACTCTCACTCACCTGTCTCCTCACTCTCCCGTCTCCTCACTCTCACTCACCCATCTCCTCACTCTCCCGTCTCTTCACTCTCACTCACCCGTCTCTTCACTCTCACTCACCCATCTCCTCACTCTCCCATCTCCTCACTCTTACTCACCCGTCTCCTCACTCTCACTCACCCGTCTCCTCACTCTCCCGTCTCCTCACTCTCACTCACCCGTCTCCTCACTCTCACTCACCCGTCTCCTCACTCTCACTCACCCATCTCCTCACTCTCCCGTCTCCTCACTCTCACTCACCCATCTCCTCACTCTCACTCACCCGTCTCCTCACTCTCACTCACCCGTCTCCTCACTCTCCCGTCTCCTCACTCTCACTCACCCGTCTCCTCACTCTCACTCACCCATCTCCTCACTCTCCCGTCTCCTCACTCTCACTCACCCGTCTCCTCACTCTCACTCACCCGTCTCCTCACTCTCTCGTCTCCTCACTCTCACTCACCCGTCCCCCCACTCTCTCACCCGTCTCCTCAGTCTAACTCACCCATCTCCTCACTCTCCCGTCTCCTCACTCTCACTCAACCGGCTCCTCACTCTCACTCACCCGTCTCCTCACTCTCACTCACCCATCTCCTCACTCTCACTCACCTGTCTCCTCACTCTCACTCACCCGTCTCCTCACTCTCACTCACCCATCTCCTCACTCACCCGTCTCCTCACTCTCACTCATCCGTCTCCTCACTCTCACTCACCCGTCTCCTCACTCACCCGTCTCCTCACTCTCACTCACCCGTCTCCTCACTCTCACTCACCCATCTCCTCACTCTCACTCACCCGTCTCCTCACTCTCACTCACCCGTCTCCTCACTCTCACTCACCCATCTCCTCACTCACCCGTCTCCTCACTCTCACTCATCCGTCTCCTCACTCTCACTCACCCGTCTCCTCACTCACCCGTCTCCTCACTCTCACTCACCCGTCTCCTCACTCTCCCGTCTCCTCACTCTCACTCACCCGTCTCTTCACTCTCACTCACCCGTCTCCTCACTCTCACTCACCCGTCTCCTCACTCTCACTCACCCATCTCCTCACTCTCCCGTCTCCTCACTCTCACTCACCCGTCTCCTCACTCTCACTCACCTGTCTCCTCACTCTCCCGTCTCTTCACTCTCACTCACCCATCTCCTCACTCTCCCGTCTCCTCACTCTCACTCACCCGTCTCTTCACTCTCACTCACCCGTCTCCTCACTCTCACTCACCCGTCTCCTCACTCTCACTCACCCATCTCCTCACTCTCCCGTCTCCTCACTCTTACTCACCCGTCTCCTCACTCTCACTCACCCATCTCCTCACTCTCCTGTCTCCTCACTCTCACTAACCCATCTCCTCACTCTCCCGTCTCCTCACTCTCACTCACCCCTCTCCTCAGTCTCACTTACCCGTCTCTTCACTCTCACTCACCCGTCTCCTCTGAGCTGCATGCGATTGTGTGTGAGTGAGTGTGAGTGAGCTGTGTGTATGAGTGAGCTGTGTGTATGAGTGAGCTGTGTGTATGAGTGAGCTGTGTGTATGAGTGAGCTGTGTGTATGAGTGAGCTGTGTGTATGAGTGAGCTGTGTGTGAGTGGATCGACCGTCAGCTTTCCATGGCTGCGTCTCCGGCGCTGTGGCCGTGATGTTGCTGCTTCTCGGGGCTCCGAGGTGCGGGGCGCACCGCAACAACACAAAGTGACGCATTTCAACCAATCCGGGGGCGTACATGTTTGGGAGGGGCGCACCTCTGGTTGACTGCTTGCTCGCGGTCACGTGATTCACTTCAACTAATCCGTGCCGCGTTAATCAAAGTCACAGAGTGACAGAATGACAGAATGACAGAGCTGGGTGTTTATATATATGTATATACAAAATGTGATTATGTGTATATATAATTATTGTACAGCATTGTGAGATGCATTTGCATAAACCATAAATTATTATGAATTATTATGACCCTACTCGGTTCCCGTAAGCCTATACTGCCCCTAAAACTTGCTGAGATCCCAAAATCTGTCATATTCCTAAGATTCTGTTTCACCCTCAAAACCTATTCGACCCCTAAAACCAATTATACCGCTAACACCTCCCATGCCCCTAAACCCATTCTTACCTCCAAACACCAAGATTTTAAAACCCTAAAACCTATCTCGCACCTCCAAAAAATATCTCCGGTCCTTAACCCCTACACCCCCCCCCCCTCGTTGGATGTTCAAGCCCGAACACTGTAATCATAAAACCCCCTTTCTTCCCTAAAACCGACTAAACCCCTAAAACCTTCTGTAATCCAAAAACCCCGTTCGACTCCCAAAGTGTGCCGTGCCTATAGCGTTACTTTGTGAATCCCCGTAGAGCCTGCTGGAAGGGGCTGTTGCAATCCTGCAATCTCGATGGGGGGGGGGGGCAGTTCGCGTGCGTCTGTGTGACTGTGGGATTTTTCCGTGCAGCCTTGCAACTGGCACCGACTCGCGTGTAACGGATAGCGTGAAAGAAGGCATTACTGTACGTATAACGATCTTCTCTTCCGGCCGGCTAAACTTAGCGGCACGCATCTCGACATTTAATGTTCCCATGTGTGCCCTTCCGAGCTGTTTACCTGATACAGTTAAACCTGCATTCAGGCACACCTTTATATAGCGACCACCTGGCCACGAGGGCTGATTGATGAGTGGTTGGGCAGGCGTTTTTGCTTTATTTAAAGGCGCGCCTCCGCTCGATGCCGCTGTGTTTGTCAAATAGCCAGGGATACATTGCAGAGAGAGGGTAATTTAATTGTCTTTGAAGTTGTTCTGAAGTTTGTTGCGAATAATAAGGGAACTCTTATTTTGGTGGCACATTTGTCGAGTGTGTGTGTGTTGTTCATTGTTGGGAAACAATTATGTTACTCTAATTATACGGTTTGGTTCCTTTGGTAAAGTCACGGACCGAAATAACCAAAGAGTATGGATTCCTGCAGTCACGAAAACTTAAAATCAAGATTACTCTAATTAGTATGTATATATATGTTGCGGCGTCATTTATGCAATTTACAGATCAAGCCCGCTGTAGAATTTGTAACTCACACAGATTTCGCACAGTGGCGCGGGTCGCCTACAAGACAGTGGCTTTGAGAAAAAGGCATCCCTGTCGGGAATTTCGGCGTCTACTTGCTCAATAAAATAATTCGAAGAATCCTCACCATAACTTCCCCAATAAACGTACAAAGATATCAAACGCCCGAGCAAGGTCGCCCATTCTCCTCTGCTGTCCTCCTCGTCTGCAACTTGCATCCAGTAATTTGTGCTGTCAAGGTTAAAGACCTTCCTTTTTTTCTTACCTCTAATGCATATCTCCGTTAAATAAATAAATACGCCCGCTGTTTGTGCACCGCGCCTTGGGGCGCGGTCGCATTTGGTAGCTACATAAACCCAAATTGTAATATACTGTATATGTATGCATGTTGCATTTCTTTCGCATCGGACGTGGGTCAACCATGCTAATCGGAGGTGCGGTGCATGACCGCTTGGTTGAAGGAAGTTCCTGCCGTTCGCATGTCCCACCTCACCCGGTCCCCTGCGCCTGACTCTGCTGCTACCGGCACGGCCATTTCAAGCGTGGCCGTGCATGGGGCCACGCTTATCCAGAGTGGCAGCAGCAGCGGCAGCAGCATATTTGATCGAGATTGGAGAAAGGGGCAACTTTATAAATAATGACACAAAGGTCTGGAATGCAGCCGAATGTTCCTCCCTCCCTCCCAGGGATGGAGTCGGGGGTGCCGTAAATTTTGACATTTCGTCTTTGTCTGTTTATTTACCCCGCAGGTTCTGGGCCTCTGGCCAAGAGAGAGAGGGGGGGGGGTCTGTTTTGGTGAGTACACATTTATAAAGGGGGTCCTTGCCTCTCATTACCACTTCGGAGAGAACGAGTCGGTTCCGTTATTCAGGAGCTGTCCCGCTGACGGTTGCTCCGTTCGCGCGCCGCATGGCTGTATTTACGGGACGTCGCATTCCCTTTGTGTTTTTTTATCAGAGGCACCGTTTTAAAACACACGGTAATGGCACCACAGCGCTTCCGCCAGGTTAGGTGCACCTTGAGGCCGCTGCACTTCTGATACCCACGAGACCCACGAGACGAAGACACAAGATACAAGATAAAGACAAAGATCCCCCATGTATCCATATAATATTTTTTGGGCAAGCGCTGTGAGTGTGCACCTACGAATGCTGGAAAGGCAGACGAGAAGGTGGGTGGCCAGCATCACGCCTGGTCGCCTTTATCTCTCCAGTGGCAATGTGTTTACACACCACACCAGGTACTCATTTGAGGCTGAGTTCACCTAAGAGAGGCCCAGGGAATCGTACTCGGGTCGCTGGGTTCGTATCATAGCGCGCTAATCGCTACACTACCGCTCTCTCTCTACCCATACAAAGACAAAGATCTTCCGTTTAGCCTTAAAAGACTGTAGGGGCAAGTGCTGTTAGCGAGCACCTATGAAGGCCAGCACGGCACATGAGGGGGTGGGTGGCCAACACCACGCCCGGCCGCCTTTATCTCCCTAGTGACGATGTTTACACATCGCACCAGGTACTCATTTGAGGCTGAGTCGACCTAGGGGAGGCCCGGGACCGGTTCAGATAAACGTCACCGGTGTTGGCCGTGAGCAAGAATCGAACCCGGGTCGGCAGGTTCATAGCGCAGCGCGCTAACCGCTACACTACCGCTACCCACACACGCACATTCACACACACACACCAACACACACGCCCTTTGACACTGGACTTACAATGTGCGAGTGCACGGAGGGGGTGAGGAGCGTGGCTTCGTGTGGCAGGAAGGAGGAGGACTGGGTATGGGGACTGCTCTTTCCGAGCGGATCATTTGCCACCAAAGCTCCACAGAGTTACACAAAACGCTGCCCGCCGTTGCCCACTCCGAGCCACAACGCACATTGGCCGCGACATAAAGGCAGAGCAGAAATACACAACACAGTAACAAAACACACACACCAAGTTTTCAGCGCCCTCAGCATGGGCGGTGCATCCCTGCTCGTTTCGGTGCAAGTAGCGAGGCTTGATTTATTCCGGGAGTGTTGCTGCAGGCCGCTAGCTCGCTCACTTGCTCGCACACTCTCCGTGCATATATTATCCAGCGGAGCAATAGTACATATTATATATATGAATCACATTTAACAGTGTGGAGTTTGGGTGAATGCACGAACACAAACCAGCCTGAAGCCCAGGCAACGCAGGTCACGCTCTGCTTCAGCTAAATTGATGGAATCTCACCGTGTGATGTGCCCTTATTTGGCTATCTCATGCGGTTTTGCACACGTTCAACATAATCACCCGTGAAATGGTCCCTGCTTTGTGTGAATCGTTGTGGCCTTGACGTTCATTGCTCGTTGTGTGTTCGCTCTCGCCACGAAACGAGCAGTGCACAACGTTGTGGCAAAAGAGACAGCAGCCAATGAGCAAGTTCATCTTCTTGGTTCTTTCGGTAAAGTCACGTAGAAGGAAAAGAATAAAATAATAAAAATAAAACATAATAAAATAATTCTCACGACGTTTCGGCCACAACGCAAGCAGCCGTCTTCAGGTGGAGAACAGGTCTGTCGAGAATACAGAGTCTGAATGACACACTCCAGGCTTGGAGCGACTATTTAAGCTGGGATGGAGGGGGAAAGGGGGCCTTGACAAAATAATTTGAATATTAAGAGGAATTTAGCATATTTATGGGAAATGCAGATATGCGATTAGTACTACTTGTGAAATGCGTAGGAGGTTTGGCGGGGGGTTTAAAGTCATTATGCCCGTGCATTATGCAGGATTAGCAGCATCAAAGGGAGGGGATAGGGGTAACATTAATAAAGGGAAGGAATGTTAATAGTGTGTAGCTGCAGTAACTAATATGCTTATAGACTATACATTGTAATATTACACTATGCATTATTTTACACACCCTACTGTATACCACACTGCTGTATATTCACTATACAATTACGATACTATATATTACCTTATACATTGTATTAAACATTACACTTTTATACTATTTATTATTATACAATCCGCTATACACTATACCATTACCTTTGGAAGAACGGCGGTCCCTGAAACGTGTCTGTTGAAGAAGATGGTTGACATGCACGTGGCGCGAAAAAATTCCTCGAGTTGGGGCGGAAGTGTAACGTTATTAAATTCAAAAACCTCCCGATTAGTAAAATTAATCAATTTTTAGCATTTTGACTTTCCTGATAAAATACAATTAAATTCTACTTGGTTATTGATTGCTGATTTTATTCGAACAAAACTGAGTAAAATACAATTAATAACTAATAGAAATGTGTTGAATTCAGCTCAATGTGATTCCAAACTACACATAGTCATTATTTTTATGTATAGGCTACTCTTATATATTTACTAAACATTAATTAACCCCAGTCTCGGTTTTTACAGTGTACGTTAAGAGGCGGGCGACTTTGGCGCGGGAGATAACGGGCATCTTTCGTCTTCTTCTCCTGTCAGGGACACGTTAAGTGCGGTCCCTACGCGCAGAGCTGCACAGGTGAACTGCGGGTAAATCGTAAACAGAAAGAGAAATAACACAGCGAAGGGCTTCGCTGGGCAAGCGGTTGTGGTGGTTTGAGCCGTGGTGGTTTGAGCCGTCGTGGCAACGCTGTTATACTCCGATTGAGCTAGGGATTGAACCTAGAACGCTTGGGGTACTGGCTGACAACCTACACATTTCAGGGAGCCCGTTTACGGTATAGTAACATACGTACCCTTCCCAAACCCCCCTCGCCCCTCTAAGTTTTAATTAGCCCCAAAATTCCTTCAGAAACCAGCAAAACGTGTCGGTCAAGCTCAACGTTTTAATAGCTGTATTGTTGTTATTAGACCATCAAATGGAGCTTAAACACCACAGTCTTGTGAAACAACAACTGAAGACTCAACATCTCCTCTGTGTGTATACTACTAACTGGCTGGAAAGCCATCCTCAATACGATCTCATTACATTCTGCTAAATGAAAATGCGCGCTAAGCGCTGTCAATTCATAACGATGTCACGTGACAGCATTTAGCAATTCAACGTTGTTGTGGATCGCCCTCCAGCAACACACAGCTGGTGGTGATGATGCTGAAGCGGCAGCAATAACATTGGCCACGTTTGTTCATCACGTAACAACGTTGTTAATTGGCTGTCGGCTGGATCAGGGTGTGCGACACACCTTTCACCTTCGCGATCTGACTCCTCAAACATCAACGACGAATCATATTTATTGGACGCGAAAGCCGACACGCGTGTTATATGTATGTATACCGTATTTGGCACCATACGTCGACAACCATGCTAATCGGACGTGCGTGGAAGGACAACAAATGAACACCAAAATAAGTTCTATAGAAATACGTTTTCAATCGAGATTTAAAAGTGCACATCTCCAGTTGTCTTCCTAGTATTGAAAATAACGTTTCAGGCGGCCGCATAAGCGCATCTGAAAGCACGCGATGCAATGACCGTCTTTGTTCGATGGCTCGCCAAAAGCCGCTGCTGCTTGCTAGGATGATGATGGTTTATGCTCCGTGTTAAAAATGTGCGCTGCAAATGAAATGTTCCGCAGGACGAAAAGGGCACGGATATAACCCAATGAGGCATCAGTAGGGGCCCGACAGCCAAAGATCTCCCCCCCCCTTTGGGAGTCTCCACCCCCAGTTGCATCCTGTTGAGATTCTTCTGCAGCCATCCGTAAGCCCACGACAACGTACGTACTTGCTGTCCACACACACACACACCCTGCCTCTTGACGCGGTCTCTTCTTGCAATGGTTCTAAACGTTCACCAGCTAAATGTTGCCAAAACAGAAGTACTCCTCGTGGCCAAAGAGTCCACTCAAGAGTAAAGAAGGAACACACAACAACAACAAACTCTTTTCCGTTTTCGGGCCCACCTCTTAAACTCTGGCATCACCCTGGCGAAGACACGGAGCGTGGCCAAACTTTGGAGTTGTCGCCGATTCCAAGCTACCGTCTCGCTCTCTCCTCACGAACATCAATACTCAGCAGGGTCTCATTCCTATCGGTGCTACATCTCGAGTCTGAGGTTAATGTCAATTCGTTAACACGTATGATGATCCCGTTTAACCAGTTTCCTGGCTGTTACACGGCAGATCCGTGGTATGTGAGCACAACAGCACCAACATTAAACAAATACAAAAACGTTCAGATGACGAGTACACCATGAACCCTTAAGAAATATTGCACAGCTGACAAACGAGGTATTTAACGGTCCTAAACGAAACCCACGCAAATCGAAAAAACAACTGCACAAAATGCAAAAGGTGTTCGCTAACTGCACGTGTCTCAACCGGTCTACAGCGCTGGCTATGCGGGGGATCTTATTATGCGGTTACAAACAGCTACTGCCTATGTGCGAGTGTGCCTTGTGCAGAATATTTGCCCTTTATTGGCGATTTCAAAGTGAGTTCTGTTAAATGTCAAGGCATACTTGTGTACTCGGGCCATTTCCTGGCCTGCGCGGGGATACGGGAAGGTTTTTGGGGTGGGGGCATGGGAGGGGGAGCATTGGGTGATCGGGGGGCGTTTACATCAGCATAAGTACTGGGGAATTCGGCCATAAAGAACGATTGTTTACCATGGAAAATCATGCCACCAGCCAGTAAGTTGGTTGCGGCCAACTAAAGTGGAGCAATTGTAAGACGTCTGTGACGGTGCGCGATGCTTGCCCGGTTTTGACGACAGAATGCGGGCGGATCTGTTCCCACACAAATTGCCCTCCGAGCCACCGCCTCTCCCCCGCCCCCCCCATCGAATAAATACAGGGATGAGAGCTGTTAAATCGAGTTAACTGGTCAGAATGTAAAAGCTGAATGAAACAAAAAGAAGCGTCCGTAAACATATTCTTTGGTTTCGGTAAAGTCACGTAGATAGAAAAAATAATAAAAAAATAAAGTGTATAAAAATATCACGACATTTCGATCGCAACACAAGCGGTCGTCATCAGGCAAAGGAGTCAGCCTCTAAAGGCAGCAGGAGTCAGCCTCTAAAAGCAGCACCAGAAGCATGGGCGGTGCACAAATGCAAATGCAGCAGCAATGCCAATACAGCGTTGGCACTGCTGCCGCGCGGGCACTGCTGCCGCGCGGGCACTGCTGCCGCGCGGGCACTGCTGCCGCGCGGGCACTGCTGCCGCGCGGGCACTGCTGCCGCGCGGGCACTGCTGCCGCGCGGGCACTGCTGCCGCGCGGGCACTGCTGCCGCGCGGGCACTGCTGCCGCGCGGGCACTGCTGCCGCGCGGGCACTGCTGCCGCGCGGGCACTGCTGCCGCGCGGGCACTGCTGCCGCGCGGGCACTGCTGCCGCGCGGGCACTGCTGCCGCGCGGGCACTGCTGCCGCGCGGGCACTGCTGCCGCGCGGGCACTGCTGCCGCGCGGGCACTGCTGCCGCGCGGGCACTGCTGCCGCGCGGGCACTGCTGCCGCGCGGGCACTGCTGCCGCGCGGGCACTGCTGCCGCGCGGGCACTGCTGCCGCGCGGGCACTGCTGCCGCGCGGGCACTGCTGCCGCGCGGGCACTGCTGCCGCGCGGGCACTGCTGCCGCGCGGGCACTGCTGCCGCGCGGGCACTGCTGCCGCGCGGGCACTGCTGCCGCGCGGGCACTGCTGCCGCGCGGGCACTGCTGCCGCGCGGGCACTGCTGCCGCGCGGGCACTGCTGCCGCGCGGGCACTGCTGCCGCGCGGGCACTGCTGCCGCGCGGGCACTGCTGCCGCGCGGGCACTGCTGCCGCGCGGGCACTGCTGCCGCGCGGGCACTGCTGCCGCGCGGGCACTGCTGCCGCGCGGGCACTGCTGCCGCGCGGGCACTGCTGCCGCGCGGGCACTGCTGCCGCGCGGGCACTGCTGCCGCGCGGGCACTGCTGCCGCGCGGGCACTGCTGCCGCGCGGGCACTGCTGCCGCGCGGGCACTGCTGCCGCGCGGGCACTGCTGCCGCGCGGGCACTGCTGCCGCGCGGGCACTGCTGCCGCGCGGGCACTGCTGCCGCGCGGGCACTGCTGCCGCGCGGGCACTGCTGCCGCGCGGGCACTGCTGCCGCGCGGGCACTGCTGCCGCGCGGGCACTGCTGCCGCGCGGGCACTGCTGCCGCGCGGGCACTGCTGCCGCGCGGGCACTGCTGCCGCGCGGGCACTGCTGCCGCGCGGGCACTGCTGCCGCGCGGGCACTGCTGCCGCGCGGGCACTGCTGCCGCGCGGGCACTGCTGCCGCGCGGGCACTGCTGCCGCGCGGGCACTGCTGCCGCGCGGGCACTGCTGCCGCGCGGGCACTGCTGCCGCGCGGGCACTGCTGCCGCGCGGGCACTGCTGCCGCGCGGGCACTGCTGCCGCGCGGGCACTGCTGCCGCGCGGGCACTGCTGCCGCGCGGGCACTGCTGCCGCGCGGGCACTGCTGCCGCGCGGGCACTGCTGCCGCGCGGGCACTGCTGCCGCGCGGGCACTGCTGCCGCGCGGGCACTGCTGCCGCGCGGGCACTGCTGCCGCGCGGGCACTGCTGCCGCGCGGGCACTGCTGCCGCGCGGGCACTGCTGCCGCGCGGGCACTGCTGCCGCGCGGGCACTGCTGCCGCGCGGGCACTGCTGCCGCGCGGGCACTGCTGCCGCGCGGGCACTGCTGCCGCGCGGGCACTGCTGCCGCGCGGGCACTGCTGCCGCGCGGGCACTGCTGCCGCGCGGGCACTGCTGCCGCGCGGGCACTGCTGCCGCGCGGGCACTGCTGCCGCGCGGGCACTGCTGCCGCGCGGGCACTGCTGCCGCGCGGGCACTGCTGCCGCGCGGGCACTGCTGCCGCGCGGGCACTGCTGCCGCGCGGGCACTGCTGCCGCGCGGGCACTGCTGCCGCGCGGGCACTGCTGCCGCGCGGGCACTGCTGCCGCGCGGGCACTGCTGCCGCGCGGGCACTGCTGCCGCGCGGGCACTGCTGCCGCGCGGGCACTGCTGCCGCGCGGGCACTGCTGCCGCGCGGGCACTGCTGCCGCGCGGGCACTGCTGCCGCGCGGGCACTGCTGCCGCGCGGGCACTGCTGCCGCGCGGGCACTGCTGCCGCGCGGGCACTGCTGCCGCGCGGGCACTGCTGCCGCGCGGGCACTGCTGCCGCGCGGGCACTGCTGCCGCGCGGGCACTGCTGCCGCGCGGGCACTGCTGCCGCGCGGGCACTGCTGCCGCGCGGGCACTGCTGCCGCGCGGGCACTGCTGCCGCGCGGGCACTGCTGCCGCGCGGGCACTGCTGCCGCGCGGGCACTGCTGCCGCGCGGGCACTGCTGCCGCGCGGGCACTGCTGCCGCGCGGGCACTGCTGCCGCGCGGGCACTGCTGCCGCGCGGGCACTGCTGCCGCGCGGGCACTGCTGCCGCGCGGGCACTGCTGCCGCGCGGGCACTGCTGCCGCGCGGGCACTGCTGCCGCGCGGGCACTGCTGCCGCGCGGGCACTGCTGCCGCGCGGGCACTGCTGCCGCGCGGGCACTGCTGCCGCGCGGGCACTGCTGCCGCGCGGGCACTGCTGCCGCGCGGGCACTGCTGCCGCGCGGGCACTGCTGCCGCGCGGGCACTGCTGCCGCGCGGGCACTGCTGCCGCGCGGGCACTGCTGCCGCGCGGGCACTGCTGCCGCGCGGGCACTGCTGCCGCGCGGGCACTGCTGCCGCGCGGGCACTGCTGCCGCGCGGGCACTGCTGCCGCGCGGGCACTGCTGCCGCGCGGGCACTGCTGCCGCGCGGGCACTGCTGCCGCGCGGGCACTGCTGCCGCGCGGGCACTGCTGCCGCGCGGGCACTGCTGCCGCGCGGGCACTGCTGCCGCGCGGGCACTGCTGCCGCGCGGGCACTGCTGCCGCGCGGGCACTGCTGCCGCGCGGGCACTGCTGCCGCGCGGGCACTGCTGCCGCGCGGGCACTGCTGCCGCGCGGGCACTGCTGCCGCGCGGGCACTGCTGCCGCGCGGGCACTGCTGCCGCGCGGGCACTGCTGCCGCGCGGGCACTGCTGCCGCGCGGGCACTGCTGCCGCGCGGGCACTGCTGCCGCGCGGGCACTGCTGCCGCGCGGGCACTGCTGCCGCGCGGGCACTGCTGCCGCGCTCGCACTGCTGCCGCGCTCGCACTGCTGCCGCGCTCGCACTGCTGCCGCGCTCGCACTGCTGCCGCGCTCGCACTGCTGCCGCGCTCGCACTGCTGCCGCGCTCGCACTGCTGCCGCGCTCGCACTGCTGCCGCGCTCGCACTGCTGCCGCGCTCGCACTGCTGCCGCGCTCGCACTGCTGCCGCGCTCGCACTGCTGCCGCGCTCGCACTGCTGCCGCGCTCGCACTGCTGCCGCGCTCGCACTGCTGCCGCCCATGCTCCTGGTGCTGCTGATACACTTGGGTTACGCCCATCCCCAAACCTTTATAAACATTATGGGACCACCTTTGCCAGTACCAAAATATGAAAATAGGTTTTCCCCGTTTTATGGCAACAAAACAGGTGTTAAGATGTTAAAACACCAAACTTAAACCTTTTACAAGGAATCATGTCTGCATTAACCACAATACTTGTGGTCAGAATGCAAACAAAAACATACTCTGATAGTATATCCATTGTCTTTGATACTGATTGGTCCACACCAGTGACTATAAACAGTTTGCCTTGAGAGGCTGACTCCTTTGCCTGATGACGACCACTTGTGTTGCGATGGAAACGTCGTGATTTTTTATTCACTTTATTTGTATTATTATTTTTTTTTATCTATGCGACTTTACCGGAAGAACCAAAGAATATGAATTCCTGCAGTTACGAAAAGTTCAAGTCAAAATTCGTTCGTTAACAGTGAAACTTACTTACCCAGGAAACGAACCCTGACTGGGTCGGTCTCACGGCTCGGGTTGCCACCGGTCCGAGTTTAAGCGGGACACTCCGGGAATTGCCATTTGTATGCATATTGAACATCTTTCGCACAGTACGTAGCCAACCGTGAAAACCTGAGGCGCTGCTGTGTTTGGGTGGCAGGAATTGAATTGTACCAAGATCCAGTACCGGTATTGTCGCTTTGAATTTTATCACAATAGACTGCACAATAGTTTTGATTGACCTAGGATGAGTGGTAAATGTCAGGGTTTGGTCTACATGGGAAATGGTGGCAACAGCTACTCAAGACGTTCTTGCAGGAGGCTCTTGCATTGGGACGTTTGGATGGTACCATTGATGAGTGTTTGGCTTCATGTGGGAGAAATCGAGAGAACCCGTAGAAAACTCAGCATTAACATTTCATGGCCACCTCACAGCCACAAGCCTACAACACCTGGCAAGCCCTATCAGTCACCCACCCAAGTATTAACCAGGCTCAACTCTGCTTGGCATTCGAAATCTGATGCAATCGCCGCATTATGAGGGATTTTATTGATTGACCATACTTCACCACACCGATCAGTATGGGTTGGCGAAGGAGTGGTGTCCAGGACACGTTCAGATAATTGAAGTTACCCACGCCCAGGAATCAAACTCAGGTGGTGGGGGCTCGCATCGCACTGCATTCGCCTCTGTGCCACTGCGCCACTGCTTCCACCTGGTCACAAATAATCGTCATCAGCCGTCCAGCGATGTTGCTGGGAATCTGTGACCCGGTAACAGCGTCGCGGATCTAAGCAGAGCCTGCTGCCCTAACCCCAGGGCAATGCCTTCCCGTACCGACAACGCCGCCGCCTCCACCGCCACATTCCAGATGCCCCTCACGCTGCCCCCACGGCCCGGCTCCGACTTCCACCGCCCAGAATAGGAGGCTCAGCCAGGGTTGCGCGGAGGGCGGCGCGCGGCAGGCAAGGCAAGCGGCCTCCCGGCGATGGCAGATCAGTAACACCGACGCCGCAAGTTTCCGCTGCTTATGTCTGCGTCCTAGGGAGACAAAGGCGGCCAGGCGTGCTGCTGGCCACCCCCCCCCCCCTTCTTGTGTGCCGTGCCGGCCTTGCTAGGTGCTACTTGCTAACAGCACTTGCCCAAACAGGAATCCAGAGCGCTTAAAAGCAGGGGCGCATTCGTGAAGTTGAGCGAGCCGACCCCGAAATTTACGCTGAGGGTCTGTTGTGTGCCCCACACCGGCCGGTCAATCACAAATTCAACTGCTATATATACAGCCTTCGCGATTCGTGCATCTGTGAAATGGCACGCTTAATTGATGTGGAAGCTTAAGAATACAAGCCAGCGCCGGCCCATCATGACAAGTGTGTTTTTCTCTCCAAACTACAATCTTTAACGACACTGGATTGCGTGAGTGGTGTGTGTGAATCCTGGTCAGAGTTAAAATGCCAGAAGCGATCGCCATTCGGAATTCTGTTGGAGACTGTTACAGTTTACCCTGGATCAATGGTCATAGGTCATGCACGCCTGTAGCTTTTTGGCTTATTCCAGTCAGAATGAGTCCTCAACTCGGCTTTGTTCATCGGAAATTACTTAACTGCTGTGTCTATTGGCTAACTCGGACGGACAGGTGACGTTTATCTATCAGGTCACATGGCCCCCAGCGGCAGGACGTTCGTCGCGCATTGCCGAGGTCTGCGGTTCACGTCCGAGAGTTCGCCATGGGTATTGTAACCGTGAAGTACGACGCGCCTTTTGCTTCAGTGGAAGTTCAAGATGCCTGCCCTTGATGTCATTCGAAGACTAGGGCCCCATTGTGTGGGAAACACTGAAGCAGTCGTTGCCCTCTCCTGCAATACACAAATTTAAACTTAGCAGGACCCTCCAGAAAAAGTTTTCAGATGCAGGGATACTTGCTTGGGTAAACACTCGTATCACATAAATACATATAACATGAATCAAAAGCAGATAATCGTGTGCACCCAGACCAATTATATATTGGGGTGAAAATAAACTGTTCACCCAACTTGCATTTTACTCGTGCTCGTGTGAAGATGTTTAATCATTTAAAGCTTTCGTGACTGCAAGGATTCATCTACTTGGTTCGTTCAGTAAAGTCACGTGACTTTACCGAAAGAACCAAGAAGATGTTTAATCAATGACCCTCCTGGATGTGACTGCGTGCCTGCACGCATGCAGTGCCTATTTGGAACATACATAAAAAAGCAGTCGACTTATATTCACACACGCACAAAACACAGTTATCAGCAAAGCAGCTCCCCAGGCACGGTCCAAAAACGCGAGGTTTTCCCGTTTGTGTTTCTGGTTGTGGAGGAGCGGTAGCACAATGGTTTTCACACCGCACGATATCGCTATCGAACTAGGTTCCTTTCACCAGCCATGCACTCTATCAGTGGCACATGGTGTTCGAATCTTTCCTGGCTAGGTTCCCCCGAGGTTGCCTCAGCCTGAAATGAGAACTTGGTGCGCTGTGTGGAAGTTTCAGCAAGCGGGGGAGACCAAGGCGGCGCTCCCTCTCTGCCCTCTACACCAGCGGTTCTCAACCTTCTTTGGATAGTGTACCCCCTTGATGAATTAAGTTTCAACCGAGTAACCCCCCTTGCTTGACCCAACATGGTTCTGAGAAATAAATGTATGAATAATTAACGTCAATATTGTTTAACTATTTGTCCATTTTGTAAGGTTATCCTAACTGGCTAGTAACTGAGAAGTATTTGAATGACGGCAGGAAACTCCTTGACGGGTAACACACTTTTTATTAAATCTTGACTTGTCACTATACAACGAGTGGTCTCTATTCCTCGGACTACACACACTTCACTCGACACGTGTAGTTACTATTCCTCCGGCTACACACACTTCACTTGACCCGTGTAGCTTCTATTCCTCCGGCTACACACACTTCACTTGACTCGTGTAGCTTCTATTCCTCCGGCTACGCACACTTCACTTGACCCCGTAACGTCCGTGGAGCATACAGGCCCACCCCAACTTGGGCGTGGGCCACAACCTCTGAGTCCCACGAGCCGGCCCTCTCACGGACGTTCGGCCCCGGGTCCCAGGGTTCCGCCTCTTCCTCCGTCTTCAGTCTTCGCTGGTACTCTCCTCCCGTGCGCCTGTGCACATCCCCTTATATAGTCCCCGCTCACGGGAGACGGAGTGTATGCGGACCTCGACGTGAGCATCGCTCCTTAGTTGACCAATCACGACGCGCTGTTCCTACGATCCGTTTTCCCCAGCGCGTGTTACCACTACACAACCAATCACGCCGCGCTGCCACACGATCACTCCCTCTCAAGCGCGTCACCGGCACACAGCCAATCACTACCACATAACCCATGACCCCGCGCTGACCCCTGATCCTTCACCGTGAGCGCGCGTCACCAACACACACAGCCAATCACTACGCGCTGACACACGATCCCTACCCCAGCGCGTATCACCACTACAACTGCAAGCGAATAAACAAATTCAAGGGACGCTCTGCATGCGTGACATAATTTGTTTGCACTCGCTGGCTACTCTTGGGAACCACATGATTTACGATCAGTGAGTTTAGAAAGGTATTTTATATCCTTCTTTGGTTCTTTCGGTAAAGTCACATATAAAGATAAAATAATAAATCAAATAATAGCATACAATGTTTCGATTGCAACACAAGCAATCATCATCAGGCATAATGAAATAGCGACACAAAATCTAACCAGAAAACCACAGACAGACATATAAGCAGACAGATATCACCAAGATACACAGAGAGAGCAACACAGGTACAGAGAGGGGTGATCGTCTCTGTGGGGTGGCCTTAAATAGACAGAGGGGGGCGGAGGCAGAGAGAGGGAGGGGTTAGAGAAAAATGTGCATGTCCATGAGTACGAAGAGACGCGTAGAAAAGTACGCAGGCTTAGAGGGAGAAAGAACACACTAAATTAAACAACCTAGCAAAGTATCGAAATGTTATGTAAAACGACACAGAGAGTCGGTCAACACACAATTAACGCATAGCCTGGTCGATTACGTATTTCAAAGATTGCTAAGTTAGAATTTAAGTGTGAAAATTCCAAAGAAAGACAAAACATAAAAACAAGAGGAACGGAGACACACAGACAGAGCAGAACACAAGAACGACAAAAAACGAGTGTAGACAGAAAAAATCACACCAAATATACAGGCAGAGAGAGAGAACAAAAAACACCCAGAGAGAGAGAAAAAGGCAAACTAAGATTGTATTTTATATCGTTCTCGGTTACTATATGTTACAATTGTATTGTAGTTATTTTATATTGGCAGATTCATACAACATGATTATTCACCAATGACTCTCACGTATGATATTATTTCACACATTTGTAGTGAGTCACTTCGGAGACACTAATAGTAGGAGGCATACACGTTTATTCTACACTTTCCACAGTATACCGGATAACTATGTACGGGTCAGGACAGCCGGCACACTGCCTGACCCAACACCGACGAGGAGGACGAAGACTTCGTGGACGATGGCTCCATTCCCAAACCACACTGCCCCGACCCAGCGTCGGGGCCTCCCTTTTATCCTCCCCCTTCTGGAACCTATCAGAAGGTTCTGGGCTCTGCCCCACGTGCCCCCTCTGTCACATTTACCCTACATCCGTGCCTGTTACGTGCCCTACTGGCAGACCGACCACTGTATCCTCAAATGCCCTTCACTGACAGCAACCGGCGCTACGCGCTCCAGTGGCACACTTCACCTGCCCTGCTGGTAGACTGTGCTATTACACCCACGATCCCGCTCTCTACCAGTAACCAGCGCTATGCACTGTAGTGACCCCTTCTATGTCACTACACATTTATAAATCACCTCACATACCCCCTGGGACATTACCACGTCACCCCCAGGGGTCTGTGTACCCTCGGTTGAAAACCACTGCATTAGAGCTAAACAGAGGTGTTTGTGTGAGTGGTGATGCAGGTATGTGACAATCATTGCTCGTTCACACTCGTTGATTAACTGTAGTGGAAGCTAAAATAAGCACGTGGACAATGTGCTGATAACTGATTAAAACCCGTCCGAGTTTGACGCTGAAAGTCCGGGGAATTGGCATCTACAGTGAGGAAAAAAAGTATTTGATCCCCTGCTGATTTTGTACGTTTGCCCACTGACAAAGAAATGATCAGTCTATAAATTTAATGGTAGGTTTATTTGAAGTGAGAGACAGAATAACAATAATACAATCCAGAAAAACGCATGTCAAAAATGGTATAAATTGATTTGCATTTTAATGAGGGAAATAAGTATTTGACCCCTCTGCAAAACATGACTAAGTACTTGGTGGCAAAACCCTTGTTGGCAATCACAGAGGTCAGACGTTTCTTGTAGTTGGCCACCAGGTTTGCACACATCTCAGGAGGGATTTTGTCCCACTCCTCTTTGCAGAGGAGTGGAGCAGAGGAGTGGGAGAATTATGTCATTGTAATTCAAAGGCAAATCGGATGGCAGTACTACCATCGGTCAGCTGTTACTTCAACGTGGGACGGAGGGCCCAAAGAAGAGCCTCCAAAATATGAGGGCCTTAAGCCCTTATTAGCCTAGGGGTTAACCCTACCCTGTTGAAAATAAATTTATCAACTTGAAGCCAGGTGGCGCGGGTGTCAGAGCACGCAGCAGGCACCACTGATATCCTGGGTTTGACTCCATGTCTCTGTTGTCTGTGATTAAATTAGTTGTTTAAATGTAGTGAGTTGAGGGTCACAACCCATTTTACCAATAACTATATATATTACAAATATCCATTATGTTAAATCTGACGACGTTCCAGCTCTGCAAATGTAAAACTAAGTATTTGACTGCCATGCAATGAACATTTCGCAGTGTAGAGCATGTGGAAAGGTGCAGTGCCTCTGGTGTGTGGATAAGAAGTCACTCGAAGGGAACTCAGAAACAGTTCTGTGATATCTCCTTTTGCGGGCTATTATCCAACACAGGGAGGTACACTGCCCTGTGAGAGACGCTTCATCTCATTACGTAACATGACACTAGGGTTTACCCTTTATGGCAATCAAACAGGTGTCAAGATGATAAAACACTAAACGGAATCCTTATTCAAGGAATCCTGTCTGCATTAACCACACGTACTTGTGGTGAGCATGCAAACAAAAAACATGCTCTGATAATATATGCATTGTCTTTGAAACTGATTGGTCCACACCAGAGACAGCTTTCTTTTGAGCCGAGTCTCAAAGCGTTAGACCAGAGAACATCTTGACACCTGTTTTATTGCCATAAAGGGTAAAGCCGATTGTTATATTTTAATACTGGCAAGAAAGGTCCCAAAACATTGTCATGTTTGTGTTTAGTTTGTTGTCCTTCCACAGCACTTCCAATTAGCCTGGTTGGCTAGATATGGTGAGAAAGAAGTTCAACGTACATATAAACACATGTGCCGCCGATTGCACATTTTCAACAATGGAAAACAATCCAAAACACGTGTTCTTTGTTACTCGAAAGGAATCTCTAAACGTGAACAAACCTCCCACATCCCCCCCTCTTTCTCTCTAGCGCTCTCCTCCCATGAGCCAGCCAATTTGACTCCAGTTGGTCACAGAGCCGTTTTACAAACGTGTGGAGATTTATCTCGCGCAGAAAACGCAGCGGTCGCGCACAATCCCTCGGATCTTGTCGGGATGCGAGCGACGGCGGCTGTGGCGAGCGGAGGATGGAGGAGGAAGCGGTCGTGGTATTGGTGGTGACGCGGCAATGTCCAGCGCTGGGTTCGCCAGCCTCACCGAGCAGAAGGAAAGGGCCGCGAGGATGACATTTTACGTGGAAAAGCGCAGTGGGCGGGTGAGTGGGTAGTGTCGACGCCTGGCCTGACATTTATTTTGGCTGGCACGAGCAACAGGAGCCAGACTGTCTGACTGCACTGGTGGGTGGGCACCGGCCAAGAGATCTGTTAACCCCGGTTGGCGGGGTGGGAAATAGGGGAGGGGCGGGGGGGGTTGAGTGGGGTGGGGGGCAAGGCCCAGAATTTGGTGGGGGTGGGGGGGTATGAGCAGAGAGGAAATGGAGAGAGGGCAGAGGTTGGGGATGTGGGAAGCTGGGGTCAGCAAACACCGCCGCTGCTAACGTCCGTCTGTCCGTCACTGAGCCACGCTCACAGAAGCGAACCGCCACGGCGCGGCCAGGCGAGCAGACGCCCAGACGGCGGCTATCAACAAACAGCCCCCCGGCACTACCGTGCCCGGTAGCTTGACGCCCCAAAAACTGCAGCGTCAGCATCTCTTAATGGTTATTTAAAACGCGTTGCGTTCGATTTGAACGGCTGGCCAGCGAGAGAAAGTCGTCGCTTGCCTGGTTGGGTGTCACATTCAATGAGGCGTTTGAGTGCAGGCCTTGAGTTTCAAGTTGATTATGTTGTTCGACCAGGCGAGAGCTCGAGAGTCCAGGAGGAGTCTCGTTTTTGTTTACAAGAGTGACCTGTGACATTGTTTTATAATGTTGTTAAATTTCTTTCGCACCGTACGTAGGGGGGGGGTGATGATTGGGCGCCACGGCGGCGAGATGGTACCTACCTCGCAAGGCATACAGGAGGTCTATGAGTTCGATCCCGACCCTTATGCCTGTGTCTTTAGAGTTGGCATGTCCTTCTCGTGGTCGCGTAGATTTTTCTCTGGGTCCTCTGGCTTTTCCCTCCACATTTAGAATCAACATCACGCGTGTATATAATTTGGCTGCTGTACATTTGAACCTTACGGCGGGACCCCGGGGTCCCATAAGCCCCGGCTCTCGCATAAACTGCATTTCGACGTCATTTGATGTCTGTTGAAGGCGAACGATACGACAATCTATTCCTCTAGAGGCGCTCTACACGATGCGCTAAACAAAATTTTTAAGTTTTGTTTCTTCTGCGCATTCGTCCTAGCTGTGCTTGGACGTGACAACAGAATGATCCCCGACCAATGTTATTCATAATCAACGTTTTTGGGTTTAGATCGCGTTATTTATAAATGTGTCGTAACCCTCCACCACCCGACACGGCCAATCAGTAAAAATGTGTCACGTTGACAAAAGACAAATAGTTCACTGCTTTAGCTCACCGGTGTGTTGAAGCCACAACATTTACAATTTGAGTACGACGTTTCGCTGGTAATTGCATCCAGCATCATCGGGCAATTCGCCAGAATGGTGAGGCTCTGCTGTGTCTCCCGTTCTTTTTAGAGCAGCAGCAGGGTGACGTCATCATTAACTCATTAACTCATCAGGTGCAAAGATTCAAGGGGGGAGTGATTGTAATTATATACTAGATTAGTAATCAGGCTATTGTTACGATGCGAGTTGTAGATTAGTAATCATTTGGAATGTGTTTTATTGTGATTATGCTACATTAGTAATCAGTTAGTGTTTGTTTCCCTTATAAGGAATTGTAATGTATCTTATTTAATAATACGCTTCCAGGCCGCACTAAGCCTGTAACTGTCTGAGCGATTAAAGTTATTTCTGTTTCTCTCAATTTCAATCGATTCTCTAATTAGTCTTTGCCAGTAGTAACTAGTTTTACACAACACTTCCACGTTGTCAAAATCAATTGAGTGTCCCTGTTGGCATGCATGTTCTTACCTAAATTATCAACAGAAGGTGTATATCGGATTAATTGTGTATGTGGCAAATGCTATATTGGACAGACAGGGCGTAACGTTAGTGTAAGACTAAAAGAACACCAGAGACATATTAAACTATCACAAACACAACTGTCGGCAGTGGCAGAACATGCATGCCAACAGGGACACTCAATTGATTTTGACAACGTGGAAGTGTTGTGTAAAACTAGTTACTACTGGCAAAGACTAATTAGAGAATCGATTGAAATTGAGAGAAACAGAAATAACTTTAATCGCTCAGACAGTTACAGGCTTAGTGCGGCCTGGAAGCGTATTATTAAATAAGATACATTACAATTCCTTATAAGGGAAACAAACACTAACTGATTACTAATGTAGCATAATCACAATAAAACACATTCCAAATGATTACTAATCTACAACTCGCATCGTAAAAATAGCCTGATTACTAATCTAGTATATAATTACAATCACTCCCCCCTTGAATCTTTGCACCTGATGAGTTAATGAGTTAATGATGACGTCACCCTGCTGCTGCTCTAAAAAGAACGGTAGACACAGCAGAGCCTCACCATTCTGGCGAATTGCCCGATGATGCTGGATGCAATTACCAGCGAAACGTCGTACTCAAATTGTAAATGTTGTGGCTTCAACACACCGATGAGCTAAAGCAGTGAACTATTTGTCTTTTGTCAACGTGACACATTTTTACTGATTGGCCGTGTCGGGTGGTGGAGGGTTACGACACATTTATAAATAACGCGATCTAAACCCAAAAACGTTGATTATGAGAATGATCCCAGCCAGGTGGGTCGCGGCGTTTATGTGCGCGGTGGGACGGAGTCTCCAAAAATCAATTAATTAACTACGATTTTAACTTCCATTTATTCCTGACACCGGGGTCCTGCCATAAGGTTCATTTGCACACGATAAGCCACTTAGTTGAGCTATCATTTTTGATAGCCAGGTCGCTTCTTAAAAAAGAGCGATATCGCTCAGTGGGCCTTACCTGGTAAAATGGAAACAGTTTAGTTCTAGATCGCTATGTGGAGTCTTACTTGAATAAATCACGGTTTAATTTTTTTATTTGGCAGATTTGGACCCTGACGCCAGCACACGATGGCCTCTGCTACTCTCGTGAATGACGCCACTGGGATCTTTAACGTCCATTGGGAAGCAGACGGCGTCCTGTAGCACGGCTAGGGCTACAACACCCAGGGCAGGAAATACACGAATACAGAGTGCATGCCTCACCATGCCTCACCATGGCATCATGCAGTCCCAGCTCCGATCACCCATAACGCATCATAAGGTGCTCACCTGCTCACAACAGTGAGGTGAGCAGTGTCAAGGTACTCACCTACTCACCACAGTGAAGTGAGTGGTGGTGGGGAGTGGTAGTGCAGCGGTATGGCGCACCGTACTACGAACCCCGCCGATTGAGTTCAATTCCCTCTCACGGCCAACACCAGTGACGATTATCTTAATCGGTCCTGGGCCTCCCCTAGGTCGACTCAGCCTCAAATGAGTACCTGGTGCGATGTGTAAACATGGCGACCGAGCGTGGTGCTGGCCACCCGTCCCCTCTTTGTACCGACCCGGCCTTCATAGGTGCTCGCGAACAGCACTTGCCCCAACAGTCTGTGAAGGCTATACGGGGGATTTCTGTCTTTGGTGGTAAGGTGGTGGTGGTACATGCAGGCAGTTCACCGCACCACATGAGGATCTGCTCAGCCAGGGGTTCCTCCCCAACTGTCTGGACATCGCGGGGTCGCTGTCAACCATCAAAATTTTTCACGGACCGCCGTGTGGTGGCAAAAAATAAGTCTTGTGCTTTGTGAAATCAAATGGGGATCTGCGGATCCCTTCCCACGGTCTTGTGGGAACCATAGATTTGGAAAGCAACAGCACTCGGCGGAGTGAGTGGGGATGGTCGCTTGCAGGTCACTTCACCACTTGGCATGAGCCACTACTCCATGCTGTGCACTGTAAGATTTCCTGTCCGAGCCAGCCACCCTTCGCCACTCAGTGAATCTCCTCCTCCTCACTCGAACGAGGACATTTCTCTCCAAGAGAGAGGTGTTTCCCTATCGCTTGGGTGAGGTCGCCAGAGTCTGGGAGGCTTAGGAAAAATGCGAGCTCACTTTTGGAGTGATAAAACCTTTGCCTGGCGAGGCAATTTTAAATATACTGAAAAAAATACTGTTTACGCTCAAAGAAGCAAGTTATTCGCTTGTTTTTTCGTGCATTTGATGATTGGCTTTCGGTGCCATCACAGTTTTCCCGACACTTGCCAGATCCTTGAATCGCTTGAAAATATATTTTACGTTTTAAAGTCTCTGGATTCACACATCGGTTTCAGGCAGCGGGCACGTCACCTTTACACCAAGCCGCGCATGATTAATTGAAGACGCGACCAATAAAACCAAAGCGCAGCCCTGCAATTGCCCGCTCACGCCACTTCTGGCGGAAGGGCCTCCATGAATAGGCCGAAATAGTGAGCCACCTCCAGTGGAGGGATACCATGTCGCGTATGGAGGCTGTGCGGCCTACTTGATAGTTCTAAACACTTTTTTTTAATCAGGTGTCTTGTAAGAGGTGGTAACTAACCCACACTTTAGCCTACCAGACGATATATGATTGTACTAATTGATACTCACGGCTACACTGAGGTGGTAGAGGGTAAGGCGGGGAGATTAAAGAAACGTCCCCATTATTTTAACTGCCGCGCCGGGAGATATAACCGACGACGTCTGGATTTCAAGTCTGGCATGGGCCCCAGGGGTTGGCAAAACTATTTGGTAAAAAAACCCTCAATATTTAAAGAGCCGCAATGCACTCTGGTGAATACAAGACGGTAGTCCCTCATGAATAACGCCACGAAGCAGTTTTCATGAGCCGCACGCGGATCCCGAGCCACAGGTTGCCGACCCCTGCCCGCATGGCCAACCTCATCACTGCCCGGATGGGCCAACCTCATCACTGCCCGCGTGGACCAACCTCATCACTGCCCGCATGGCCAACCTCATCACTGCCCGCATGGCCAACCTCATCACTGCCCACATGGCCAACCTCATCACTGCCCGCATGGCCAACCTCATCACTGCCCGCATGGGCCAACCTCATCACTGCCCGCATGGCCAACCTCATCACTGCCCGCATGGCCAACCTCATCACTGCCCGCATGGCCAACCTCATCACTGCCCGCATGGCCAACCTCATCACTGCCCGCATGACCAAACTCATCACTGCCCGCATGGGCCAGCCTCATCACTGCCCGCATGGCCAACCTCATCACTGCCCGCATGGCCAACCTCATCACTGCCCGCATGGCCAACCTCATCACTGCACCGCCCGCTCGCTCGCTCGCTCGCTCCAGCGTCTTCTCACAAGGCGAAATGGCTGCATTTAATTAAAGAACAAGAATCCAGTTCGGGGTTCTCCTCCCTCGCAGCTTCTCCTCCTCTCCTCGACCATCCATGGGGGAGAGGGGGAGGTAGGTGGAGGTGTTTTGCCGTAGACGCTGATCAAGAGAGGGCGGCCCCAGTCGCTCCACAGGCTCCGGCGGGGCCGCGTGTCTAGCGGTGTCCGGTTCCGCGCGGCGGCCCCCGGCGGCCGTCAGGGGTCGATGTTTGTTGATGTAATTACTGTGGCTCCACGGTCTCACGAGGGCCATGCCCCGAGGCCGCTGCTGCTGCGAGACGCCGCCGCCGAGTCGGAGAGCTGCTCCTGCTGTTGCTGCTGCTGCTACTATTCTGTTCTATTGTTGCTGCTACTACTGTTGATGTTGCTACTATTGTGTTCTATTGATGCTCCCGCTGCTGCTGCTACTACTATTGTGTTCTATTGTTGCTCCTGCTGTTGCTGATGTTGCTACTGCTATTGTGTTATATTGTTACTTTTGTTACTTTTGTTGTTGCTAATATTGTGTTCTATTGTTACTTTTGTTACTTTTGTTGTTGCTGCTGCTACTATTGTGTTCTGTTGTTACTTCTGCTACTGTTGCTGCTGTTGCTGCTACTATTGTGTTATATTGTTACTCCTGCTGCATGCTGTTGTTGCTGCTGCTACCACTATTGTGTTCTATTGTTGCTCCCGCTGTTGCTGCTACTGCTATTGTGTTCTATTGTTACTTTTGTTGTTGCTGCTGCTACTATTGTGTTCTGTTGTTACTTCTGCTACTGTTGCTGCTGTTGCTGCTACTATTGTGTTTTATTGTTACTCCTGCTGCTGTTGTTGCTGCTGCTGCTCCTATTGTTTTATTGTTACTCTTGCTGCTATTGTTTTTGTTGGTGTTTTTATACCTGCTGATTTTATTTCTTCTTTTGTTCCGATTGTTGCTGCTGATCCTTCTGTTGCTCCTGCTGCTGTCTGAAACTGAGGTGGTGAGATGTTAACTACCTTGCTTGGTTTACAGGAGGCCGCGTGGATTTTTCTCCGGGTCCACCGGTTTTTCCCTCCACATTACTAATATGAGCCAAGAATGTGTGTGTCCCGCGCATGACGTCACTGTCATGAGGCCCACCTCCCGCGTGACGTCATTCCACATGAGGCCCACCCCCTCATGAATATTCATGAGTAGGTGGATTTTTGCACTAACGCAGAGGAAGGTCGAGCTGAATTAAATAATGTATTACGCAAAGTCGCTTCAAATATGACGTTTCTTTACAGAAAGTGACGGTAAAGTAAATCTACGCAGCACAGTGCTACATCCGTACGTGACGTCACTGCAAAAGAGCCCCCCCCTACCCTATTCATTAATATTTATGCTCGCGTGGAAATTTAAACGAACACAAAAAGGTCGCGCACTCCACATGCCGCACCCCTCCCCTCATTAATAATCATGATCGGGTGACGTCACTCCACATGCCGCACCCCTCCCCAATAACCATTAGCGGGTGACGTCACTCCACATGGGGCAACCCCCCCCCCTCATTAATAATCATGAGCTGAGCAATTTTTCTATTGAATATTTCAGATTTACTGCAATATACACCCGTCCTTGGACGGGCAAAAAAACTAGTTTAGAATAATCACGCGTTTAGAGTATTTGGCTTCTGTACATTTCCACGTGACAAGCCACTTAATTCAACTATCATTTGTTGCCAGGTCGCTTCAAAATGTGGAGGAAAAACCGGGGGACCTGAAGAGAAATCCACGCGACCACAGAGAGAGAGAGACACGACCAACTGAATAACCAGGCGAGGTAGTTAACACCTCACCACCGCAAGCAGCCACCTCCATTGACTGACATGGCCTCGAATATCGTCGCTTTACCGCGACTTCCAGTGCACTGCACTTTACCATCTCGTCATCCCGCGTTGGACTCCAGGTTAGGCACATGTCATTGCTACAGAACTGTAATTGGTTCCTGAAGCTCGTACCTTCTTAGGCTGACCCAACCTAAATAAAATAAGCAGACCAATACGTCTCCTTCCATATTGTTCCTTGAACCACCCATGTTTATGAACTGGCCAGGTGTTTATGGGCAAGGGCACTTTTTATTAGATATGGGTTCTCGTAAAATGTCTCCCAAGGTCATAATTTTGGGGAGACAAAGGTGGCTGGGCGTGGAGCTTGTTACTCTCCACCCCCTGCTATGCCTTGCCGGCCTTGTCAATGGGAAGCGGAGTGGTCGCCCCCCCTTCCCCATATTCGATGAACTCTCACTTTCGGATTTGCGATTTTATTAAAGAAAACGTTCGCCTATTGTGGGTGATTGGAGCGGCTTCTGGTGAAAACCTGGGAAGCATGTGAACCAATGACATATGCAGAATGCAAGTTGTGTGTGTGCGTGTTTTACGTTGAGGGACAGACGTGTGACGAAAAGCCGTAGACGTGTGGATTTTTCTCCGGGTCCTCTGGTTTTTACCTTCACATTTAGAAAAATGTGTTTAGGGTATTTGGTTTGCTATAAATGTCCACATCATAAGCCACTTCGTTGAGCTACCCGTTTGTGATGACCAGGTCGCTTCTCAAAAAGAGCTACATAGCTCAGTGGGTCTTACCTGGTAAAATATTAAATAGTTCACAGTTTGTTTTAGTTTTAGAAAGATTATTTCACATCACGTAAGAGGAGGAATACACCATTGCGTGAGTGTAATTACGCGCGATTATATCGGATGTATCGTAACGGCAAGTCGATGTTTTTTTTCTTAATCTCTGCATTGTTTACAAATCTACTTAATAGGCGCTCGCCAACAGCACACGGCCCAGAGGTCTCAGAGCATGTTATGGAAACTTGACAAACGCACACAATCTACATTTTTAAAAGTAAACCAATTCATAATATAAGAATGTTTTACCCTTTCTGGAAATAAAACATGTGTTAAGTTGTTAACACACCAAACAGATTCCTTGAAAAAGGTTTGTGTTTGGTGTTTTAGCATCGTAAGACCTGTTTTATTGCCTGAAAGGGTAAAAACTATTCTTATATTTTGATACTGGCAAAGGAGGTCCCATGATAATCAATTCAGTTGGCGAATGCTGCTGCAGCTGCGTTGACAGTGGTGCACAAACACCAATAACAACAACAACACACTCGACACATTCGTCAATCACACCGTGTGGCCTTAAAAAGTAAACAAATATAACAGGTACGTAAGTGCGCTATGAAGAAGGACCATTAAAGGGTCATTGTCCGAAACGTCACCTGTTATATACACACGTATGTTTTTTTGTATTATGGCCCAGTGCTATGACGAATGTATGAAGTTTGTTTGCTGTTTTATATTTATTTAATCCGCGTGTGGGTGTGTTCCCCACTTTGGCGTCACACTGCGTAGGAGGCGATTTACTTGGATCACTGATGACGGGGGTCGATCATTTGTGAGCGTTCATAATCACGCGACTCAAAGGAAACGTCGAACTTTAGTCTGAGCCTTGCCTTATGAGTGAACCCAATCAATCTCTGGGACGTAATTATTTGGAACCCAAAATCAAAAATGTTTGTTTTTAATTGTTACCGTAGTAACCAAAGTCTAAACCTATACCTGCGTGCAACCTCTCTCGCCTCCCGCAGAACATCATGATAATCGACTTCAGTCGGTTGAGCTCACTCAGTCACGACCCTGTGCACGTGTTAAACGAGCAGGTGGATGCAACTTTGTTGTGATTACCTGCAGCTGTTGTGACAGTTGCTCGTAAACAACAAGAGTCGGCATTGTCTGCAGACACGTGCGGGTGGGGCGGGCGAGTCGGTGCAACACTCAGCCTCGAGCGATCTACCAACTCCAGTCTCGTCTCACCCCGGCCATAATTAAAGGCCTGCTGTGCTGTGTGTACAGCCTCAACTGGTCACATGTCGTGTAGCTCGTGATGTCTGCCCGGGGACGCTAATTATCCCCGCCAAATATCACTGCCCGCTGCTGTCAGCCCCTCTCATGCTGCCCATGAATGCCCCGGCTCCATCGGAAAATGCGTTCGCGTTTCGTCGGTTGCTGAGTTGGGAGAGTTTTCGGCTGTGGCCGATGGAGCTGAACCTCAACCATCTGTCTCGCTCACACGTGCTGGAGGGAGGTGAGCGGCTAGGTGTCTCATAGCACTTAGCCGGCGCCGTTGGGTTGATGGGTTCGAACCCGGGTTCTCGCACGCGTCACGTTGGGTGGTCTTAGCTCGGACATCTGAAACGAACCATCGCATTAGTAACTACGTACATTATTTTTAACCTAGGTTGTCTCGAGTGCGCAATATTTATACTCACCCACCCACTCACCTACTCAGCAGTCCATCGGCCTGAGACTCATCTACCCACTCACTCACCTACTCAACCACCCACTCACCTACTGACCCACCCACTCACCTACTCAACGGTCCATCGGCCTGGAACTCACCTACCCACTCACTCACCTACTCACCCTCCCATTGAGTCGGTAAGAGCGTGGATGAGCAGGTGAATGAATGGATAGGTGAGTTCTAGGCCGATAGACTGCTGAGTAGGTGAGTGGTGGGTGAGTAGGTTAGTGAGTGGTAGGTCAGTTCTAGGCCGATGGATGGTTGAGTAGGTGAGTAGTGGGTGAGTAGGTGAGTGAGTGGGTAGCTGAGTTTGAGGCCGATTAACCGCTGCATAGGTGAATGGGAGGGTGAGTAGGTGATTGAGTGAGTAGATAAGATCCAGACCGATGGACCGTTGAGTAGGTGAGTTCTAGGCCAATGGACTGCTGAGTAGGTGAGTGGGTAGGTGAGTTCCAGGCCGATGGACTGCTGAGTAGGTGAGTGGGTAGGTGAGTTCCAGGCCGATGGACTGCTGAGTAGGTGAGTGGGTAGGTGAGTTCCAGGCCGATGGACTGCTGAGTAGGTGAGTGGGTAGGTGAGTTGCAGGCCGATGGACTGCTGAGTAGGTGAGTGGGTGGGTGAGAAAGTGAGTGAGTAGGTAGGTGAGTTCCAGGCCGATGGACTGCTGAGTAGGTGAGTAGGTGGGTGGGGGAGTAGGTGAGTGAGTGGGTTGGTGAGTTCGAGCCCGGTGGATCGGTGAGTCGGTGAGTGTGAGGGCAAGTAGGTGAGTGAGTCGGTGGGTGAGTAGGTGAGCGAGTGGGTAGTTGAGTTCCAGGCCGATGGACCGCTGACCACAAAGGTCCAAATCTCGTCTGAGTGCGGATAATGATCAGGGTTGTCATGAGCTGCCGAACGAAGACGGCGACGATTCATGTTAACATTCGATGTTCAGTTTAATGTTGGCACGCACTGAGTGGCTGTGGTTGAAGTACCACACTGCGTACATGTCGAGACACCAGAACGATCGTGGCAAAGGAGACAGATACCGCCGCGTGAATGAGCCACGCACTCTGCGCGCCGCGTGCTTCACAGTGCGCGTTAAAGATCCCTTGGAGAGTAAGTCACGTGTGCCGGCTTTTCGGTCCAAATTTGGAAAAAAAATATCCTCACAAATGACGACGTCAGGATACACCGCACATGAGCATTGCTCCCTTGGGGTAGACTCTACTCATGTCTGCATCACAGCCTCTTGGTGATTGTAGCCTTGCGCTTTAAGAGTATCGCGAATACCAATTGTATACCATTTTTGGCATCACATGTAGCTTGGCGTTCTGGAGAAGGACCATTGCCTGAGACATCGCCTCTTAAACAGTTTTGCTTTTAAAGCCACAGCGTTATTGACGATCGTGTTGAGTTTTTGGGTGCATTTATGTGTGCTTTTCCATCACTATCAACGCAGCAACAACAGCACCATCCCCAAACAATGCTGTTCTCAATAAAGAGCGTCTAAATTAACTCTATGATCTGCACGGCAGTTCACTTGTCGTGACGGGTACTGCAAGATCTGACCACGTCCGTCCAGTGCTCGCCGAGTTGCATTGGCCGAATGAACACATTATATGGTCGCACTCATTAAGCACAAAGTGCTTGCCGAAAATGAGCCACAATGCCTCGCTGATCTCGTCAAGCAGCATAATCCATCACGCAAACCCCGGTCATCCTCGCAGTGGCTTTTGGCTAGCCATTTGTCGAGGCATTAATCGGCACTCCCCATGCTGTTAGCGGGTAGCTCCACCTTCTCGTCAACAGGGGTCGGAAGCGTGATCACGCCAGTGTAAATGATCATGGCCCAAGGGGCCAACGCCAATCCCTGGGAAACGGATCCTGGGACACAATACCCAAACCCCGGGAGGGGGGACTGGGGGATGATGTCACCTTCCAGAAGGTTCTGGAAGGGAGGTGTGGCTAGGACAGAGCAAGCCACGGACCTGTATATAAGCCGGACCTCTGAAGGGTCCGGCTCAGTCATCTCCAAGCCGAAGACCGAAGACGGAGCTGAAGATTGGACCCTGGACCCCAACCTCTGCTGTCCTTCTAAGGGCCAAGCTCAGTGAGGCCAGTGGTCAAGACCCAGAGACCTTGGTACGGTTGGGTCAGTGTAGCCTCCCCTAGGGCCTCTAGCCGGAGGGCTAAGAATTAGAGTGGTCCCAGTGTTAGGCGGCAGTGTAGCCCGGAGGCCATACCTCCTTACGTATCGGGTGAAAGGGGCCGTTACCCCTTTGTGTTAGGGACCCTGTATTCAGAGCAGTTAAATAAATATCGTGTTGCCTCACAAAAGTTCTCCTCTGGTTATTGACCCACTACAACTGGTGTCAGAAGTGGCCAAGCATGGAAACCCGGGCGACGATGTGGAAGATGTGGCTGCAGGGATGGCGAGCCCTGCCGATGTTGGTGAGACGCTGCCGGCTGCTCAGCTACCAGCCCAGCCAGCAGGAGGATCGCCAGCGCCAGGCGGTGCACTCCTAGTCGCGCACACCCGCCTCGCCGAGCTGCTCCATGCCGTGGCTTCCATTCTGGAAGAAATAAATTGCGGTGGGTTGTCGGTGGAGGTGGTGGACGGAGCAGGGCCGACACCAACGGCCGTTCCCACCAGCGAGCCGGCCGCACCTTTTGAAAATCCCGCCGAGGGCAGAGGAACTTCCGCCAGAAGCAGATAAACTTCCGCCGGAGGCGGACAAATCACAGAGCGCCGCGTCAACGGCAGCAGACGTACGCAGGCCTGACCAACCAGCAGGCGCCGCGTCATCACTCGAGTGACCTGCTGCAGAGGACGCCGAGCCGCTCGCCACAGGACGCGCGCCGTCTTTCCAAAGCACCTGCCCGTCCTCAAGGAGGTTCGTGGTGGCGGGGGGGGGGGGGGGGGTGACTGGCCGGCGTTCCAGCGCCACTTCCTCGCCCACCAGGAGATGGCAGCCTGGACTGAGGCAGAGGCGCTGCATGCACTCCCAGCCGCCTTGGACTCCGGCGCATGGCAGACATCTACGGGCCGCCATCGGGCATTCGATACCAGTTCGGGGTACGTCGGCGGGGTGCAACTTAGTCACCATTCGCCTTCCACAGCGCCTTGCTGGCCATGGCAAGGGCTGCCTTCCCTCAAATGGACGACGAAGCGATCGATGCTGTGGTCCTGCAGAAACTGTTGGAGCTTGCTCGGGAGCTTCGCATCATTATCCAGGCTGTGGACAATGACGATATGTGTTCTCTGCGTGCCGCCAAAAGCATGCACGCACACCTTCTGCTCCAACGCGACTCGAGCATCGCTGTCTGCGCGTCGACTTCGGAGCCTGCCTGCATGACCGATGACGACTGGGCCTTCGCCACGACATGGCCGTCGAGATGGGGGGCGTCCGAACGCCCACAACGCTAGGACGACCGCCAGTGGGGACGGACTTCCCCGTGCACGGACATCCCTCTCACCTCGCACACCTCAATGCGCCGCGCCGTGTGTTCGACGGTCGACGGGTGTCGGGGCACGTGATTGTTGGGATTCCGAACGGGAGCTCTGACCTGTTCAGTGGTCATAATTCACCCACAGGGTTGTCGCCGCGGCCGCGGGATCTTTCATTGTCATCGGTTCGATCGAAGGGGTGGAGTTCCGCGTGCTCGTCGATACGGGTGCGTAGGCTACTATTATTTCCGGCCTAATCTACAACATTTTGCCCGTTCGGTGTCGACCCCGGCAACGGGTTTCCTTCCCGTGTTTCGCCGCTAACGGGGGCTCGCTTGGCATAATTGGACAAGTTCACGTGCAAATTTAAATTGGCGATATCAAATTGGCGGGGCCTATTATGGTTTTTTCGTCTCTCGCTGTACCGTGTCTGCTAGGGACAGATATCCTAGCCAAGATGCCGATAAGAATTCTTGTCGATCAAGGATGTATCGAACTCCCTTCTGGTCATCGCATGGCATTTTTGCCCTCCCCCACGCATCTGCGCACCGCCTGTGCCACTGTGCAGGCACTGGTTGCCCACACAGTGCGTATTCCGCCGGGTGCGCAGATCCCAGTACCCCTTCGCTTACGAAAACCGCTCGGCTCGGAAGCCTCTGCGAACGGTATTTTGTTGGGACCATCGATTGCAGTCAAGGGCCTTGAACTAGTAGCCGCACAGACTCTCGTGGCGGGTGACGAGGATCCGTCCTGAATGTTGGACTGCGCACGACCATTGTTCCACAGGGGACCGTGCTCGCCCATGCAATGCTGGCCCCCTGGGGAACACGGTCGTTGGCCACGTTGATGTCGGTCCTGGGTCGCAGTCACGTTTGGACCTGGATGAGAGTTGGCTGGATTCACTTTGTGCGGGGGTCTAAATTCCGTACGCTTTTAAGGGAATTTACTGACATTTTCAGTAAAAGTTAATTTGGCATTGTATGCACCAAATTGTTTCGTCATTATATCGACACGGGTGATGCTGCCCCCATCTGGCAAAACCCATTTCGGCTTAGCCCAGCAGAAAAAGAGCATGTGAAATTGGCAGTTGACGACATGCTGGCCGCCGACATAATCTCTTCTTCGACCAGCCCTTGGGGTGCTCCCATAGTTCTCTTTAAAAAGCACGATGGCAGTCTGAGATTTTGCGTGGATTTTCGTCGCCTAAACAAAATTTCGGTGGCCGACGCTTACCCGCTCCAGCGCATGGACGAGTCGTTGGATGCCCTGGCTGGAGCACATTTCTTCTCCACGTTGGACCTTCTGTCGGGGTTCTGGCAACTCCCTCTCGACGAAGCGTCAAAACCCAAGACTGCCTTTCCAACGCCACACGGCCTTTTCGAATGTAATAGGTTGCCCATGGGCCTCCACTCGGCCCCAACGACATTCCAATGGCTCATGGAACTTGTTTTCGCTGGGCTCCAGTGGGACTCATGTTTGATTTACTTAGACAACATCATCGTATTTAGCCACACGTTCAACGAACACCTTGATCGGTTGCGAGCTGTTTTTCTGAAAATGCGCATTGCGAACTTGAAATTCAAGCCACAGAAGTGTCACCTTCTGACGAAGTCTGTCGGATACTTGGGTCATATCGTCAACCGCTCGAGTATTTCCACCGACCCCGAGAAAACCAAGTGTGTTAGCTCGTGGCCAACTCTCACCTCGGTGGGGGAGGTCCGCAGCTTTATTGGTTTTGCGTCCTACTATCACCGCTTCGTGGCTGATTTCACGTCAATCGCCAAACCACTCCATGCTCTGACAGCCAAAGGAGTGAAATGTCGCTGGGGGGGGATGTCGAACAGTCTGCATTTGATTCCCTGCACGATACCCTGGTTAAGGCGCCACCCTTGAGTTATCTAAACTTCTCGGAAACCTTCACTCTTGATACAAACGCCAGCAACACCGGTATTGGCGGGTGCTCTCTCAAATCATCGAGGGCGTCGAATGGGTAATCACTTATGGAAGCAAAGTGTTGTCCTCAGCAGAACAACGCTATTGTGTGACCCGCTGCGAACTACTGGCCATTGTTTTATTTATTCAGCAATATAATAGGCCATACTTGTATGGTAGACACTTTACCGTTAGGTCCGACCAATCTGCGTTACAATGCGCTTTGCGTGTGGACCAACCGTCTGGTCAGCTTTCTAGGTGGCTTGAGGTCCTTCAGGATTACGACGTCACTGTCACCTATCGCAAGGGT
The DNA here is from genome assembly GCF_965212315.1 of Lampetra planeri. Lineage (NCBI taxonomy): Eukaryota > Metazoa > Chordata > Hyperoartia > Petromyzontiformes > Petromyzontidae > Lampetra > Lampetra planeri. The sequence continues at coordinate 10,957,778 of NC_136145.1, read as the reverse complement.
ACCCGCCACACCAATTCCGACGCGCTGTCATGACTCCCGGCAGTTGAAAAATGCGCATGTTTTCTCTGGTCAAGTCATTGCAAGCCGCCAGGGGTTGGGCCCATTCCGCCCCTCGCAGCGGTGGCCACCGCGCTCCCCTCCAACCAGGGTCCACCGGATGATCCCGTCGACCCGGTTGGCCATGATGACCTGCTGGGCTTGACCCTGGCAGAATGGGGTCGCCCCCAGCTAGAGGATGTGTCCTTGCTTGCCTTACGCCGTTGCGCCGGTAATCCGGCCAATACCTGGGGTCGGTTCACTTCCCTTGCCCTGCGTCACGGCCTTCTCATGCATTGGGATGGGGATTCTTGTCACTACAAAATTGTTGTGCCCCCTGCCTTACGAGGTAAGGCCGTTTGGGCAGCGCATGAATGGCTGCTGCATTTGGGCACTCACAAATCCCTAGGCCTGCTGCGACTTCAATTCTTTTGGCCGGGTATGTTGCGCGACGTGACCGATCTCCTGCAGGGCTGCTCCCAGTGCGCACGCCAAAAACCACCGTCGAAGCCGGCATGCCCGCCCTTGCAACCCATCACAGTGTCTCGCGTCAATGAACTGGTGGCTCTAGACATTTTGGGACCCTTCCCTACCACACTTAGGGGTAATAAGTACCTACTGATTGGGGTGGAGTATTTTACACGCTGGCCCATGGCCTGGCCACTCCCTAACCAGTCGGCAGCAGCCATCGTCGAGGTTTTTGTCCAGGGCTATGTCCTGGACAAGGCCTTTCCCGAACGGCTGCTGACCGACCAGGGAATTTTTTTTTCGAGCACCCTCTTGCGCGACGTATGCAACCTTTTGGGCACAAAGAAGGTGCGCACCACTCCGTACCACCCACAAACCGATGGTATGGTAGAGCGTCTCCATAGGATGCTCACCTCTATGTTGTGCCACCAAGTTGACGATTCGCAGCTCGACTGGGATCTGAAAATCCCTGGGGTCTTGGCCGCATACCGGATGGCACCTCATGCGGCGACCGCATTTTGCGGTCCCCCCTGCCGATGTTCGCTTGCATGTTGACCTTCCGTCGCTAAAATCCAAACTCACAGACCACCTGTGTTTCAACATGCGTAAATTGACTGCAGCACGAGAGGCCGCCATTGAAAACTCGGCCTCTCGACAATGAGCTAATTTGCGGCTGCGCGACCCCAAGAAATCTACGCATGCTTGGACCACGGGGACAAGGCCTGGCTCCATTGTCCTAGGTGCCTTTGTCCACGTTGCCCAAACTGCTAAAACCATGGAAGGGTCCCGTCGAAATCGTTGAGGTTGTCCGCCCCCAGTGCGTCAAGGTCTGGTGGGGCAGGCAATGTTGGTTCGTGCATCCTTTGCGGTTGAAGCCCTTAGTTGCGCCGCGCATCCCTACGTCACCTACACACCGCGGGCGCCGAGCATGTGACGTGTCAGGCGAGCTGGGTGATGCCTCCGTGGTGCCTAACCCTCAGCGCAGCCGTGTTGTCACTCCTGCAGGTGATGCGGGAGTAATAGGCCCGTGTCAGTCCACACCGACCGTCCCCTACCGCCGAGTTCTCACACGGCTCGCCAGACGTGCCCGCCGACAAACCCGTCCCACCTGCACCGCCAAGGAAGCCTCCCATCCCCTATGACAGGCCAGCGACACGCACACGCGCTAAAACTCTACGGTTTTCATGACAACCCTTGTTAATTTTCCCTCACACACACACACACCGTATTACCCACTTACCTTGCGCTGCCGGTCACTTACGTCGTAGCCTTTTCCTTACCTGTCGCCGGTCGTGCGGGGTTCTCCTCCGTTGAATTGACGGTTGCGTTGTGAGGGATCGTGTGTATGACCGTACGCCACCCTATGTGTATATATGTATATAGTGTGTATTTGTACAGGGGGTTAGGGTATTTATGTAGGGTTGTTTTATGAGGCACACGCGTTATTTTTTTTTGTGTTTACAAATTGTTGCAGTCAGGACGGCTGCATGCTACGGAGGGGGGGGGGGTGCTGTAGAGGCATTAATCGGCACTCCCCATGCTGTTAGCGGGTAGATACCCTTCTCGTCAACAGGGGGCGGAAGCGTGATCACACCAGTGTAAATGATCATGGCCCAAGGGGCCAACGCCAAACCCTGGGAAACAGATCCTGGGACACAATCCCTAAACCCTGGGAGGGGGGATTGGGGGATGATGTCACCTTCCAGAAGGTTCTGGAAGGGAGGCGTGGCTAGGGTGGAGCAAGCCATGGACCTCTATATAAGCCGGATATCTGAAGGGTCTGGCTCAATCATCTCCAAGCCGAAGACCTAAGACGGAGCTGAAGATAGGACCCTGGACCCCAAGCTCCGCTGTCCTTCTAAGGGCCGAGCTCAGTGAGGCCAGTGGTCAAGACCCAGATACCTTGGCACGGTCGGGTCAGCGTAGCCTCCCCTAGGGCCCCTAGCCGGAGGGCTAAGAATTAGAGTAGTCCCAGTGTTAGGCGGCAGTGTAGCCCGGAGGCCATACCTCCTCAGGTATCGGGTGAAAGGGTCCGTTACCCTTTTGTGTTAGGGACCCTGTATTCAGAGCAGTTAAATAAATATCGTCTTGCCTCACAGAAGTTATCTTCTAGTTATTGACCCACTACACATTGAACAAAGACGGTCACCGCATCACGTGCTTTCAGATGCGCTTCTGCGGTCGTCTGGAACGCTCTTCCAATATTAGGAAGCCACTGGAGTTCGATATAAATTAGTTTTAAATCTTGATTTAAAACTAATTTATATCGAACTACTTTTTGTGTTTAGTTTGTTGTCCTTCCCCGCACCTCCGATCAGCACGGTTGGCTACATACAGTGCGAAAGAAGTTAAATACACGCACAGATACAGCAACCTAACGAAGGGGCCCATGCGAGCCCTCGCCAGCTGGACGCTCGCGCATGTCTTCTCTTGCTCGCCTTTGTGGGCACGGTGCGACGAGTCGCCAGGGATTTTGGAGTCTGTGCGAGCCTCGTGCTAAAGTCAGCCCCGGCCGACGCTTTAACAGTTTCCGCCGTTTGCTGGAGGGTGGCCAAACCCCCGAGCCTATGAACTGAGCTCTGAAAAAGGGTGCTGCTGTCAGTTAGACCAATTAAAAAAATATATATATACTGCAAGCAACAAATACATTTGCTTGCTCAGCAAAGGAATGCTTTAGTTGGCAAATGTGATTATGCTAAGTAGCAATAGTTTTGCCGACAGGGAATGTTTGTGCTGTGAAAGTTGACAAAGAAGTCTTATTCCGGAGCTGATTTCCTTCTGAAAACATTACATTTACCTTTTTTTCTCTCTCTCTTTGTTTACAACTTTTACGCACAGCCCCCCAACGTCAACTTTCGTCCGCATTAATACAAATTAAGTAAAAATCTACCAAGACACGATAATTATTGTGACAATAACAACAATATTAAAATTATTAATGATGATTTACAGCCTTTTCTCAATCCAGATCTGAATGAAGGCCTCCCCTTGCTGATCAGTCATGTGGGAGGGGGGGCGCTATTTGATTTGACCATACTTCACGCTGGTCAGGGCGGGTTCGTAAATATGATTAAGCACAGGCCAGGCTGATCTGTGGAGTCACGCTGTAATGGAATCCTTTGCGGTTTACTTGCAAAAGTCAGTTTAAGCTGCAATGCACCAGTGATCGGGGAGTCCAAGCCGGCAGGAGGAGGCCACGACCCCCAGGATTTGTCGATGTTCGGTGAAGGTGGATGCAGGACGGTGGGACAGCATGCTCGAGTTGACCAGGGTTCAGTGACAACCGATACCACAGCTCTCCGTTACAAGGCAACAGTGACGTGCGGTGAGGTCAATGGCTGGGGAGGCACTGGCTAGTGTCAGAGCCAGATTCACACGCTGAGGGGGGCGTGGCCTCACGGAGGGGGGCGTGTCCTCACTGAGGGGGGCGTGTTAGACATGTCCTCAGTGAGGCAGATGTGATAGCTGCCTCCCCTGGTGCTTTTTCATTGCAGTTTCATGACGAGACCAGCGAGTCTAAATATCTTTATACACATACGTGAAATTAGTTACCTGGAGTATGGAAGGCGAGGGCATGAAATGAAGGGGTCTACAAACGTTATATTGGTGACATCCTGAGATCGTAACAGGCACGTGCTTATTGCCCGAGCTCCATCCAATTACTGAGGGGTTGCGCAATCAAAGGGGAGGCTGAGCTCGTCGCTGCCTCACCTCTCGTCTCTTCCTGTATTTGCAGCAGAGCTCCGCAAATTTGGCAATTTTGACTATAAAAATTATTGGAATCGTACAGAAATGACATTTATAACACAGATCAGTGGAAAAATCTTAATATTTATCTTATTTGATTATTCTTTTTTTTTACTTTTCGTAACAGCTATTTTCATTGGAGTATGACAGGTGAGGCTCTGCCTCCCCTGCCTCCCCTGACCGCACATCCCTGCAAGGCAGGCATAGAAAGGCCACGCGGAGAGATGTCTTGGTGGAGGATATAAGTCACGAACGGGATATAATTCTCCACGAAGGCAGAGTACCTATATCTAGGCCTATAAAGTCTGGCAGTTTCACCGGCATTGAGTCAAGCAAGCCCGATTCTGTTCATCAGACACTGTGTCGAAACCGGTCCAGGGTTTTGCTTGTACTCAGTCAAGGATTTGACATTCTAGACTCCCCAGAAGGCCGTGGTGCAGATGAGTTGTGTAATAAATACACTTTACGTGGAGTGACGGATACGCGGAGTCATTGTCTGCTTGGCCATTTTTATTACTGCAGCTTTGATAGTGCTGATTGTTGCTGGCCGGTGGACGTTTTAAATCTTTAGGCCTCAATGACCCAGTAATATAGAATTTTCAATGCTGGCTTAGTACCTGTGTAGCGACATCGTCGCATGTCGCCGTGTGCGGGACTTACCCTGGCTAGGGCACGCCACGCGACGTATTGTAAGGATGCAGTACCAGCCCCAGGGTAAAGGGGGCAAGAAGGGGGATCTACCCGAGGACCCCCAGAGGGGGGGCTGAGGGGACCCCGGGCCGGGGGAGGAGCCCTACGCGTGGGCCCATAAAGGAGGTGGGGCTGAGGGCGAAGCAAGCCCCGCACAGGAGATAGAAAGCCGGTCCCCATTGGGGATCGGGAGTGAGGATTGCTGTGAAGACGCTGCGCCCCAGCCTGAAGAGGAGCGACACATGGGAACTCGGACTCGAGTAGTGCAGTAGGGTGGTTACGTCGTGGCGTGTGTTAGGTTAGCTAGTTCTTACCAACTCTTCTGTATGGGTGCGAAGCCTGGACAGTCTACCAGTGCCATGCCAAGAAATTGAATCATCACGACTTGAGCTGTCTGAGGAAACTGCTGAGGATCAAGTGGCAAGACAGAATCCCTGACACGGAAGTCCTCAGCAAGGCCAATATCCCTAGCATCCACACCTTGCTTGCGAAGAAACCAGAATGCCCTGCGCGAGACTGCCAAAACAAGTCTTCTTTGGCGAGCTGAAGAATGGCAAGCGAGCACAAGGTGGCCCCAAAAAGCGCTACAAGGACACCCTGAAAGCTTCCTTAAAGAGCTTTAGATTCGACCTGAAAAGCTGGGAACCCTTAGCTCAGGACTGACCTGCCTGGAGAAGAAAAGTACAGGACGGTGCAGTCCTCTGTGAGAGCAGAAGCTCCTGTGCTATCTTGAAGAGGAAGCAGCGCAAATCTACCAAGGAAGGACTTGTGGCTGCACCTCAAAGCTCTACATCCTCCCTGACCTGTCCAGTGTGCCACGGAGAATTCCGGGCTCGGATTGGCCTGTTCAGCCATCTGCGCACTCATCAAAACCCAACAAAATGACAAACGTGCCATGGTCATCATCAACTATGATGGACGAACAAGAGAGAAGAGAGAGAGTTCGGTGGGTTACCACCGTAGCTAACCGCGTAAAGGGGCCGTTATCCCTTTTGTGTTAATGTTAATAAACGTGTTGCCTCCAGTACTTGGACTGAGTCTCCGGTTTACCCACCACATCTGGATAAGCAGTGCACCGTTATTTGGGCACAGTTGCTACATCATCATTACCATCGTCGTCGTAACGTCATCACTTCCGTGATATTGTCATCATCATTACGGCACCATCATTACCATCACTTCATTGCTACCATATCGTTTTCAATATTACCATCTTGGAGAGAGCATTACTCTTCTGGTTTAATGTTTTTATCCCAAATTGTGAAATCACTGCCAGATAAATAAAAAAAAACTCAAAATTAAAAATGTCTTGTGTGAGCATCACGGTCTTACGACTCTCAAAGGTGTTTTCAATTCAATAGTAGCCCCCGCCGCTTGAATATCAGGTATCATTTAGCCACCGCGGGACAATTGAATTCCATCAAGATTGGCTCGTGGGATGATGTAAATCGGCGTGTGTGAGTGTGTGTTCTTGTCTCTCTGTGAGGAGCCGTAGTGTAGCGGTTAGCGCGCTGCGTGACAAACTCTAGTTCGATTCCCGCTCACGGCCAACACCAGTGGCGATTATCTGAACTGGGCCTCCCCTAGGTCGACTCAGCCTCAAATGAGTATCTGGTACGGTGTGTAGTAAACATCGCCGTTGGGGAGACAAAGGCGGCCGGGCGTGGCGCTGGCCACTCACCCCTTCGTGTGGTGTGCCGACCTTCATAGGTGCTCGCTAACAGCACTTGCCCCAACAGTTTGTTCAGCCTATACGGGAAGGGGTTCTTTGTCTTTGGTACGAGAGGCTGGGGGATGGGAACTGGGGAGGGCCTCTGCCCGCACCCGTCCCCCTGGCGCCCCCCGTCCCACTCGCAGCCCCGCCGCGGCGAGCGTGGATCCAATTTCTCTCCGACCCTCCTTTATGGCCGTGCCAGAAAACTCGCAGCGAGAGGTATCGGTCGTTTCGTTTCACAAAGGCCCACGACTGATATGATATTAACCAGTCAGCCAGAGCCATTATTGATCAATCTGTCCGTCTATCCTAACCACCCCACCCCTGCCACCACTACCCCCGGTCTGTCTGTTCGCCTTTAAAGTTGAGCGCATCTTAAGTTTCCGCGATATTGCGGCGGCGTCCGTGGCTCGACGTCGCATTTGTCTGCGCTAAACGGACGGCGGAGATTTTTGTGTTTTTCAGCGAGGGCGCGGGAACAAGCGGCCGCGTTGTCCGCGCCGGCGGCGAGGTCTGTGCAGCGTCCGCTCGCGTCGCGTTTGATCCCCCCCACAACCCCCCCCCACAGCCCCCCCACGCCTCCACCCCCTGCAGCACAGAGAGCCAGGCCAAGAGCGAGAGAGAGAAAAGTTCCCACTCGCACAGGAAACAGCCCCGGCCTTGTTCGAATAGCCTCGTAAAAATGTTTGATTTTATTTTTATTCGGAAATGCGGCGGTACGCCTACCGACATCCGCCTTTGCTGCTTTAACCGCGGAGTTTTTTTTCCTCCCCAATGTTGAGGCGCGCCGCCTGTAATCGCAACCACCTTCAGGTCACGGCGCTCCCCCGAGATATTTAATCGTATCTTGACAACGGCCGTGTCGGTGTCTTTGTAGGAGCCCGTCTAATCCACCGCAGATTTAATGGGGCATGGGCGAGAGGGGGAGTAGTTGAAACAAAAAAAGATAAACCACATCTCGGCTCTGCGAGATCAATCTTTCTGGCAGAGCTGCATCCAGGCCGCTCTCCAGGTCACCAGTGCGCCACCGTCGGAAGCGCCGGGCACTGGCGGTAGATTGTGACGAAGAAATCTGGATGAAGACCGCTGCTCCCGGAGTGACTGATAACGTGAGCACGTGGCTTTGGACACTGTCCTCTCAGCATCAGAGCGCATCCGGCTAAACGCGCCCTGGGGTCTCTTCGCAGGGAGAGATCGAGAGAGCGAGAGAGAGTGATGGAGAGTGGCCTTATATCTTATTCACCTGTCGTTCAGAACGCTGGCAGCCACTCGAGATGAATAATTTATGGCGGGGGTGGGGAGGGGGGAAGGGGGATGAGTGGCGCTTGAAACATTCCCGCAAGAGTTGGTGGGGCTTGGGAAGGCCGCTGGTCCGTTTTCGGGTCGTGCGGTGAAATAGCCGCGGTGGGATCTGCCGGTGGCGGCCGTTGGGGAGCGCTGGGAGCTGAGCGTGGCGGCGCTGCAGTTGCACTGCGTGGAGCAGGCGGAGCAGACGAAGCACGCGCGCTTCCGTGCTGTGACTGTCTGGCCGGTTAATTCATCTTTAATGTGCACGGAGCAGTTACAACGCTGCATCGCACAATAGGTGGTAGCGCAGAGATTTTAAATATACTCGAGACACATAATTAAATCGTGGCTTTTATAAGATTCACCCGTGGCACGTGTCGTTGATGTGGCAGGTGTGTCTTATGTGCTAAATGGGAAGTCATAATCAGTGCAGTCTTTATGTTTCCATCATACTCATTAATTATCATCATCATAATAGCATGGGTGCGATATATCTGTTAATTATAAAATTTATAAAAATTTGATCGGCTCGTTGAAATTCACCACTGGACGGATGAAATCCTCCCCACGCAAGTGCCACCCGTGGCAGTGTTCATTCTACATCAGGGCTGGTTGGTGAAGGAGGGGAGCCAAGGACCAACTCATGAAGCACTCGCCACTCACGTTCGCCGCGGCAGTGAGCCCAACTCAGTGCACTAATCACTGCGCCACTGCTGCGGAAATAAATTACAAAAATTGATACATTAATTACTGCATAGGAAACTAAACCCAACACGTTGTGAATATCGGCTTGTTGTAGGTCACTTAAACCGTACGTTTTCATAGCCACTACAATGATTCATATTTGCGTTTTGGGTTTGGCCACATTCATGAAAAAAAAGAAATCAACTAACAAGAGCATTGAAACTGCCCAAGTAATTAAAACGATCAAAATACCGTACATTGCAGGAGTAACTGATAAACTAGGCAGATTTTTGGAAAAACAAAACATCCGAGTCAGATTTGGCACGGTACATAAAAATAAAAAAAATCTAATATCTGGTACAAAATATGTATTACCGAAGCTATCAACAGGTGTGTACAGGATTAACTGCACGTGTGGTACATGTTATGTTGGGCAAACAGGACGAATGATCAGCACGAAACTAAAATAACAGCAGATAAATATTAAATTATCCCAAATGAAACTGTCAGCAGTAGCAGAACATGCGTGCCAACAAGAACACTCAATTTTTTTTGATAATGTTGAAGTTTTGTGCAAAACTAGCAACTACTGACCAAGACTAATTAGAGAATCTATCGAAATTGAAAGAAAAAAAAATAACATCATTAGACCTCCTTTGCATTACCAAAATATAATAGGGTTTTCCCACATTTTTTTTCTGGCAACTAAACTGTAACCTTTTTACAACCTTTTTACACACTACTTGTGGTCAAAATGCAAACAAAACACACACTGATAATATATGCATTGTCCTTGATGGGGGGAGTGAGTTGGGGGAGTGGGATGGGGGGAGTGATTGGGGAGAGTGAGACGGGGAGAGTGAGACGGGGAGAATTGGAAGAGAAGACTTTTGACTTTTAAATAACTTTTATTGCAAGAGGAGAAGTGAGATGGGGGGGAGTGAGATGGGGAGGAGTGAGATGGGGGGGGGGAGTGAGATGGGGGAGTGAGTTCGGGCAGTGAGTTGGTGGCGTGAGTTGGCGGAGCGAGCCAAGTGAGTGGAGGAAGTGCGTGGGGGGAATGCGTTGGGGAGAGAGTTGGGAGAGTGAGTTGGGAGGGTGAGTTGGGAGAGTGAGTTAAGGGAGTGAGTTAGGGGAGTGAGTTGGTGGAGTGAGTTGGGGGAGTGAGTGGGGGGAGTGAGTTGGGGGAGTGAGTTGGGGGAGTGAGTTGGAGGAGTGAGTTGCGGGAGTGAGTTGGGGGAATGAGTTGGGGGAGTGAGTTGGGGGAGTGAGTGGGGGAGAGTGAGTGAGCGGAGTGAGTGGGTAGAGTGAGTTGGGGGAGTGAGTTGGAGGAGTGAGTTGCGGGAGTGAGTTGAGGGAGTGAGTGGGGGAATTGAGTGGGGGGATTGAGTGGGGGGAGTGAATTGGGTTTGACTGAGTTGGGGGGAGTGAGATGGGGTGAGCGAGTTGGCGGAGTGATTTGGCGGCGTGAGTTAGGGGAGTGAGTTAACGAATTTATTTGGGGGAGTGAGTTGGGAGAGTGAGTTGGGAGAGTGAGTTGGGGAGGTGAGTTAGGGGTAAAAGTTAGGGGAGTGAGTTGGGGGAGTGAGTTGGGGGAGTGAGTTGGGGGAGTGAGTTGGGGGAGTGAGTTTGTGGAGTGAGTTAGGGGAATGAGTTGGGGGAGTGAGTTGGGGAAGCGAGTTGTTGGAGTGAATTGGGGGAGTGAGATGGTGGAGTGAGTTGGGGGAGTGGGTGGGGGGGAGTGAGTGAGCGGAGTGAGTGGGTGGAGTGAGTTGGGGGAGTTAGTTGGAGGAGTGAGTTGCGGGAGTGAGTTGGGGGAGTGAGTGGGGGGAGTGAATTGGGTTTGACTGAGTTGGGGGGAGTGAGATGGGGGCGGAGTTAGATGGCAGAGTAATTTGACGGCGTGAGTTGGGAGATTGAGTTAGGGGAGTGATTTAGGGGAGTGAGTTGGGGGAGCGATTTAGGGGAGTGAGTTGGAGGAATGAGTTGGGGAAGTGAGTTGTGGGGGGGGGTGGGTTATGGGAGTGAGTTGGGGGAGTGAGATGGGGGGATTGAGATGGGGGAGTGAGTTTGGGGAGTGAGTTGGGAGAGTGAGTTTGGGAGGGAGTTGGGAGAGTGATTTAGGGGAGTGAGTTAGGGGAGCAATTTAGGGGAGTGAGTTGGAGGAATGAGTTGGGGAAGTGAGTTGGGGGGGGGTGGGTTATGGGAGTGAGTTGGGGGAGTGAGATGGGGGGATTGAGATGGGGGAGTGAGTTTGGGGAGTGAGTTGGGAGAGTGAGTTTGGAAGGGAGTTGGGAGAGTGAGTTAGGGGAGTTAGTTAGGGGAGTTAGTTAGGGGAGTGAGTTGGGGGAATTGAGTTAGGGGAGTAAGTTTTGGGAGTGAGTTGGGGGATTGAGTTGGGGGGAGTGGGGGGAATGAGTTTGGGGGGAGTGAGTTTTGGGGGAGTGAGTTTGGGGGAGTGAGTTGGGGGAGTGAGTTGGGGGGAGTGAGTTGGGGGGAGTTAGTCGGGGGAGTTAGATGAGGGGATTGAGATGGGGGGAGTGAGTTTGGGGAGTGAGTTGGGAGAGTGAGTTCGGGGAGGGAGTTAACGAATTGATTTGGGAGAGTTAGATGGGGGGAGTAAATGGGGAGAGTGAGTTGGGAGAGTGATTTGGGAGAGTGAGTTGGGAGAGTGAGATAGGGGAATGAGTTAGGGGAGTGAGTTAGGTGAGTGAGTTGGGGGAATGAGTTTTGGAAATGAGTTGGGAGAGTGATTTAGGGGAGTGAGTTAGGGGAGCAATTTAGGGGAGTGAGTTGGAGGAATGAGTTGGGGAAGTGAGTTGGGGGGGGGGTGGGTTATGGGAGTGAGTTGGGGGAGTGAGATGGGGGGATTGAGATGGGGGAGTGAGTTTGGGGAGTGAGTTGGGAGAGTGAGTTTGGAAGGGAGTTGGGAGAGTGAGTTAGGGGAGTTAGTTAGGGGAGTTAGTTAGGGGAGTGAGTTGGGGGAATTGAGTTAGGGGAGTAAGTTTTGGGAGTGAGTTGGGGGATTGAGTTGGGGGGAGTGGGGGGAATGAGTTTGGGGGGAGTGAGTTTTGGGGGAGTGAGTTTGGGGGAGTGAGTTGGGGGAGTGAGTTGGGGGGAGTGAGTTGGGGGGAGTTAGTCGGGGGAGTTAGATGAGGGGATTGAGATGGGGGGAGTGAGTTTGGGGAGTGAGTTGGGAGAGTGAGTTCGGGGAGGGAGTTAACGAATTGATTTGGGAGAGTTAGATGGGGGGAGTAAATGGGGAGAGTGAGTTGGGAGAGTGATTTGGGAGAGTGAGTTGGGAGAGTGAGATAGGGGAATGAGTTAGGGGAGTGAGTTAGGTGAGTGAGTTGGGGGAATGAGTTTTGGAAATGAGTTGGGGGTGTGAGTTGGTGGAGTGAGTTGGGAGAGAGTTGGGAGGTTGAGTTGGGAGAGTGAGTTGGGAGAGTGAGTTGGGAGAAAGTTGGGATTGTGAGTTGGGAGAGTGAGTTGGGAGAGTGATTTTGGAGAGTGAGTTGGGAGAGTGAGATAGGGGAGTGAGTTAGGGGGTGTGAGTTGGCGGAGTGAGTTGGGAGAGAGTTGGGAGAGTGAGTTGGGAGGGTGAGTTGGGAGAGTGAGTTGGGAGAAAGTCGGGAGAGTGAGTTGGGAGAGTGAGTTGGGAGACTTTTTGACTTTTAAACAACTTTTATTGCCGCCAGCAGCAAAAGCACCGGAGGCGATTCCAATATGAAAAACAGTCATCAGCAAACGAAAGAAAACAAACGTTACATATCGTTACAAATCCACGTGCTGTGGTGCTGAAAGCACCGCACACAACACAAAAGAAAAAAGTCACGTGGTTGTGGTGTCATCGCGCACGCCACGGTGACGAGCGAGCGTTTCAGAAGGTGAACACGAGGGTGCCGTCCACGCTGGTGCAGAGGGCCTTTCCGGCTCCCCAGCGTTCGAAGAATACGTGCACATCACCGATGTGTGTGTGGTACGCGTGCTCCAGCCGGAGCCGCGCCTTAAGCAGGCCTCTGAACACCGGAAGCACAGAGCAGCCGTCAGTATCACCCTCCAGCATCTTTTTCCTCGTTCTGTACACCGCCATCTTCGCTTGCGCGCAGGCGAAGTTGGCGAGGTCACGGCGCTTGTTTGCCAGGTAAGGCACTCCGTATACGAAGCTGCTGTTGTAGAAAGGCACCCTCAGTTTCCTGAAGATGTCCCCCAAAAGACGGAACATTGGTTTGAGCCGCTGGCAGTGTAAGTATTGGTGGGGCAGATCCTCCCTGGCACCGCAGGAAATGCACAAGTCTGTTACCCCTGGCGAGATTCGGCTGAGCCACACGGCCGATGGCAACGTGCAGTGTTCCAACCTCCACTGGAGGTCACCGCAGCGTTTGGCTACAGGAGACTTGTACATTAGTTTCCACTGAGGGACGGCTGCAATGAGGGGAGATAAACGGTCTCTCCATTTTGTGTCCGGTAGGTCGGCCAGGTCCTGAGAATGCATCGCCTTTAAGCAGCACGTGTAGAACACTGTGTTTGGGGCACTCTTGAGTGGCACGTTGCTGCAGCTTCGGAGCTTCAGGAGCTTGCCGGAGTCGCTGTGGCCAGGGGGCTTGGCGCAGGAGAAACATAACTCTGGGAAAGAGGAGGGTGGGGGGGGCCGCCACCATCCCCCTGTGCTTCCAGCTTAAGGCGCAGCTCCTCCATGGCGTGGAGTACGTCGCGCAGCAGCTTTTCCCCAGCGAGCATGGAGCGGAGCCCTGCGGTGTTGGCGATCTCAGCTGCGGTCTTCCACTTGGGCTGGTGGGTCTGCACGAGGTGGAAGACTTTTTGCAGCCCTGCTGATGTGAGGCGTAGAGCCAGGGTCCTCTCTCCTCTGATTCCCTGGAAAAGGTTGTTGCAGAACAAGGGCTCATTCAGGAACTGCGCGAGGTCATACGGCTTCTGCTCCACTCGAGGCTGAGCCACGCGTCCAAGAGGCTCTGGTGATAACTTGGCAGCCTCGTGTAGTCGACCAGGCTCAGGTCCATCAGGAAAAGCTCCTTTCCATACCCCAGGCACCCCCCTGCATTTCTCAGCAGGGCGAGGGCCGGCGACTTCCAGGGTAGCTCCTCCTGGTCGTACAGCAGGCGTCTGACAGCCATGAGCCTGAAACTCATGATCCTGGCGGTGACGTCCACCAGACCCTGGCCGCCCTCGCTCACCGGCAGGCAGAGAACGCCCGGCCAGAGCCAGTGCTTCCCGTGCCAGACGAAGTGAGCGAGTGAGCGGTTTACTCTGGCGAGTAGCCAAGCAGGAGGCTGGAGGGCCTTGGCTTTGTGCCACAGCACGGATGCAGCCAGGGTGTTAGCGACAAGCACTCGTCCCCTGAATGACATCTGCGGCGCGAGGCGTGCCCATGTCAGTAATTTAGCTTCGATTGTGTCGGCTAGCTCAGTCCAGTTGTTCAGAGCGACATGTGGTTTCCCCAGGTAAACCCCCAGGTACTTGACTCCATCGTCCCGCCACATGACTCCTCCTGGGAGGAGTACAGAGCGAATGCCGCCTTGCGGCCTAAACACAGGGCCTCGCACTTGGGCCAGTTGACCCTGGCGGAGGAGGCCCTCTCGTACACTGCAACCGCCTGGCAGAGCGTGGATACGTCATGTGCGCCGTTAAGGATGACGCATATGTCGTCTGCGTAAGCCGAGAGTTTGACGACTGTGTTCTCAGGTCCCGGGACTTTGAAGCCAGACAGATTTCGTCTCAGGTGGCGTAGCAGTGGCTCAATGGATAAGGTGTACAGCAGCCCCGAGAGGGGGCATCCCTGTCTGACCCCCATCGTCACAGGGAAAGGGGCGCCGAGCCACTGGTTTATCTTCAACAGGCTGGACGTGCCCGTGTACAGGAGCCTGACATGCGAGATGAAGGCATGGCCGAAACCAAGCGACGTTAGGAGTTTGTCCAAGTACTCGTGGCTCACCCTATCAAAAGCCTTCTCTTGATCCAAGAAGAGGAGGCCTAAGTCCATGTTGGGCGTTTCTGCAAGGGAGATTATGTCTCTGACCGTACCGATGTTGTCGTATATGCACCGGCTGGGGATGCAATACGACTGTTCCGGCAGGATCAGCTGACCTAGCACTGTCTTGAGACGGTTTGCCAGCACCTTGGAGAAGATTTTGTAGTCGACGCACAAGAGGGAGACGGGTCGCCAATTCTCAACGAGCCGCAGGTCCCCCTTCTTAGGTAGCAGGGAGACCACCGCTCTCCTGCAGCTCTGTGGGAGTTCACCCTTCTGCAGGCTCTCAGTCAACAGTTGTAGTATTTGAGGGCCAAGCTCATCCCAGAAGGCCGCATAAAATTCAACCGGCAGGCCGTCAATCCTCGGGGCTTTACCAGCTGCGAGCCCTTTCACAGCGGTGTGGAGCTCCTGCAGGGTGACGGGGCTGTCCAGACGATCCCGCTCGAGGACTCCTAAGGTAGGGCTCCCGTCCAGTAGCTCCCGGACAGCCTCGTCGTGTATGGTTTCGGCGGTGAAAAGTTGTGAGTTGAAATCCCTGGCGGTCTTGGCGATCTCGCTCTCAGATGTTGCTGTTTGTCCATCTGGGGTTCGCAAACTGGAAATTTTTGTGGTGTTGGCCAGTGTTTTGTTTAAGCGGAAGAAAAATTTAGAAGGAGAGTCCATCTGCGACAGGTGCTGCATCTTTTTGTGCACAAAAGCACGATGTGCCTGCTCGTCTGTGATGGACCTGAAAAGCCGCTGCTTCTCCAGTAGCGTCTCACCCAGCTGCGTGTCGTGGGATGAGCTCAGCTCTGCCTCGAGTGCCAGCAGCTCATTTTGCAGTTGGCGCGCCACCTCATTCTTGGCGGCGGCATGCTGGCTCATGAACTTCTGACAGAGAACCCTGACCTGTGCCTTTGTGTTGTCCCACCATAGCTGGTGGGAGCTGAAACTTCCTTTGGCAGGCAGCCACTGAGCCCAAAAGGCTTTGAAGGTTTCTCTGAAGTCGATGTCATCAAGCAGCTGTATGTTGAGTCTCCAGTAGGCGCTGTGCTGCTCCGCTTTGGGAATTCGCAGCAGCACAGAGACCAGGTGGTGATCTGAAAAACCGGAGGGTACGATTTAGCTGTCCCCGAGCAGGTTAACGCTGCTGGCGTTGACGTAGTCGGTCGAGCCTGGCAAGGCTTATCCTGCCTTGAGAGCCGCAGCGGCACCAGGAGTACTGCCGCTGGGCTGGATGCTGTAGTCGCCACACGTCACGCAGATCCAGTCTCCGCACGAGGTCGGCTAGCGGCCGTGCGGATTCAGGGTGAGGTTCGGCAGTGTTGCGGTCGAGAGCCGGGTCGAGGGTGCAGTTAAAGTCTCCCCCCACGACGGTGAGCACGTCGTCCACGTCGTCTGTCGCGAGTGCGTCCCGCAGAGCGCCGAAGAAGAGCTTCCTCTCGGGGGCCTTGCTCGGCGCGTACACGTTAAAGCACCTGAGGCTGGATTTATTCAGGACGAATTCCACAGAAATCAAGTGACCTTTGACGATTTCTTTGAAGGAGACATTCTCTGGTGCAAACCGCGAACTGAGCACAATTGCCACGCCGGCGAGGTTGTCCTCGGCATGGCTGAAGAAAGCCCGGCCCCCTAGGAAAGGCTGGCGTTGGGCCTCCAGAGTGGCATCGAGGTAGGTTTCCTGGAGGAGAGTCACATCTGCTTTGTGTTCCCTGACCAAGCGGCAGATCTGGTCCCACCTCTTGTCACTGCGAGCGCTGTTACAGTTCAGACTAGCAACCTTAATAGCTGAAGCCATCATGTAGTTTTGTGGTGGTGATGGTGGTAGTGTTAACAGTAGTTGTGGGGGGTTGGGTTACTTCTGGGCAGAAAGAATAATCTCCTTCTTCGCCTTGCGCATGAGCGGTTTTAGCCGGTAGCATTCCTGAGCTGAGAAACCCAACCTGTCGCTGTTACGGCAAATTTGTTGGGACGCTGTGAGGAAAGTGGCGGGGTCAGTGAAATAGGGCCCGACCTTAACTTTACGCTTCCTGAAAGTTTTCTCGAGGAATTTTTGGATGCCCTCAGGTGTGCAATCGAACTTGCTGTCGACTTGTGAGCAGCTGGAATCACTCATGGTGTCTTCTCCTTCGGTCTCTGACACCTCGCCGTCCGAGTTCTCCAGCTCGTCATACTGTGACTCGGCAGAGGCCTCGTTTGCCGTTGGCGATGGCAGGGCCTCGTTAGGAAGAGGGTGGCTGTCCTCTGGTAGTGGAGGGTCTTTTGCTCTTCCTTCGGGTGAGGTGAGCCGGCCTTCCTCGCCTTCCCGCAGTGTGGCGCCTTCAGGCGCCGCACCGTCTGGTGGTTCCTCTTGCTCTGAGGATGCTGTGGCGGCGTTCGGCGGGGGTGTTGGCGGCCCTTGTCCCACCGTGCTGTCCTCAGGCGGGTCGTCATCAAGCATGTCTTCATATTGACCCCCTGCAACGGCGTCTGGGATGGCGCTCGAGGGGGGCGGTTGGTCGTCCTGCTCTGCGAGTTTTGGGTAGGGCTCGTGATCAGCGGTGGCCGCGCGCTTAGGGTTAGGGGCCGCGTGGCCTCCTCCGCCGAGGGCGGGTTTTACCCTGTGCTTGCGGGAGGTGACAAGGGTGAAGCCCTCGGCATCCTCGTCGTCGGTGGGCGGCTTTCTGCAACCGGCCGCCGCTTCAGCGTCCTGCTGTTGCAACAGCTGGCACTCGTGCAGTGGTGGCTGCTGCTGCTGTGGCTGCGGCGGCTGCTCCTTCTGCGGTTGCTGCTGCGGCTGCTGCTGCTCCTGCTGTTGCAATTGCTGCTGCTGCTGCGCAGGCTGCGGCGACTGCTGCTGTAGCTGCTTTTGCCGGCGCTGCTGAGGCTGTTGTGGCTGCTGTTGCTGCTGGCGCTGCTGCTGGCGCTGCTGCTGTTGCTGCTGGCGCTGCTGCTGTTGCTGCTGGCGCTGCTGCTGTTGCGTGGCCTTTACTACAGGCTGCATGTTTTTCCCTTTTGGTTTCCCCGTGCAGTTTGCACGGCATGGCCGAAGCCACCGCACACATAGCAGCGTGGCAACGCGGTGGACACGTACACGGTGTAGGTGTATTCTTCCGCAGTGTACTTAAAGTTCACGTTGAGTTCCATGTTGTTGCCGTTTAAAATCATGAATGTTTGTCTCTTAAATGACAAGACGTGCGCCATTTCTGGGTCCCGTGTGCGCAAGGGCAGCATAATTATTCGGGACACAACTTTGCCGAACCGCTCAAGATCTCGTTGTAGGTTGGCAGTTTTGAGGAAAGGTGGTGCGTTGGAGATGAGCACTTTTCGCGCGGGGGAGGAGAGAGGTGTGCATTGCACAAATATCTCCCCCCTGAAGGTGAGCCCCGTGGCGATGACACGTGCCACCATCTCCGCGTTGGTGAAGAGGACCACGTAGCCACGGTTCATGGGGGCCGCAGCAATGACGTTCCGCTTCCCCACACACTGTCCTGCGGCTTCTATCACGTCGTCCACCCTTATCTCAGGAGGCGGGAAGCAGAACAGTCCGTGTTGGGGGGTTCCAGGAACCTCCGGAACAGCATGGCTTGGCATTGCCGAAATAAATATATAAATAGTTGAATAACCAAATAAATAACCTTCGTTAGCTGCAGGGATGAAAGGAGAGAACAAGACAAGAAGATGGGTGGAAAATAAGAGTGGGGGGGGGGGGCGCAGGGTGGAGACAGGAGAGAGGGGGGGCAGTGAACAGGTGTTGTCACTAGCGTCCCGTGGAGTGACGGGTGCTGTGGGGGCAGGGAACAGCAGTGTGCAGAGAGAGGTTCAGAACAGAGCAGAGAGGAGAGGAGTGAGAAAAAAAGAGCGATTTTTTTGTTTGCAGTAAAGCAGAAGAATAGGAAGGATGTAAGAGAGGGGGAAGGAAGAGGTAATGGGGTGCAGAGCTGTGAGTAGGCCGCAGGCCTGGCGAGTAAACGAGTGTGATGAGAGGAGGAAGAGATAAAGAGGAGTGAGACAGAACGACCCTGTGTTGTTGGAGGCACTCACAGAGGTGGAGGAGAGAAGATGAGCACTCGATGGTGCTCGGAGATTTAGAGAGGTCGCAGGAAAGTGCAAAAAACGAAGTTAGGTGAGGCTAGGATGCGTACATGAAACTAGGCCCTCACTGGCAGGCAATGTTTCTCCAGGAGCACAGGTAGACACACCCTCTTCCCAGCATGCACCGAGAGAGAGAGAGAGAGTTGGGAGGGTGAGTTGGGAGAGTGAGTTAAGGGAGTGAGTTAGGGGAGTGAGTTGGGGGAATGAGTTGGGGAATTCAGTTAGGGGGGTAAGTTTTGGGAGTGAGTTAACAAATTGATTTGGGGGAGTGAAATGAGTGAGATGGGGGAGTTATTTGGAGGAGTGAGTTAGGGGAGTGAGTTGGGGGGGGTGAGTTGAGTGAGTCAGAAGGGGGAGTGATTTAGGGACGTGAGTGGGGTGAGTGAGATGGGGTAGTGAGTTGGGGGAGTGTGTTTGGGGATTGAGTGGATGGAGTGTGTAGGGGGTGTGAATTGGTAGAGTGAATTTGGGAAGTCAGTGGGGTTCGTGATTTGGGGTAGTGAGTTTGGGGGAGTGAGTTTTGAGAGTGAGTTGGAGGAGTGAGTCGGGGCAGGGAGTAGTGGGATTGAGTTCGGGGAGGGAATTGTCGGAGTTTGATGGGGAGTGAGATGTGGGGAGTGAGATGGGGGGAGTGAGATGGGGTGAGCGAGTTGGCGGAGAGATTTGGCGGCATGAGTTAGGGGAGTGAGTTAACGAATTGATTTGGGGGAGTGAGATTGGGGGAGTAAGTGAGGAGAGTGAGTTATAGGAGTGAGTTGGGGGAATGAGTTGGGGGAGTGAGTTGGGAGGTGAGTTTTGGGAGTTGGTTGGGGGGTGAGTTTTGGGAGTTAGTTGGGGGAGTGAGTTGGGGGGAGTAAGTTATGGGCGTGAGAACGGTAGTGAATTAGGGAAGTGAGTGGGGAGAGTGAGATGGGGGAGTGATTTGGTGGCGTGAGTTAGGGGAGTGAGTTGGGGGATTGAGTTGGGGAAATGAGATGGGGGGAGTGAGTGGAGGGAGTGAGTGGGGGTGTGAATTGTGGGAGTGAGTTGGGGAGAGTGAGTGTTGGGGGAGTGAGATGGGGGGAGTTCTTTGGGGGATTGAGATTAGGGGAGTGATATGGGGGAGTCAGAAGGGGGAGTGATTTAGGGGAGTAATTTGGGGGAGTGATTTAGGGGAGTGAGTTGGGGGAGTGAGTGGGGGGGAGTGAGTGAGCGGAGTGAGTGGGTAGAGTGAGTTGGAGGAGTGAGTTGGAGGAGTGAGTTGGGGGAGTGAGTTGGCGTAGTGAATTGGAGGAGTGAGTTGCTGGAGTGAGTTGGGGGAGTAAGTTGGGAGATAGGGTTAGGGGAGTGAGTTGGGGGAGTGAGTTGGTGGAGTGAGTTTGGGGAGTGAGTGAGCGGAGTGAGTGGGCGGAGTGAGTTGGGGGAGTGAGTTGGGGGACTGAGTTGGGGGAGTGAGTTGGAGGAGTGAGTTGCGGGAGTGAGTTGGGGGAGTGAGTTGGGGGAGTGAGTTGGTGGAGTGAGTTGGGGGAGTGAGTGGGGGGGAGTGAGTGAGCGGAGTGAGTGGGTGGAGTGAGTTGGAGGAGTGAGTTAGGGGAGTGAGTTGGAGGAGTGAGTTGGGGGAGTGAGTTGGGGGAGTGAGTTGGTGGAGTGAGTTGGGGGAGTGAGTTGGGGGAGTGAGTTGGTGGAGTGAGTTGGGGGAGTGAGTTGGGGGAGTGAGTTGGAGGAGTGAGTGGGAGGGGAGTGAGTGAGCGGAGTGAGTGGGCGGAGTGAGTTGGGGGAGTTAGTTGGGGGAGTGAGTTGGGGGAGTGAGTTGCGGGAGTGAATTGCGGGAGTGAGTTGGGGGAGTGAGTTAGTGGAGTAAGTTGGGGGAGTGAGTTGGGGGAGTGAGTGGGTAGAGTGAGTTGGAGGAGTGAGTTGGAGGAGTGAGTTGGGGGAGTGAGTTGGAGGAGTGAATTGGAGGAGTGAGTTGCGGGAGTGAGTTTGGGGAGTGAGTTGGGAGAGTGAGTTGGGAGAGTGAGTTGGGAGAGTGAGTTGGGAGAGTGAGTTGGGAGAGTGAGTTGGGAGAGTGAGTTGGGAGAGTGAATTAGAGGAGTGAGTTAGGGGAGTGAGTTGGGGGAGTGAGTTGGGGGAGTGAGTGGGGGGGAGTGAGTGAGCGGAGTGAGTGGGCGGAGTGAGTTGGGGGAGTGAGTTGGGGGAGTGAGTTGCGGGAGTGAGTTGGGGGAGTGAGTTGGTGGAGTGAGTTGGGGGACTGTGTGGGGAGAGTGTGTTGGAGGAGTGAGTTGGGGGGAGTGAGTTGGGGGAGTGAGTTGGGGGAGTGAGTGGGGGGGAGTGAGTGAGCGGAGTGAGTAGGTAGAGTGAGTTGGAGGAGTGAGTTGTGGGAGTGAGTTGGGGGAGTGAGTTGGGGGGAGTGAGTTGGGAGGGAGTTAGATGGCGGAGTAATTTGGCGACGTGTGTTGGGAGAGTGAGTTAGGGGAGTGAGTGGGTAGAGTGAGTTGGGGGAGTGAGTTGGGGGAGTGAGTTGGGGGAGTGAGTTGGGGGAGTGAGTTGGAGGAGTGAATTGCGGGAGTGAGTTGGGGGAGTGAGTTGGTGGAGTGAGTTGGGGGAGTGAGTTGGAGGAGTGAGTTGGGGGAGTGAGTTTGGGGAGTGAGTTTGAGGAGTGAGTTGCGGGAGTGAGTTAGGGGAGTGAGTGGGGGGATTGAGTGGGGGAATGAATTGGGTTTGACTGAGTTGGGGGAGTGAGTTGGTGGAGTGAGTTGAGGGAGTGAGTGGGGGGGGAGTGAGTGAGCGGAGTGAGTGGGTAGAGTGAGTTGGAGGAGTGAGTTGGGGGAGTGAGTTTGGGGAGTGAGTTGGGGGAGTGAGTTGCGGGAGTGAATTTTGGGGAGTGAGTTGGGGGAGTGAGTTGGTGGAGTAAGTTGGGGGAGTGTGTGGGGGGGAGTGAGTGAGTGGAGTGAGTAGGTAGAGTGAGTTGGAGGAGTGAGTTGTGGGAGTGAGTTGGGGGAGTGAGTTGGGGGGAGTGAGTTGGGAGGGAGTTAGATGGCGGAGTAATTTGGCGACGTGAGTTGGGAGAGTGAGTTAGGGGAGTGATTGGGTAGAGTGAGTTGGGGGAGTGAGTTGGGGGAGTGAGTTGGGGGAGTGAGTGGGGTGGAGTGAGTGAGCGGAGTGAGTGGGTAGAGTGAATTGGTGGAGTGAGTTGGGGGAGTGAGTGGGGTGGAGTGAGTGAGCGGAGTGAGTGGGTAGAGTGAGTTGGAGGAGTGAGTTGTGGGAATGAGTTGCGGGAGTGAGTTAGGGGAGTGAGTTTGGGGAGTGAGTTGGGGGAGTGAGTTGGGTATATTGAGTGAGTGGAGTGAGTGGGTAGAGTGAGTTGGGGGAATGAGTTGGGGAAGTAAGTTGGGGGGATGGGTTATGGGAGTGAAATTGGGGGAGTGAATTGAGGGAGTGAAATTGGGGGAGTAAGTGGGGGGAGTGAATTGGGTTGACTGAGTTCGGGGGAGTGAGATGGGGTGATCGAGTTGGCGGATTGATTTGGCTGCGTGAGTTAGGGGAGTGAGTTAACGAATTGATTTGGGGGATTGAGATGGTGGGAGTGAGTTTGGAGAGTGAGTTGGGGAGTGAGTTTGGGGAGTGAGTTGGGGGATTGAGTTTGGGGAGTGAGTTAGGGGAATGAGTTGGGGGAGTGAGTTGGGGAAGCGAGTTGGTGGAGTGAGTTGGGGGAGTGAGTTGGTGGAGTGAGTGGGGGGGAGTGAGTGAGCGGAGTGAGTGGGTGGAGTGAGTTGGGGGAGTGAGTTGGAGGAGTGAGTTGCGGGAGTGATTTGGGGGAGTGAGTGGGGGGATTGAGTGGGGGGAGTGAATTGGGTTTGACTGAGTTGGGGGGAGTGAGATGGGGGGGTGGAGTTAGATGGCAGAGTAATTTGGCGGCGTGAGTTTTGAGAGTGAGTTAGGGGAGTGATTTAGGGGAGTGAGTTGGGCGAGTGACTTAGGGGAGTGATTTGGGGGAATGAGTTGTGGAAGTGAGTTGGGGGAGTGAGTTGGAGGAGTGAGTTGCGGGAGTGAGTTGGGGGAGTGAGTTGGTGGAGTGAGTTGGAGGAGTGAGTTGGAGGAGTGAGTTGGGGAAGTGAGTTGGGGGAGTGAGTGGGGGAGAGTGAGTGAGCGGAGTGAGTAGGTAAAGTGAGTTGGGGGAGTGAGTTGGAGGAGTGAGTTTCGGGAGTGAGTTGGGGGAGTGAGTGGGGGGATTGAGTTGGGGGAAGTGAGTTGGCGGGATGGGTTATGGGAGTGAGTTGGGGGATTGAGTGGGGGGAGTAAATTGGGTTTGACTGAGTTGGGGGGGAGTGAGATGGGGGGGGAGTTAGATGGCAGAGTAATTTGGCGGCGTGAGTTGGGAGATTGAGTTAGGGGAGTGAGTTAGGGGAGTGATTTAGGGGAGTGAGTTGGGGGAGTGATTTAGGGGAGTGAGTTGGAGGAATGAGTTGGGGGAATGAGTTGGTGAAGTGAGTTGGAGGAGTGAGTGAGTGGAGTGAGTGGGTAGAGTGAGTTGGAGGAGTGAGTTGGGGGAGTGAGTTGGGGGAGTGAGTTGGGGGAGTGAGTTGCAGGAGTGAGTTGGAGGAGTGAGATGTGGGAGTGAGTTGGGGGAGTGAGTTGGGGGAGTGAATTGGGGGAGTGAGTTGCGGGAGTGAGTTGGGGGAGTGAGTTGATGAAGTGAGTTTGGGGAGTGAGTGAGTGGAGTGAGTGGGTAGAGTGAGTTGGAGGAGTGAGTCGGGGGAGTGAGTTGGGGGGTGAGTTGGGGGAGTGAGTTGTGGGAGTGAGTTGGAGGAGTGAGTTGTGGGAGTGAGTTGGGGTAGTGAGTTGGGGGAGTGAGTTGGTGGAGTGAGTTGGGGGAGTGTGTGGGGAGAGTGAGTTAGTGGAGTGAGTTGGAGGAGTGTGTGGGGGGGAGTGAGTGAGCGGAGTGAGTGGGTAGAGTGAGTTGGAGGAGTGAGTTGGAGGAGTGAGTTGGGGAAGTGAGTTGCGGGAGTGAGTTGGGGGAGTGAGTTGGGAGAGTGAGTTGGGAGAGTGAGTTAGGGGAGTGAGTTGGGGGAGTGAGTTGGGAAAGTGAGTGGGGGGGAGTGAGTGGGCGGAGTGAGTTGGGGAAGCGAGTTGGGGGAGTGAGTGAGCGGAGTGAGTGGGTGGAGTGAGTTGGGGGAGTGAGTTAGGGGAGTGAATTGCGGGAGTGAGTTGGGGGAGTGAGTTGGAGGAGTGAGTTGGGGGAGTGAGTTGGGGGAGTGAGTTGGAGAAGTGAGTTGTGGGAGTGAGTTGGGGGAGTGAGTTGGGGGGAGTGAGTTGGGAGGGAGTTAAATGGCGGAGTAATTTGGCGACGTGAGTTGGGAGATTGAGTTAGGGGAGTGAGTTGGAGGAGTGAGTTGGTGGAGTGAGTTGGGGGAGTGAGTTGGGGGAGTGAGTTGGAGGAGTGAATTGCGGGAGTGAGTTGGGGGAGTGAGTTGGTGGAGTGAGTTGGGGGAGTGAGTGGGGTGGAGTGAGTGAGCGGCGTGCTTGGGGAGAGTGAGTTGGAGGAGTGAGTTGCGGGAGTGAGTTGCGGGAGTGAGTTGGGGGAGTGAGTTTGGGGAGTGAGTTGGGGGAGTGAGTTGGGTATATTGAGTGAGCGGAGTGAGTGGGTAGAGTGAGTTGGGGGAATGAGTTGGGAAAGTGAGTTGGGGGAGTGAGTTGGCGGAGTGAGTGGGTGGAGTTAGTTGGGGGAGTGAGTTGGGGGAGTGAGTTGCGGGAGTGAGTTGGGGGAGTGAGTTGGAGGAGTTAGTTGGGGGAGTGAGTTGGGGGAGTGAGTTGGAGGAGTGAGTTGTGGGAGTGAGTTGGGGGAGTGAGTTGGGGGGAGTGAGTTGGGAGGGAGTTAGATGGCGGAGTAATTTGGCGACGTGAGTTGGGAGAGTGAGTTAGGGGAGTGAGTTGGAGGAGTGAGTTGGTGGAGTGAGTTGGGGGAGTGAGTTGGGGGAGTGCGTTGGAGGAGTGAATTGCGGGAGTGAGTTGGGGGAGTGAGTTGGTGGAGTGAGTTGGGGGAGTGAGTGGGGTGGAGTGAGTGAGCGGCGTGAGTGGGGAGAGTGAGTTGGAGGAGTGAGTTGCGGGAGTGAGTTGCGGGAGTGAGTTGGGGGAGTGAGTTTGGGGAGTGAGTTGGGGGAGTGAGTTGGGTATATTGAGTGAGCGGAGTGAGTGGGTAGAGTGAGTTGGGGGAATGAGTTGGGAAAGTGAGTTGGGGGAGTGAGTTGGGGGAGTGAGTTGGCGGAGTTAGTTGGGGGAGTGAGTTGGGGGAGTGAGTTGCGGGAGTGAGTTGGGGGAGTGAGTTGGAGGAGTTAGTTGGGGGAGTGAGTTGGGGGAGTGAGTTGGAGGAGTGAGTTGTGGGAGTGAGTTGGGGGAGTGAGTTGGGGGGAGTGAGTTGGGAGGGAGTTAGATGGCGGAGTAATTTGGCGACGTGAGTTGGGAGAGTGAGTTAGGGGAGTGAGTTGGAGGAGTGAGTTGGTGGAGTGAGTTGGGGGAGTGAGTTGGGGGAGTGCGTTGGAGGAGTGAATTGCGGGAGTGAGTTGGGGGAGTGAGTTGGTGGAGTGAGTTGGGGGAGTGAGTGGGGTGGAGTGAGTGAGCGGAGTGAGTGGGTAGAGTGAGTTGGAGGAGTGAGTTGTGGGAGTGAGTTGCGGGAGTGAGTTGGGGGAGTGAGTTTGGGCAGTGAGTTGGGGGAGTGAGTTGGGTATATTGAGTGAGCGGAGTGAGTGGGTAGAGTGAGTTGGGGGAATGAGTTGGGGAAGTTAGTTGGGGGGATGGGTTATGGGAGTGAAATTGGGGGAGTGAATTGAGGGAGTGAAATTGGGGGAGTAATTGGGGGGAGTGAATTGGGTTGACTGAGTTGGGGGGAGTGAGATGGGGTGATCGAGTTGGCGGATTGATTTGGCTGCGTGAGTTAGGGGAGTGAGTTAACGAATTGATTTGGGGGATTGAGATGGTGAGAGTTAGTTGGGAGAGTGAGTTGGGAGAGTGAGTTGGGGAGTGAGTTTGGGGAGTGAGTTGGGGGATTGAGTTTGGGGAGTGAGTTAGGGGAATGAGTTGGGGGAGTGAGTTGGGGAAGCGAGTTGGTGGAGTGAGTTGGGGGAGTGAGTTGGTGGAGTGAGTGGGGGGGAGTGAGTGAGCGGCGTGAGTGGGTGGAGTGAGTTGGGGGAGTGAGTTGGAGGAGTGAGTTGCGGGAGTGATTTGGGGGAGTGAGTGTGGGGATTGAGTGGGGGAAGTGAATTGGATTTGACTGAGTTGGGGGGAGTGAGATGGGGGGTGGAGTTAGATGGCAGAGTAATTTGGCGGCGTGAGTTTTGAGAGTTAGTTAGGGGAGTGATTTAGGGGAGTGAGTTGGGCGAGTGACTTAGGGGAGTGATTTGGGGGAATGAGTTGTGGAAGTGAGTTGGGGGAGTGAGTTGGAGGAGTGAGTTGCGGGAGTGAGTTGGGGGAGTGAGTTGGTGGAGTGAGTTGGAGGAGTGAGTTGGAGGAGTGAGTTGGGGGAGTGAGTTGGGGGTGTTAGTTGGAGGAGTGAGTTGCGGGAGTGAGTTGGGGAAGTGAGTTGGGGGAGTGAGTGGGGGAGAGTGAGTGAGCGGAGTGAGTAGGTAAAGTGAGTTGGGGGAGTGAGTTGGAGGAGTGAGTTGCGGGAGTGAGTTGGGGGAGTGAGTGGGGGTATTCAGTTGTGGGAAGTGAGTTGGCGGAATGGGTTATGGGAGTGAGTTGGGAGAGTGATTTGGGGGAGTGAGTTGGGGGAGTGAGTTGGGGGAGTGAGTTGGGGAGAGTGAGTTGGGGGAGAGAGTTGGGGGAGTGAGTTGGGGGAGTGAGTTGGGGGGAGTGAGTTGGGGGAGTGAGTTGGGGGAGTGATTTGGGGGAGTGAGTTGGGGGGAGTGAGTTGGGGGATTGAGTTGGGGGAAGTGAGTTGGCGGGATGGGTTATGGGAGTGAGTTGGGGGAGTTAGATGGGGGGGAGTTAGATGGCGGAGTAATTTGGTGGCGTGAGTTGGGAGAGTGATTTGGGGGAGTGAGTTGGGGGAGTGAGTTGGAGGGGTGAGTTGGGGGGAGTGAGTTGGGGGGAAAGAGTTGGGGGAGTGAGTTGGGGGGAGTGAGTTGGGGGGGAGTGAGTTGGGGGAGTGAGTTGGGGGAGTGATTTGGGGGGAGTGAGTTGGGGGGAGTGAGTTGGGGGGAGTGAGTTTGGGGAGTGAGTTGGGGGGAGTGAGTGAGCAGAGTGAGTGGGGAGGAGTGGGGAGTGAGTTGGGGGAGTGAGTTGGGGGAGTGAGTTGGGGGAGTGAGTTGGAGGAGTGAGTTGCGGGAGTGAGTTGGGGGAGTGAGTTGGTGGAGTGAGTGGGGGGGAGTGAGTGTGGGGAGGGGAGTGAGTGAGGAGTGAGTGGGTAGAGTGAGTTGGGAGGAGTGAGTTGGAGGAGTGAGTTGCGGGAGTGAGTTGGGGGAGTGAGTTGGGGGAGTGAGTTGGGGAGTGAGTTGGGGGGGAGTGGGGAGTGTGTTGGGGATTGAGTTGGGGGGGAGTGGGGGGGGAATGAGTTTGGGGGGAAGTGAGTTTTGGGGGGAGTGAGTTGGGGGGGTGTTTGTGTTGGGCGAGGGAGATGGGGGGAGTGAGTTGGGGGAGTGAGTTGGGGTGAGTGAGTTTGGGGGGAGTGAGTTGGGGGATTGAGTGGGGGGAGTAATTGGGGTTTGCTGAGTTGGGGGGGAGTGAGATGGGCGGGTGGTAGTAGATGGCAGAGTAATTTGGCGGAGTGAGTTGGGAGATTAGGGGAGTGAGTTAGGGGTGGGATTTAGGGGAGTGATTTGGGGGGGGTGATTTAGGGGAGTGAGTTGGAGGGATGAGTTGGGGGGAGTGGTTGGGGGAGTGAGTTGGGGGGAGTGAGTTGCTGGAGTGAGTTGGAGGAGTGAGATGTGGGGAGTGAGTTGGGGGAGTGAGTTGGGGGAGTGAATTGGGGGAGTGAGTTGCGGGAGGTGAGTTGGGGGAGTGAGTTGGTGAAGTGAGTTTGGGGAGTGAGTGTGGGGAGTGTGTGTGGGTAGAGTGAGTTGGAGGAGTGAGTCTGGGGGAGTGAGTTGGGGGGAGTGAGTTGGGGGAGTGAGTTGCAGGAGTGAGTTGGAGGAGTGAGATGTGGGAGTGAGTTGGGGGGAGTGAGTTGGGGGAGTGAATTGGGGGAGTGAGTTGCGGGAGTGAGTTGGGGGAGTGAGTTGGTGAAGTGAGTTTGGGGAGTGAGTGAGGGGTGGTGTGGGGTAGAGTGAGTTGGAGGAGTGAGTCTGGGGGAGTGAGTTGGGGGGTGAGTTGGGGGAGTGAGTTGTGGGAGTGAGTTGGAGGGTGGAGTGAGTTGTGGGGAGTGAGTTGGGGGAGTGAGTTGGGGGAGTGAGTTGGTGGGAGTGTGGTGGGGGAGTGTGTGGGGAGTGTGAATTAGGGGAGTGAGTTTGGGGGAGTGTGTTGGGGGGAGTGAGTGGGCGGAGTGAGTGGGTAGAGTGAGTTGGGAGGAGTGAGTTGGAGGAGTGAGTTGGGGAAGTGAGTTGCGGGAGTGAGTTGGAGGAGTGAGTTGGGAGAGTGAGTTGGGGAGAGTGAGTTAGGGGAGTGAGTTGGGGGGAGTGAGTGGGAAAGTGAGTGGGGGGGGAGTGAGTGGGCGGAGTGAGTTGGGGGAAGCGAGTTGGGGGAGTGAGTGAGCGGAGTGAGTGGGCGGAGTGAGTTGGGGGAGTGAGTTAGGGGAGTGAGTTGGGGGAGTGAGTGGGTGGAGTTAGTTGGGGGGAGGGTAGTTGGGGGAGTGAGTTGCGGGAGTGAGTTGGGGGAGTGAGTTGGAGGAGTGAGTTGGTGGGAGTGAGTTGGGGGAGTGAGTTGGAGGAGTGAGTTGTGGGTGTGAGTTGGGGGAGTGAGTTGGGGGGAGTGAGTTGGGGAGGGAGTTAGATGTCGGAGTAATTTGGCGACGTGAGTTGGGAGAGTGAGTTAGGGGAGTGAGTTGGAGGAGTGAGTTGGTGGAGTGAGTTGGGGGGAGTGAGTTGGGTGAGTGAGTTGGAGGATGTGAGTTGTGGGAGTGAGTTGAGGGAGTGAGTTGGGGGAGTGAGTTTGGGGGTGTGAGTTGGGGGAGTGAGTTTGGTATATTGAGTGAGCGGAGTGAGTGGGTAGAGTGAGTTGGGGGAATGAGTTGGGGAAGTGAGTTGGGGGGGATGGGTTATGGGAGTGAAATTGGGGGAGTGAATTGAGGGAGTGAATTGGGGGAGTAAGTGGGGGGAGTGATTGGGTTGACTGAGTTGGGGGGGAGTGAGATGGGGTGATCGAGTTGGCGGATTGATTTGGCTGCGTGAGTTAGGGGGAGTGAGTTAACGAATTGATTTGGGGGATTGAGATGGTGGGAGTGAGTTGGGAGAGTGAGTTGGGAGAGTGAGTTGGGGAGTGAGTTTGGGGAGTGAGATGGGGGATTTAGTTTGGGGAGTAAGTTAGGTGAATGAGTTGGGGGAGTGAGTTGGGGAAGCGAGTTGGTGGAGTGAGTTGGGGGAGTGAGTTGGTGGAGTGAGTGGGGGGGAGTGAGTGAGCGGAGTGAGTGGGTGGAGTGAGTT
The DNA here is from genome assembly GCF_965212315.1 of Lampetra planeri. Taxonomy (NCBI): domain Eukaryota; kingdom Metazoa; phylum Chordata; class Hyperoartia; order Petromyzontiformes; family Petromyzontidae; genus Lampetra; species Lampetra planeri. The sequence continues at coordinate 10,928,560 of NC_136145.1, read as the reverse complement.
GGGGGTGAGTGGGTGAGTTGGGTGGAGTGAGTTGGGGGTGTGTTGGGGGGTGAGTGGGGGGAGTGGGGGGGGGGTGGGGGGGGGGAGTGGTGGGGGGGGGGGGGAGGGGGGGGGGGTTGGGGGTGGAGTGGGTTGCGGGAGGTTGGGGGGGTGTGTGGGGGAGTGAGTGGGGGGGTGTGATTGGGGGAGTGGTTGGGGGGAGTGAGTTGGGGGAGTGAGTTGGTGGATGTGTGTTGGGGGAGTGAGTTGGGGAGTGAGTTGGGGAGTGATTGGGGGAGTGAGTTGGGGGAGTGAGTTGGGGAGTGAGTTGGGGGAGTGAGTTGGGGGAGTGAGTTGGGGGTGAGTTGGGGAGTGAGTTGGGGAGTGAGTTGGGGAGTGAGTTGGTGGAGTGAGTTGGGGGAGTGAGTGGGGGTGTGAGTGGGGAGTGTGTTGGGGAGGTGTTGAGGTGTGGGAGTGGGGTGGAGTTGGGGAGTGAGTTGGGGAGTGAGTGGGGGAGGAGTGAGTGAGTGGTAGTGGTGGGAGTGAGTTGGGGGAGTGAGTTGGGGGGGAGTTGGAGGTGTGGGGGAGGAGTGAGTTGCGGGAGTGAGTGGGGGGTAGTGGGGGGAGTGAGTTGGGGGGAGTGAGTTGGGGGGATGGGTTATGGGGAGTGAGTTGGGGGAGTGAGTTGGGCGGGGTGATGGGAGTATTTGGGGGAGTGAGTTGGGGGAGTGAGTTGGGGGGAGTGAGTTGGGGGAGTGAGTTGGGGGTGTGGTTGGGGGGGAGTGTGGGGGAGTGAGTTGGGGGAGTGAGTTGGGGGGAGTGAGTTGGGGGGAGTGAGTTGGGGGAGTGAGTTGGGGGGTGTTGGGGGTGTGGGGGAGTGAGTTGGGGGAGTGAGTTGGGGGAGTGAGTTGGGGGGAGTGAGGGAGCAGAGTGGTAGGCGGAGTGAGTTGGGGGAGTGAGTTGGGGGAGTGAGTTGGGGGAGTGAGTTGGAGGAGTGAATTGCGGGAGTGAGTTGGGGGGAGTGAGTTGGTGGAGTAAGTTGGGGGAGTGAGTGGGGGGGGAGTGAGTGAGCGGAGTGAGTGGGTAGAGTGAGTTGGAGGAGTGAGTTGGAGGAGTGAGTTGCGGGAGTGAGTTGGGGGGAGTGAGTTGGGGGAGTGAGTTGGGAGAGTGAGTTGGGGAGTGAGTTTGGGGGATTGAGTTGGGGGGGAGTGGGGGGGGAATGAGTTTGGGAGGGAGTGTGTTTGGGGGGAGTGGTTGGGGGGGGTGTTAGTTTGGGCGAGTGTGATGGGGGAGTGAGTTGGGGGGAGTGTGTTGGGGGTGAGTGTGTTTGGGGGAGTGAGTTGGGGGTTTGAGTGGGGGGAGTAATTGGGTTTGACTGAGTTAGGGGGAGTGAGATGGGGTGATCGAGTTGGCGGATTGATTTGGCTGCGTGAGTTAGGGGAGTGAGTTAACGAATTGATTTGGGTGATTGAGATGGTGGGAGTGAGTTGGGGAGAGTGAGTTGGGAGAGTGAGTTGGGGGAGTGAGTTTGGGGAGTGGAGATGGGGGATTTAGTTTGGGGAGTAAGTTAGGTGAATGAGTTGGGGGAGTGAGTTGGGGAAGCGAGTTGGTGGAGTGAGTTGGGGGAGTGAGTTGGTGGAGTGAGTGGGGGGGGAGTGAGTGAGCGGAGTGAGTGGGTGGAGTGAGTTGGGGGAGTGAGTTGGAGGAGTGAGTTGCGGGAGTGATTTGGGGGAGTGAGTGGGGGGATTGAGTGGGGGGGAGTGAATTAGGTTTGACTGAGTTGGGGGGAGTGAGATGGGGGGGGTGGAGTTAGATGGCAGAGTAATTTGGCGGCATGAGTTTTGAGAGTGAGTTAGGGGAGTGATTTAGGGGAGTGAGTTGGGCGAGTGACTTAGGGGAGTGATTTGGGGGAATGAGTTGTGGAAGTGAGTTGGGGGAGTGAGTTGGAGGAGTGAGTTGCGGGAGTGAGTTGGGGGGAGTGAGTTGGTGGAGTGAGTTGGGAGGAGTGGTGGAGGAGTGAGTTGGGGGAGTGAGTTGGGGGAGTGAGTTTGAGGTGTGAGTTGTGGGAGTGAGTTGGGGAAGTGAGTTGGGGGAGTGAGTGGGGGAGAGTGAGTGAGCGGAGTGAGTAGGTAAAGTGAGTTGCGGGAGTGAGTTGGGGGGAGGTGAGTTGGGTGGTGTGAGTTGGAGGAGTGAGTTGGAGGAGTGAGTTGCGGGAGTGAGTTGGGGGGTGTGAGTGGGGGGATTGAGTTGGGGGAAGTGAGTTGGCGGGATGGGTTATGGGAGTGAGTTGGGGGGAGTTAGATGGGGGGGAGTTAGATGGCGGAGTAATTTGGCGGCGTGAGTTGGGAGAGTGATTTGGGGGAGTGAGTTGGGGGAGTGAGTTGGGGGAGTGAGTTGGGGGGGAGTGAGTTGGGGGAGAGAGTTGGGGGGTGAGTTGGGGGAGTGAGTTGGGGGGAGTGAGTTGTGGGAGTGAGTTGGGGGGAGTGATTTGGGGGAGTGAGTTGGGGGGAGTGAGTTGGGGGGAGTGAGTTGGGGGAGTGAGTTGGGGGGAGGTGTGTGAGCAGAGTGAGTAGGCGGAGTGAGTTGGGGGGAGTGAGTTGGGGGAGTGAGTTGGGGGGAGTGAGTTGGAGGAGTGAATTGCGGGAGTGAGTTGGGGGAGTGAGTTGGTGGAGTAAGTTGGGGGAGTGAGTGGGGGGGGAGTGAGTGAGCGGAGTGAGTGGGTAGAGTGAGTTGGAGGAGTGAGTTGGAGGAGTGAGTTGCGGGAGTGAGTTGGGGTGAGTGAGTTGGGGGAGTGAGTTGGGGAGAGTGAGTTGGGGAGTGAGTTTGGGGATTGAGTTGGGGGGGAGTGGGGGGGAATGAGTTTGGGAGGAGTGAGTTTTGGGGGAGTGAGTTGGGGGGGTGTTAGTTTGGGCGAGTGAGATGGGGGAGTGAGTTGGGGGAGTGAGTTGGGGTGAGTGAGTTTGGGGGGTGTGAGTTGGGGGATTGAGTGGGGGGAGTAATTGGGTTTGACTGAGTTAGGGGGGGAGTGAGATGGGGGGGGGGAGTTAGATGGCAGAGTAATTTGGCGGCGTGAGTTGGGAGATTGAGTTAGGGGAGTGAGTTAGGGGAGTGATTTAGGGGAGTGAGTTGGGGGAGTGATTTAGGGGAGTGAGTTGGAGGAATGAGTTGGGGGAATGAGTTGGTGATGTGAGTTGGAGGAGTGAGTGAGTGGAGTGAGTGGGTAGAGTGAGTTGGAGGGGTGAGTTGGGGGGAGTGAGTTGGGGGGAGTGAGTTGGGGGAGTGAGTTGGAGGAGTGAGATGTGGGAGTGGTTGGGGGGAGTGAGTTGGGGGGTGGAATTGGGGGAGTGAGTTGCGGAAGTGAGTTGGGGGAGTGAGTTGGTGAAGTGAGTTGGGGGAGTGAGTGGGTGAGTGTGTTGGGAGTGGTGAGTGGAGTGAGTGGGTGGAGTGAGTGGGGGTGAGTGAGTTGGGGGAGTGAGTGGGGGGGGTGAGTGGGGGGTGAGTTGGTGGGAGTGAGTTGGTGGAGTGAGTTGGTGGGGAGTGTGTTGGGGGGAGTGATGGGGGAGTGAGTTGGGGGGTGGTGTGGGGGGAGTGTGAGTTAGGGGAGTGAGTTGGGGGAGTGTGGTGGGGGGGAGTGAGTGAGCGGAGTGAGTGGGTAGAGTGAGTTGGAGGAGTGAGTTGGAGGAGTGAGTTGGGGAGTGAGTTGGGGAAGTGAGTTGGGGGAGTGAGTTGGGAGAGTGAGTTGGGAGAGTGAGTTAGGGGAGTGAGTTGGGGGAGTGAGTTGGGGAGAGTGAGTGGGGGGGGAGTGAGTGGGGGCGTAGTGAGTTGGGGAAGCGAGTTGGGGGAGTGAGTGAGCGGAGTGAGTGGGCGGAGTGAGTTGGGGGAGTGAGTTGGAGGAGTGAGTTGGGGGAGTGAGTTGGGGGAGTGAGTTGGAGGAGTGAGTTGTGGGAGTGAGTTGGGGGAGTGAGTTGGGGGGGAGTGAGTTGGGAGGGAGTTAGATGGCGGAGTAATTTGGCGACGTGAGTTGGGAGATTGAGTTAGGGGAGTGAGTTGGAGGAGTGAGTTGGTGGAGTGAGTTGGGGGAGTGAGTTGGGGGAGTGAGTTGGAGGAGTGAATTGCGGGAGTGAGTTGGGGGAGTGAGTTGGTGGAGTGAGTTGGGGAAGTGAGTGGGGTGGAGTGAGTGAGCGGCGTGAGTGGGTAGAGTGAGTTGCGGGAGTGAGTTGGGGGAGTGAGTTTGGGGAGTGAGTTGGGGGGAGTGAGTTGGGGGGTGAGTTGGGGGAGTGAGTTGTGGGAGTGAGTTGGAGGAGTGAGTTGTGGGAGTGAGTTGGGGGAGTGAGTTGGGGGAGTGAGTTGGTGGAGTGAGTTGGGGGAGTGTGTGGGGAGAGTGAGATAGGGGAGTGAGTTGGGGGAGTGTGTGGGGGAGAGTGAGTGAGCGGAGTGAGTGGGTAGAGTGAGTTGGAGGAGTGAGTTGGAGGAGTGAGTTGGGGAAGTGAGTTGCGGGAGTGAGTTGGGGGAGTGAGTTGGGAGAGTGAGTTGGGAGAGTGAGTTAGGGGAGTGAGTTGGGGGAGTGAGTTGGGAAAGTGAGTGGGGGGGAGTGAGTGGGCGGAGTGAGTTGGGGAAGCGAGTTGGGGGAGTGAGTGAGCGGAGTGAGTGGGCGGAGTGAGTTGGGGGAGTGAGTTGGGGGAGTGAGTTGGAGGAGTGAATTTCGGGAGTGAGTTGGGGGAGTGAGTTGGTGGAGTGAGTTGGGGGAGTGAGTGGGGTGGAGTGAGTGAGCGGCGTGAGTGGGTAGAGTGAGTTGGAGGAGTGAGTTGCGGGAGTGAGTTGCGGGAGTGAGTTGGGGGAGTGAGTTTGGGGATTGAGTTGGGGGAGTGAGTTGGGTATATTTGTAATAAAAGACTTGACCACGATCTCTGGCTCAGTGTCCTTTATTTGGTCCGTACTGTATTACCCACACGGCTGTCTCCTCTTTGCTCAGTCCCCACAGTGCTGACTCCGATGTCTCTCCAGACTCCACCTGCAGCCCCTCTGTTGGCCTCTGTCGCTCTTGTAGCCCCCACAGCAGCTCCGCTGCTGTTACTCACTCTCAGCCCCCTTGGCTGTAATCGCTGCTGCTCACTCCGCAGCGCTGACAGCCTCGTGCTGTCTCTCTCTCTTCGTCGCTCCTGCGACTCTCTGCAGCCACACCGCTGCCTCTAACACACAGCCTTCCTGGCTGTACTCTCCGCAGCTTCTCACCACCCTTTAGCTCCCTGCTATTCTCCGGGGTTGGCTCCCGCTGGCCAACGGTGCCCCCTCCTCACGTTCGCCCACGCGGCCCCACTCTTTTCCATTCACACCCCGACTCCCTTCTCTTTCCGGTTTACCCACTTAAGGACCCCAACCTTTCACCCACGTCACCTGGCTCCGCCTCCCCGTGACGTCACATCCGGAAGGTCGCTCACGCCCGCATTACATATTGAGTGAGCGGAGTGAGTGGGTAGAGTGAGTTGGGGGAATGAGTTGGGAAAGTGAGTTGGGGGAGTGAGTTGGGGGAGTGAGTTGGAGGAGTGAGTTGGAGGAGTGAATTGCGGGAGTGAGTTGGGGGAGTGAGTTGGGGCAGTGAGTTGGTGGAGTGAGTTGGGGGAGTGAGTGGGGTGGAGTGAGTGAGCGGCGTGAGTGGGTAGAGTGAGTTGGAGGAGTGAGTTGCGGGAGTGAGTTGGGGGAGTGAGTTTGGGGAGTGAGTTGGGGGAGTGAGTTGGGTATATTGAGTGAGCGGAGTGAGTGGGTAGAGTGAGTTGTGGGAATGAGTTGGGAAAGTGAGTTGGGGGAGTGAGTTGGGGGAGTGAGTGGGCGGAGGTTAGTTGGGGGAGTGAGTTGGGGGAGTGAGTTGCGGGAGTGAGTTGGGGGAGTGAGTTGGAGGAGTGAGTTGGGGGAGTGAGTTGGGGGAGTGAGTTGGAGGAGTGAGTTGTGGGAGTGAGTTGGGGGAGTGAGTTGGGGGGAGTGAGTTGGGAGGGAGTTAGATGGCAGAGTAATTTGGCGACGTGAGTTGGGAGAGTGAGTAAGGGGAGTGAGTTGGAGGAGTGAGTTGGTGGAGTGAGTTGGGGGAGTGAGTTGGGGGAGTGAGTTGGAGGAGTGAATTGCGGGAGTGAGTTGGGGGAGTGAGTTGGTGGAGTGAGTTGGGGGAGTGAGTGGGGTGGAGTGAGTGGAGTGAGTGGGTAGAGTGAGTTGGAGGAGTGAGTTGTGGGAGTGAGTTGCGGGAGTGAGTTGGGGGAGTGAGTTTGGGGAGTGAGTTGGGGGAGTGAGTTGGGTATATTGATTGAGCGGAGTGAGTGGGTAGAGTGAGTTGGGGGAATGAGTTGGGGAAGTTAGTTGGGGGGGATGGGTTATGGGAGTGAAATTGGGGGAGTGAATTGAGGGAGTGAAATTGGGGAAGTAAGTGGGGGGGAGTGAATTGGGTTGACTGAGTTGGGGGGAGTGAGATGGGTATTGAGTGAGCGGAGTGAGTGGGGTAGTGTGAGTTGGGGGATGAGTTGGGGGTTGTTAGTTGGGGGGATGGGTTTGGGGAGTGTAATTGGGGGAGTGAATTGAGGGGTGAATTTGGGGGTGTAGTGGGGGGAGTGAATTGGGGTTGAATGAGTGGGGGGGTGTGTGGGGGTGATCGAGTTGGCAGATTGATTTGGCTGCGTGAGTTAGGGGAGTGAGTTAACGAATTGATTTGGGGGGATGGGAGGTGTGGGGAGTTGTGGGGAGTGAGTTGGGGAGTGTGAGTTGGGGAGTGAGTTGGGGGAGTGAGTTGGGGGATTGAGTTGGGGGAGTGAGTAGGGGATGAGTTGGGGGGAGTGAGTTGGGAGGAGTTGGTGGAGTGAGTTGGGGGGAGTAAGTTGGTGGAGTGTGTGGGGGGGAGTGTGTGAGCGGAGTGAGTGGGTGGAGTGAGTTGGGGGAGTGAGTTGGAGGAGTGAGTTGCGGGGAGTGATTTGGGGGAGTGAGTGGGGGGATTGAGTGGGGGGAGTGAATTGGGGTTTGACTGAGTTGGGGGGAGTGAGATGGGGGGGTGGAGTTAGATGGCAGAGTAATTTGGCGGCGTGAGTTTTGAGAGTGAGTTAGGGGAGTGATTTAGGGGAGTGAGTTGGACGAGTGACTTAGGGGAGTGATTTGGGGGAATGAGTTGTGGAAGTGAGTTGGGGGGAGTGAGTTGGAGGAGTGAGTTGCGGGAGTGAGTTGGGGGAGTGAGTTGGTGGAGTGAGTTGGAGGGTGAGTGGGAGGGTGGTTGGGGGGTGAGTTGGGGGAGTAGTTGGGGGAGGTGTGAGTTGCGGGGAGTGAGCTGGGGAAGTGAGTTTGGGGAGTGAGTGGGGGAGAGTGAGTGAGCGGAGTGGAGTAGGTAAGTGAGTTGGGGGGTGTGAGTTGGAGGAGTGAGTTGCGGGAGTGAGTTGGGGGGAGTGAGTGGGGGGGATTGAGTTGGGGGAGTGTGTTGGAGGGATGGGTTATGGGTGTGTGGTGGGAGTGTGTTTGGGGGGAGTGAGTTGGGGGAGTGGGTGGGGGGTGAGTGTGGGGGGAGTGGTGGTGGGGGAGGAGTTGGGGGGTGGTGGGGGAGTGAGTTGGGGGGGAGGTGAGGTTGGGGGAGTGAGTTGGGGGAGTGTGTTTGGGGGATGGAGTGGGGGGGTGAGTTGGGGGGAGTGGGTGGGGGGGTAGTGTGGGGGGGAGGTGTGAGTGAGTGAGTGAGTGGGGTGTGAGTGTGGGGGGAGTGTGTGGGGGGGTGGTGAGTTGGTGGAGTAAGTTGGGGGGAGTTAGTGGGGGGGGAGTGAGTGAGCGGAGTGAGTGGGTAGAGTGGTTGGAGGAGTGAGTTGGAGGAGTGAGTTGCGGGAGTGAGTTGGGGGAGTGAGTTGGGGGAGTGAGTTGGGAGAGTGAGTTGGGGAGTGAGTTGGGGGATTGAGTTGGGG